>NW_020230404.1:0-547500 GCF_003227715.2 Harpegnathos saltator
TGGTGCAAGAAACAGGCCTATATCTCTAGCCGTTAGGATATCGAAGGTTAAAGTTTTCCAATTTGTACCTTTATATCTCCGCTTCTACTGGGAATTGAGAGTGGAAATTTATGGTAAGATTAGGGTTGGTATAGGATTGTGACACGAGCGCGTTCCTGTATCTTGAACCGTTTAGGAGATATAGTAAGTTAAAATGTTTAACTTGTGATGTTAATATCTCCGTTTCTACTGTGAATTGAAAGTCGAGCTTTATGGTCAAAGTAGGGTTGATATAGAACTATATTGCAAAAAAGCGTTCCTGTATCTTGAGACCTTTAGGAGATATCGAAGGTTAAATATGCTATCGTTGAGGTTCGCTTATAACTTCCATTTATCTCAAGAGCTCTTCTCGGGGACATTCCGTTCGAAAGGTTAGTGCGCGATAAAAAGTTTCTTGCGATCTGAGGCCGCTGTTGTTTAAAGTTAAATTGCATCAACAGTATTGTTATCGGTCAACCCTGAGACGGCTGCTAACATCCATTTGTGACGTCTGCCGCGCCTTTGCGATTACCGATAAATTCAGTTTCCTTGATTGGTCGCGATTTCAAGTGGCCATAATATATGGCAACAATATATGGCAACAATATATGGCAACAATATGTGGCAACAATATATGGCAATAGTATAGGACAATAATCCATGGAATATATTTTTCGTTACAAGAGTCAATGCAAATTTGCGGCATGCACAATGTAATAATAAAAGTAATAATAAAAGTTCTTTCTGCGAGCTTTGAGTCAGACACTCACCAATGATGATATTGATGATGTCCTGTTGCATCCAACCAGATCCACCAATGTCCGCCCATGTCCGCTGCCGCTCTCCATGTCGCGCAACATCCATCTTGCAGCTCGTCCCACGGTGATCGCTACACTTTCATCACACTTCCACGACGCGGTCGATACGCGGTATTAGAACGGCGATATTTACATCAATTAACGAACGTTTTACTCGCCATCGGTGGAAACTTTTTGCGCGCTGCGAAACGGACTCTATAAACTCGATCGGCGAGGAGTAAGAACCGTGTGAAAATTTATTGACTCGTCCAACGGATTTTTACGGTGCTTTTCGCGATTGCGTCCGAAAAGTCGCGAAAATGTGGGATTATCGATATCTACGAGTGAAATATTCGCGACGCGAATGTACGCGAGGAAAGATTAGACAATCAGAAATCGGTCCCCCTTAGGGAGCGCAAGAGAGAGGAGCGGGGCAAAGTTTTCACGCATTATAGCTCTGTCACGACGAAGCTTACGTTCGCGATACTTTGGCGAAATGAGAATTTAAGTTTTCTTTGTTAGCAACGCGAGTAAAAACGCGTATATTGACAACCGCGGTCGTGATATTCAAAGGCACGCGAGCGAGGATACCTCAAGCTCGGCGTGCGCTGGCGCAATTTCTACGCGCATTATACGCTACTCGAGACAATAGGGATTGTGATGAATGGACAATATTGCCAAATAATTCTACAGCCTGTTTTGCAAATAAAAGAAAAGTAGCTAACGATATCGGCATTTAGGTATGAATATATTTTATACGGACAATTGAATATTGTCAAATAATTAAATCGTTGAGTAATTCTGCGGCCCGCTTGAAAAATAAAAATAAAGCAGCTGATGTCGGTGTCGCGTTTGTACATATGAATATTCTCTTATTCAGATGACTGAACATCAAAAGAGAATCATTCAGTATTTTATATCTTGTATGTAATGCAGGCTATCGATCAAGTAATCCCCTGATTGTTTCGAGCAATGTATTTTATTCAACGTCATAAATACACACATGCAAGTATCTATTTGCAATTCGCATTGACTCGAACGATATTTTTTAGTCCCACATCCGTCATGCAGAATTTTGTTTCTCTTTTCATTTTGACTCACCGAAACGACTCGCAGTCATAGCCGGCCACGTTCCGCTTCAACTCTGTAACAAAAAATTCACATTTGCTCATCAGATTTGACCAACGAGTGCGGGCGAATAAAAGAGTAGTTTACCCTCTGCGATCGTAATTCAAGTCGAGTCGGAAATTATATCCCAGCTCTAGATCGCCAAGGGTCAAACAGAGGACTATAGTAAACTTGTAAACTTACCTTCAAGCCGACTCTGCTTCTCCCGAACCGGATTCTCCGGTGCGGCATCCGCGTCCATCGGATTGCTGTTGCTTTCCGCAACAACTGAAACAGAAAAATAATTTTCCCGGTTGATAACCTGCGGTAGAGAGAGAATATCTTTGATCGGGACCAATCGAAAATACGGATATATTTTGATACGGAATTTTTATCTTTATATTTTTGTTCCAACATTGAAAATTTAAATGGGACTTGAAGCTTTCAAGAGAGCTGATGAGGAACAAGTTACAAAGGCAAAGATCGTAAAGAGTTGAACACAGATGTGTAGGAAACTTGTAAACTTTACCTTCCGGCCGACCCTGCTCTGCCCGAACCGGATCCTCCGGTGCGGCATCCGCGTCCGCCGGACTTGCTTCCCGCAACGTCTGGAACAAAAATTTAGCGTTCTTGGTTGGTAAGCTGCAGTAGAGAAAAAATGGTTGGCCGGGATGAGTGGAGAATATTCGCTACGATTTTTTTTCTTTATTGACATTGAATGTATAGATAGGAGCTCTTGAAAAAGCTGACGAAAGAAAATGACAATAAGAAGCGGAGACAACAGTTGTGTGCTCTCGAAAATATTCTTTTACGGATGGACATTTAAATTCAGATCCCGTAACAAGAGTAAACAAACTTGAAAGAAGCGCTGACTGAAAACAAAATAGGTCGCGGTCTAAGAAGCGATATGACGTTGAATATTCTACACAAGACCAATATTCTCACACAGGAATTGGGAATGATTCAGAATGTTTGATTAAGAACATGATGAATTCGAGATCCACGTCCATGGACCGTTATCCGTCTCTGTCTGGATCAATATCTTTTGTATACAACAACGCAATAAATAGATAGACAGACAGAGATTGACGAGAGTAATTGCAAATTCATAAAGTGATGATTACTAGTCGGATGATGACGGATTGTGAATGCCGAGCGCGAAATTCCGACTTCTTATTCCCGGAAAATTCGTCAAACGTACGCTCTCGTTATCGGAGACCTCCCGCGTAATAAATGATTCCACATACCTGGAAACGTGACGTATCGCTGCCGGCGTTCTGCTTCTCGACTGCTGAAGTCCTCCGGATTTCACTCGCTCACGCTTCTAATGCTGATACTCGCGATTCGACCGTGCAGTTAATGAATGAGATGCCGACGCGATGCCGATTGAGTATCTCGAGGACCGACGAGATATATTTCTTTTAATTACACGAGACGGAAGTGACGAGAGCGTCGCGCACGGCTGCTGCTGATGGAATGAGGTCGAATACATGAGGTGCGCGAGTATTATAATACGAAGAGCAAAAAGTGTCGTCGCTCGCGAGCCGATCAACACAATCGGCGCGATGTAAACATTGCGGGCCTCGGCGGCGGTTGAAGCAAGAGAGACTTGCCTTTGAGCGTCTCTTGTTTTCTCGAAGGTTTCGGAACGACGAGGGGAATGCGAGGAGGCCTTTCAACTGTACGCGACATTGATGCACTCTATTTATTGATTACTAAAAATAAAGAAAATTACTCTGTCGAAGCATCGGACATTTGTTAGCTTTATGTTAATTAAAGAGGAATGTATACGATTAGAAAATGTGTTAGCAACTAATTGTACAGAGTGTAAGTTGTTGTGACGCCGTTTTCAGAGAATAATTAAAGGTCATGGTAGCGTTAAAGAATGGAATTTCATCCTATGCGAATTTAGTCGCGCTCTTATTAAATATTAGTTCTGTATAAAATGTTGTATTTAAAAGTATTGTTTCGCATTCACGAGATTTTGTCGTGAATTCTGCTCTCAGATTGGATCGCGGGTGAATACTTTTTAATGCGACGGGGAATATAACGTGAAAATCTTGTATGCCTCTGAATCCGAAAACGATTAGGAAAAGAAGCGAATATTTTTCAATACGAAAGTTCGCATTTAAAAATTATCGATTGCGATTGAATACAAGGCATATTTGAAACGAATTGAATCCTTGTTAATGCGAAGCATTCACTACTGCCATCTCGCATTTAGCGCGGTGAAATTTAATGGGAACTAATACTTTTTATTTTCCCTTTCTTCGGATCAGAAAGCAGAATTCAGACGTATTCAAAATGTCAATACTTTTTAATATGTTTCAGTTCGACATTTTATACAGGGAGATTATCCGCTGCGGACAATAACTCTTCTACTTTTCATTTAATATTCAATGATGATAAATAACATTTAATTGCATTCGTTTGGCTTTTTTATTTCAAAAATAAGAAAATATATACCGGGGTGAGATTTTACCCATGACAACATTAACGTGATTTTCTTTGATGCTTTTTTTAAAAGTTCAAATATTTCGTCGACTCGCGGGATATTTATAATCGGAGTCTCGTCACGTTAATTACGTGAATAACACGTGCTTCTCCGAGCGGATCAGATGCTCACCGACGGCCACTGTCAGTGCCACGAGCGAATGTCCGGAGCGGATGGGATGCTGAATTAAAAAACAAGACGAAGTGAACGGGACGCGGACAACGATACATCATGCGTCTCCATACATGTCAAATTGTTTATTATAGAAGAGACTTTGATACGGCAATATATATTCGAAGATTTAACATTTAATACGTACTTTTATTTTTTCTGCTCCTCCCCCCTCTCCCCCGCTCTTTTTAGACCGCCGGGCATAGTCTGGCATAGAGATGGCAACTGTCATTGCAGCACGGACATAAACCGCCTGAAAGTGGATGTAGCATGGACTTCCACCATATGCAGATTTTACCACCGAGACCTGAAAGTGGATGTACTATCGTAGTTCCCCTCTGGGAAAATGGATGCAGATGGCGTCCTTTCCCAGTGCGGAAAGTCGGTGTCGCAGAAAATATATTGGCCGCTCTCAGGTTACTCTCTGTTGATACTATTCCGTGCTATGTCCATAATTATTTGGTTCTGTTCTGTGCTATGTTCACGAGCGAGCTAGATTAGTTAGATCAGAGAGAAGCCTGAGAGCGGGCATGGCTGCATTTACAGCGTTATGGAAAAGTTGGCTGATTCGAAGCGCCAACTGGGTCCATTTTTCATGGACATGAACTACTAAGCCAATGTCCACGATTTAAGCCAGCGGCACACGGTGCTTGTTTTCGTGCTGGATTGCTTGCTGGATGAAAATACTGCGTTCTGATTGGTGCATTTTCATCCATCTTCGGAAATGTACCAATCAGAACGCAGTATTTTCATCCAGCAAGCAATTCAGCACGAAAACAAGCACCGTGTGCCGCTGGCTTTAGTTAGATAAAAACGAATAATCGATCTTTGTCTCACCACCAGCGAATAGACAATCGCGACGAAGCGAGCCAGCAGCGATGTTATCGTAAGGCAGACGTCGCCGTCCCTCCCTCTCATCCCCTTGTTTTCCTTTCCACATTGTTTTATATTCATAATTCGGAAAGAAAATAATTTCGAGAGTTCGGACGATTTCTAGCAATGACGCGACAGAGATAACGCGCGGCCACAATAATTTTTCATGACTTTTATATTACTTAAGTATAATATAAAGTAATTACTTAAGTAATATAAAAGTCATGACAAATTACTGTGGCCGCGCGTTATCTCTGTCGCGTCATTGCTAGAAATCGTCCGAACTCTCGAAATTATTTTCTTTCCGAATTATGAATATAAAACAATGTGGAAAGGAAAACAAGGGGATGAAAGGGAGGGACGGCGACGTCTGCCTTACGATAACATCGCTGCTGGCTCGCTTCGTCGCGATTGTCTATCCGCTGGTGGTGAGACAAAGACTGATTCTTCGTTTTTATCTAACTAATCTAGCTCGCTCGTGAACATAGCACAGAACAGAACCAAATAATTATGGACATAGCACGGAATAGTACCAACAAATCGTGGACATTGGCTTAGTAGTTCATGTCCATGAAAAATGGACCCAGTTGGCGCTTCGAATCAGCCAACTTTTCCATAACGCTGTAAATGCAGCCATGCCCGCTCTCAGGCTTCTCTCTATGGGTACATACACCTTACTACCTAAAGCCGTATACCGAACGAACGATAGTTACACAACATGGCTGTTTTTTATCTATTCGTTTCTTGATACCGTTATGAACGACTTCAACTTGTTACGTTTACGAGTAAAATGCATGTAAATAGTGTAAATATCGTGAAATCAATAGACATGTAATTTTATTTGTTCGAAATCGTTATATAAATTTGTTAATTCATCATCATGGCTGATAAGAGACAGCAAAATTTGTCAGTGAGTACAAATAATTATATATTTATAGCTTATGTTAACTTATAAATTGGAATCGTGATAAGTATTGTAACATGGAATGATATTTATTCAAATTTATCTTACATAAACGTTATAAGCATTACAAGATCTGAAATGCCACTTAACCTCTTTGTTGAAGAGAAAAAAATTATTTTAATTCATATTAAATTCATATTAATTTTAATGTTATCCAGAAAGAAGAAATAGCAAAGCAATTTATGCTGCCAGAGAGGAAAAGCAAAATAGCAACATTATTGAAACAGGATGGCCAAGCATATTGTATTTGTAGAAGCTCTGATAGTTCTCGCTTTATGATGTAAGTAAATTAAAATATTTTAACATTTTAAAACACTTTTAATATTATATATTGATATATTGAGTGTGTACCTACCTTTTATACCTGGAAGACAAATTTACAACTCTTGTATCTCTATTTTAGAGGATGCGATGCTTGTGAAGAATGGTACCATGGAGATTGTATAAACATAACTGAAAAGGATGCCAAGCATATTAAACAATTCTTCTGCATTGTAAATAAATGTTCTTTAGTGAATTTTTAATTTTAGATAAAGATGATAATAAATTAATCATGATATATTGTACACAGCGATGCAAGGAAGAAGATCCAACTTTGATAACACGATACAAACCACGCAGGACAGATCAAGAGGACAGGAAACACAAAAAATACAAAGAGAAGGAAAGAGGACATCGATACGAATATGATGCACCTTGGGCCCCAAATGTAGAGAAGAAATCTTCAAAACGTTGTGGCGAGTGTACAGGATGTCAACGTACAGAGAACTGTGGGAAGTGCGATGCTTGCAGGTATAACATACAAACATACAAAGAAAATAATAAACTTTCTCGAAACCTATTTCAAATCTTATGCTTATGTTTCAGGCACCTGAAGAAATTTGGGCCCTCGGTGCGATTGAAGCTTAGATGCATTCAAAGAACTTGTCGCGTAATGGGCGATCCGCTTAAACCGTCAAAGAGTCTCAACAAAGGTACGAAATTCATTAAGAAGCGAAAGCGGGACTCAAGTAACGAGAGGAACGATTACTTGGAGCCGCCACGTCAATGCTACGGGTCCATGTGCACGAAGCAATCCCGACCCGGCAGCAAATACTGCTCCGACGACTGTGGCTTGAAGTTGGCGACTAGCAGGATATACCAGGTGCTACCGCAACGATTGCAAGAGTGGTCGCTAACTGCGTGCATCGCGGAGCAAAACAACCGACGCGCTCTGGAATCCGTGAGGAAGCAGCAGCATGATGTTCGTAGAATACTCCAGGAATTGGACAAGCGACACGTCGAGTTAGACCGTATCATCGAACGTGCGAAACTTGCAAGCATTGATCCGCATGCCGAAGTGGACGATAATGATGATACGGAGATGAGCATGTACTGTATCACCTGTGGCCACGAAATTCACTCAAGGACCGCCATCAAACACATGGAGAAATGTTTCAATAAAGTATTACATAAAATTATACATCACGCGCGATTATCGGCGATCACTTGCACATTGTAGCTTCCAACTTTCGATTAAAGTTACAATTAACACATATCATGGTTAACATTAGTACTTCTTTCGCTAGATATTATTTTTTAATACGATTTCGTTTAAAGTCTATAACTAAGAATTATATCGCATAAAAATCTGTGTAACATTCAATCTGTATTGTCTTTCAGTACGAGTCGCAAGCATCTTTCGGTTCAATCTTCAAGACACGCATCGAGGGTCAGGTGATGTTCTGCGACTTTTACAATCCCGGGAACAGGACCTACTGCAAGAGGCTGCGCGTTCTCTGCCCGGAGCATTGTAAGGACCCGAAGATCGGTGACAGCGAGGTGTGCGGCTGCCCGTTGGTCACGAACGTGTTCGACGCCACAGGCGAGTTCTGCCGCGCGCCCAAGAAAAGCTGCGTGAGGCACTATATGTGGGAGAAGTTGCGACGCGCGGAGATCGATATGGAGAGGGTGAGGCAGTGGCTGAAGATCGACGAGCTTGTGGAGCAAGAGAGGCAGATTCGATCAAACATGGCAACACGAGCTGGTGTGTTGGCTCTTATGCTGCATTCCACGTACAATCATGAGCTGATGGAACAGATGACGAAGGAGCAGAACAGAGAGCAGTTGGAGGCGATGGAGAAGGAGCTGCAAAGGAGATACGTTTTACATCAAAAAGAGCAAAATGTGGAACAATAAAAATAAAACGGTGATCGTTCTTTCTCCATTTAATATCTCATCATTGGATTGCAATACCATTGTATTTTAGATTTTTCTCTCTTTAGCTGTATTTTCTTGGTATCTTTGCTCTCTTTTCCTCCGAAGACTGCATGTATGTGTGTATGCATGCGCGTATATATATGTATATATATTTGCACGTATATATATATATATATATATATATATATGCACGTGTATATATATATATATATATATATTTGTATGTGTATGTATTTATTAGAATTTTCATTATGACACAACCGGTATGAGAAAATTTGTCTAACAGTTGTTGGTGCGATCGATCGAAAATTTACAACAAACCTGAAGCATTACAAAAAATCGGTACAATGATTGTAAATGTATAATGTAACATAGCGTGTATGTACCTGTTAGTACAACTGCGTGCGGAATTAAGATAATAAAATATATATTGTACTTTCGAGCCACTTGTCTATCTCTGCCATTTTTTAATAAACTTGCATTTGAGACCCGTGTATCTCTGGATTTATGCTTATACCTTCGAGCAATATGTCCATCTATAAAAAGGAAATGCGATATCTTAAAATAATATATTCATTGTCTCTTCGTATAAATTGTACTTCTATATGTAGTATGTGTGACCACATCATGATAATTCTTAACAATTAAAATGAAGTAACTTTCTCTGAGCAATGATGCAACAGATGGAGATATAGATGCTTTACTCTTTTTCAGTAATATTTCGTTATTATTTACATTTCGTGTATGGAGACGCAAACGTCAGGATTTCACACACTCTGACAATTGATCGTTTCAACAAAAACCATTTATTCACAGGTCATAGCCTCTGCGGATGCAAAATAACACGCCAAACTAGCGATCTATCGTTTAGCTTCGGAAAATAATCGCGCGAAGCGCATAATATGGACATTGATCTTCCCTCAGGAGAACCGCCTGTTTCGAATCGTTTCCTTAAATGCGCACTGATAACGCAACATTCTACCGACTCTGTGTCTTGTCGACGTAATCATTAAGATTATCACTAATTATTACTAGAAATATGGTAGTCCTGGAAGTTTACGTAAAATATTAAAGAGGCAATGATAAGGTTGCCGTCTCTTATCTGTAGAATAATCGAGATTTTCAAACAATTTCAGAAAGACACTAATAAATAACTGGCAATTCTCTCTCTCTCTCTCTCTCTCTCTCTCTCTCTCTCTCTCTCTCTCTCTCTCTCTCTCTCTCTCTCTCTCTTTCTCTATTTTACTCACAATATATACGTAACAAAAACACAGTAATAAACATATACTATATTACATGTGTATACATATATACTTTATATTACATATAATATATGTTTATTACGCATACATACTTGCGTCTTAAACATTAGGAACGAATCTGTCAATGCAATGGCAGTACGAAGCTAATGCGACATGCATACAAATTATTCGATTATGCGCGACACAAAGTACGATTAATAATGATTGACGTAAGGTGTTTACGAATAAAACTACGATATTTGCCTAAGGATATTGTTATGACGGTGCTATTATGCGTAAAAGAATCATGCGAGTGATCGCACGCATATACTTTAGCAGAAAGAGAAGAGGAAAAAAAATGGATAGGCCATGCGAGATGAATCTTCTTGAATAATGTTTTGCAAAATTCGATAACTGTCTTCGGAAACGAATAATGCGATTTTTCTTATGTCAACTGGTGTGACTCGCTTTAAAGGTCCGATCAAAAACAGACGACTCACCTGGAAAAAATGTGTGCCTGTCTCTCAACGTACGCACATGTACATACGTGCATGCGTTTTAAGGAAAAAGGATGAAATAGAGCGACTCATTTTATCACAGTATTGCACGCAAAGCATGTACGAAATCGCAAGTAAGATAGCATAAAGGCCAAACGGCGACGACACTACACGCTTTCGTTTCAGAAATACAGGGGAGGTTGAATTTTCTCCTATTTTGTTAGAAGTAGCGAAATGTTTATCTACGCCCTCCTCCTCCCTGTCTTTTTCACTCTCTCATTCACTCTTCCTCCCTCCCTCCCTCCCTCTCTCTCTCTCTCTCTCTCTCTCTCTCTCTCTCTCTCTCTCTCTCTCTCTCTCTCTCTCTATTATTTTCACTTATACACCTTGTTATATCCTTTTTACATTTCATGGCAATGACTCCGAATGACCTTTCATAACACCCATGGTCCATGATAGCTTCGCACGTATATCTCTGACATTATCGTTAGTAACAAAATAATAAGCGATGGCCATTGTGTGTATGTATATGTATGTGTGTAGTTGTATGAATGTATGTATTGATTGCGCGCGCGCGCGCGCGCGCGCGCGCGTGTGTGTGTGTGTGTGTGTGTGTGTGTGTGTGTGTGTGTGTGTGTGTGTGTGTGTGTGTGTGTGTGTGTGTGTGTGTGTGTGTGTGTGTGTGTGTGTGTGTGTGAATACATCACCTGAGAATAAATCGTGATATATCTCGGCTTCCCTCATTAACTTTTTCTGATTTCTTTTTCCATTTTTTTTTGACATACAATTTGCCCTCTCACACAGTATATATAATCGACGATGTCATAACGAGTCGTCGACGTTGTAGTTATTATAAAAGGATACAGTATAAAAGCAACATCTCGCGATGTTTACTGTCTTTTCTGAGCTGACGCACAAACAGGATGGTTTCGATTCCATGGTGAATAATATGGTGAATATAATAATATTTTAATGAAAAACTAATATTTTCAAATGTCTAAAAAAAATTGAATCTCGACAAATAGGTTTGCCTTAAATTTAAATGCCTTACAAAACAAAACGTTCTCTTTATATACATACATACATACATTATATATATATATATATATGTATATATGAAATTTTGATTTTATATCCTTTCTCAAAAAGGACATACGTTGTATCATTTTACACGATTGATAATGAAATAATTATAGTTAGACAATATATATACAAAGTCTTTTAGAAATAACACTTTTAAATTTAAATTCAAGAATTTCAAATCACTCCGTAAAAAGTAAGAAATAAACTCCCTAAACTTAGAATTTTTTTTAAAGCCTTATCTTAACGAAACTAATTAGATAAAAATAAAATAAAACAATTTCCCGAAAAATTTCGGTTTTTAAATACCATTATCTCGACTTTATAATACATCCTTTCATCAAAAAGGATAAATACATTACAGCGTGATTTCGATTCACCATCATGACAATTTTGTCGCGTCAATAACACGGCTCGACTAAACAGACATCGGATATTACTTTTTACCGTACCTCACACATTTGTAAGAGGGAACTTTGGCAACAAACACATTCGTATTATAATGTTTCTTTTTTTTTGCAGCTGGACAGCACAGCCTTTCAAGCGCACGCAGAGTAGCTTCGATATACACAGTCGCTCATGACAGTTCTCTTTATCTCGTTTACCGTCTCTCTCACTAATGTAATATAGTGATATTAATAATAATATAATTTTAGTCGAATAATTTCGTCGTAGCGTTGATAATAATAATATGGTAGTTATATCATACAATATATACTGTATGTACAATATACGGGAAAAAACCGTTACGTATCGAGTTTAACAAATTGTACAGCGTTATGAGACTAACATCGAGATCGTCGAAACATTTCCTTCGATCGTCGTCAACTTTCGTTCCTCGTTCCTGTTTACTTCCAGGTAGTTACGATAACCGGCTGCATTAGTACCAGACGAATATCGACGGACATGGAAACATTTTGAACTGAAATTTCGTTTTTTTTATACACATTCATACGAGCAAACGATACTCGATCAGTCGACGCTTAAGCAACGATGAAACACACAAACGAAACAGAGGTAAGGCAGAACGTTGATGTATAGAAGATAGGATAGAAACGACTGTCTGATAAACTGAATCTTGTACATAATATATAATACGTAATAACATATAATAATAATAGATCGCGTAAAACAATCGTTAACTTTTCAAAATAAATTACAAGCTGGTGGAGTAGCGTTCGTATCGCTTTTGTGTTCGTCGAATTCTTTCGCTAAACGAACTCGTGACGGAAATTATAAACCGATTCAAATGACATTTTTACATTACAATATTAGCAAATAGATTACAATTTACCAATAAACTGGTGCACAGAACGATATGAAAGAAAATAAACATATTTATTTTTCTCATAAACGCTTATAAACGAAAACAGGGACCGCCATTAGTTAGCCATATAACGTAGTCTCTTTTCTCCTCCGTTTTTACAAATTTTATTGTTTCTCAGAGTTGTGTTACGGTCTCCTCTCATTAACAGCTCTTATTATGCGCAAATCGGAGAAACAAGTGTCCTGGGTTAGCCAATATCCACGTAATGTTTCTCACTGTCCATCGAATGACATTGTTAAGTAGTTATGTTATATTCTGCATGTAATGACACACAGGTTAACGTAGCTGCCTCCCCGCACTCGTTATATATATACTGTTAATGGTCCTATCTTTTCCCCTGCCTCCTTTTTGCATTTTACTTCCCGCTTAATCTTTTTTTCTTTCTTTTTGCACAAGTACATTTTTGCACTACTCTTCGCGAACTCCTATAACTTAGCCATTTGAACCGGTCAATGGCACAGGCTGAGACTGCAGTCTGTTACTTTTAAGGCGATCGGAGCACCTGACTGTTTTGAATAGTTTCTCCTTGCATATCGGATTAAGATAGCTCAAAAAAAAGTAATCATTTATTCAGAAACAACGCAAATTCATCGGTGGTTCAGTCAAAGTAATATGACGTGTAGATATAAACGCAAAGCTATAATGTCGTCATAAATGTAATTTGTAGTCTTGTGTACACATAAAAAAATAGAAAACAAAAAATGAAAAGAAAAAAAAAATTATGAACCTTGTCGATATATAATTCGCTTTGTTAGGACGTTATGTAAGGAAAAATCGTATATATGTGTATGTGTGTGTATGCGCATGTGTAGGAAAGTAAAACGAGTAAAAGAAAATTCTCTCGGTCGAAAATGTAGAAGAAATAATGCTAGTAACTTTCGGAATGCAACCTCGATATCGGTGATCGAGCTAAAAGTCAAACTTTGCATTAGAAAGAAAACCTGCAACTAAAAGCATACGCGTGTGTAATGTCCAGTAGATCAATATAATGCCCGACTTGTGTCCCGCGGAATTGCTTGAAGAAAAAGAAAACAGAAAAAAAAACAAAAAAAAAAGAGAAATATTTCGTTCATCATGTCTTTCGTCATGTTCATAACGAATTTCTGCCGGTAGTGATATGATTGCACTTTTTTCGAGTTACTCTCCGATATGCGTCCTCTATAATGTTCCTTCATATAATTAAACATCTCAATTTCCTCACTTATCTGAAAGCTGTACTCCCAGCTGATCTGCTCCTACTTACAGGACAAAATAAAAAATATCAATAGAGCACGATATCCTGTCGTCCCTCTCTTACATCATAATTTTGATATCTCGAAAAGAAAAGAAAACGATATATAACAAACTTTATCAATCCTAATTCATGAGTAATAATTAATTCGCGTTAATACTAAATAGACAGTACACTCTCATGCTTTCACATATATATACATATACATATATACACATATATGTATATATGTATACACATATACATACATATATTATATATATGAAACTTATCTATGATAATTTACTTTATCGTTACCTATAAAGGCGATAAGTTTCTGCATCATTTCATTCATTCTTTCTTTCATTGCACGAGACCGCTGTTCGAATATTATTCTCATAAAGAATAACACGTTTCACAATGTGAGAACAATTATTCCAAATATAGAATATATTTTTACATCCCTGTTTCGGTAATACGAAACAGTTATCACGAAAACGAGTTCAAACGTGACTAAGGCTAGTTTAAACGTAAAAGAATGAACACTTAATAATAATTTTAACCGGTTTCATATTTGGAGCAACAATACGCAGATCGTTATGGGCTGAGGTCATAAAATTCATATTTCTTACGTTTAAAAGCCGTGTATTATAGTAGTTAAAAGCGATGTTACACGCGATATCTCTTAGGCTCAATTCTTAGGCATTTACAGGCATAAAGATTTAAAAGGTACACTTAAATATTGATTTCTTTTCCCGTCTCTTTTTTCCTTGTACTCCCAACGAGTTAAAACGATTAAGATTCGCCGGCGTGTATCCATCCCACAATCGTTGAAATAGTGAAGGTCATTTCTTTCTCCTCTGCCCCCCACTCCCTTTTTTTATTACGCCTGTAAATAACGCCTCGAAAAATGCAAAACCGCGCGTTTGCGAAATCGGTGAATTATCGTTTGATTCGTAACATACGAGAAAACGTGAACTTAGGAACTAGGAACGTATCTCGCGCGTAGAGTCCTATAAAAGTCGAGTTACATTTAATGAGCAAACAATACACATTATTAATATAATGCACGTGGATTATCTTTGTGCAGTTTGTCAAGACAACGTCTGTTCCACGGTGACGGCAGAATGCAGGTAACAGTAAGTATAACGAAACCTCGCGAGTCGAATGGAAAGTCAACTAACCGCACTAATCGTCCAGATTTGACGTGTGTACCTGCGGCGTGTGCCCATCGTAGATCGACGAGGTCCTTACGCGTCGAAAACTCATACCAGCAAACTGTTAATTTTTCTCACAAAATCTTGGAATAATAGAGAAGTAACGGATATGCTGTAGACGATAACATGTAAGCAAGGCAGTTTAAAAAAAAAAAATATATATGTATATATATATATATTGTCAGTGATTCATAAGTATAATATGAAATTTGTTGATTCTCAAATAAACAGATTCTCCCGTTAAACTGTAAACAATCACCGTTCAAACATGAGGCGAACATGTTTCGTGCGGATATGCACGCGTAGTGTCACTGTATCAATATTCGTTACTTCATGAAATGCATTTAATTTGGAATAACTTCCATTCCGAACGTCCTACAACAAGGTATTTGTGTGACGCATATATTTAGTTACGATCGAACAGCGGTCTCATCACCATAATCACGCAATAGAAGAATGTCTACACGAATTACACGCATTCACACCATCGTATTCTTTATGATCACAAGCAGGTATCATCTTATAATTATTATTACGAATAATTATTAGTTATTTATTAAATAAGCGGGTCTGTGTAAAAATTTAACGCTTTTCGACACACTCGCATCCTATCTCACTGTCATTTGACCAGACTTTGAGCGCGACATTTTCAAAACCCAGTTAATGACGACTTTGTTTTCGCTTTTTTTTTCCTTTTTTTGTTTTAACTATCGACTGCCACAGTTGGAAGAAGTAGCCACTCTGAGAAGTTCTTAAAAGTCAAACACGCTATCTTAATATATTGTACACATGTTCAACCGCGCATTTACATTCATTATCTCTCCGATACATATCCGCACATTTCAACTTGCATTACACTGTGTCGAATAAAGTACATCTAGCTTTCAATATCTGTATATTTTGACTTTTTATGGTATTTCGACATAGACTCACCCAGCTGGTTTGTAATCTTCCTCTCAGTGTCTCACTTAAGATTATCCCCAGCTCACAGAGTTCGAAACTAATTATAAGTATTTAGCGTTATCTCTCACAAATTTCACGGTTCCACGTGAAATTTTAATTTATAGCAGGTTTCTCCGACTAGCCTAAAGATTCGTGAGTCTAAAGGCACCAGGAGACACCACTGTCAGTGTGCGAGATTACTTCCTTCGATAAACCCGCTTCACCGTAGTCCTGGCTTTATTGCAAGTGTGTCTCTCTTCCTCTCTTTGTAGCGTTTTTTGAAGCACTTCTTCAAACTTCATCTTGTCTGAAACTTCGTACACTGATACACGAGTTTTAAGGACAATTCTCGAAAATTTCATATGGATACTTAACGTATGTACACGCGTAACTCGAACACTGCAAGTTTCCTTCGTTTTAAGGGACAGGATACATAGTCCCTTGGAGAGGAAGTCTCACCACTCTCAATCCAAAAACGTTGCTAATTGTCAATACTGAAATTTGCTTACGAGACCATTGTCATCGTGAAAGATTTACGCAAGCATAATGTACGTGCTGAGTACATATACACACTTTGTCCTCTTTCCCCGTCTTTCCTTCGTATTTTTTCTTTTTTTTTTTTTGGTGACTGATTATATATACATCGCTATTATTATCTCTTGAGGCACACTTCGCGCCGTTCGGCTTCACTAATTTCGCACTGACTTAGCATACGACTCGAATGAAGTGAAACAGATGGTTCTCCAAGCGAAAGGTTGCTCTCGCGCTTGACTAAAGCAACTGCATAACACGTAGAGTACTTGGTTTCGTGTCAGCGACAGGACTCTCATCGAACTATCTATTTGTAATGGAAGTAGTTTTACCAGTACAAAAGGACTGTTATTGCCTGTTATTTCAATCAGTGCGTTAGAAACAATCACTTCACTGTCCACTGTAGAACTGTATGCGACCGCTCGAAGTAATTGGTATCTCCCTCATAACCGCGTCCCACGCTGTTAACACACGAAGAAAGAAAGGATTAAGTATACTATATATAACTATCAGGAGAATCGTGTGAACAATTGATTCGTGCGTGAGTCAGAGGCAATTAAAAAGAGAGAGAGAGAGAGAGAGAGAGAGAGAGAGAGAGAGAGAGAGAGAGAGAGAGAGAGAGCGAGAGAGAGAGAGCGAGAGAGCGAGAGAGCGAGAGAGCGAGAGAGCGAGAGAGAGAGGAGAGAGAGAGAGAGAGAGAGAGAGAGAGAGAGAAGAGAGAGAGAGAGAGAGACGAGGAGAGAGAGAGAGAGACGCGAGAGAGAGAGGAGAGCGAGAGAGAGAAGAGAGAGAGCGAGAGAGAGAGAGAGAGAGAGAGAGAGAGAGAGGAGAGCGAGAGAGAGAGAGAGAGAGAGAGAGAGAGAGAGGAGAGAGAGAGAGAGAGAGAGAGAAGGAGAGAGAGAGAGAGAGAGAGAGAGAGAGAGAGAGAGAGAGAGAGAGAGAGAGAGAGAGAGGAGAAGAAGAGGAGAAGAGAGAGAGAGAGAGAGAGAGAGAGAGAGAGAGAGAGAGAGAGAGAGAGAGAGAGAGAGAGAGAGAGAGAGAGAGAGAGAGAGAGAGAGAGAGAGAGAGAGAGAGCGAGAGAGAGAGAGAAGAGAGAGGAAGAGAGAGAGAGAGAGAGAGAGAGAGAGAAGAGAGAGAGAGAGAGAGAGAGAGAGAGAGAGAGAGAGAGAGAGAGAGAGAGAGAGAGAGAGAGAGAGAGAAGAGAGAGAGAGAGAGAAGAGGAGAGAGAAGAGAGAGAGGAGAGAGAGAGAGAGAGAGAGAGAGAGAGAGAGAGAGAGAGAGAGAGAGAGAGGAGAGAGAGAGAGAGAGAGGAGAGAGAGAGAGAGAGAGAGAGGAGAGAGAGAGGAGAGAGAGAGGAGAGAGAGAAGAGAGAGAGAGAGAGAGAGAGAGAGAGAGAGAGAGAGAGAGAGAGAGAGAGAGAGAGAGAGAGAGAGAGAAGAGAGAGAGGAGAGAGAGAGAGAGGAGGAAGAGAAGAGAGAGAGAGAGAGAGAGAGAGAGAGAGAGAGAGAGAGAGAGACCGTTTGTTGCATATAGCTATCTCTTACCTAAACCGACAAACGTCACGATTTTATCGTGGTTGTACATTTGCACGTTTAACTCCTCCTCCGGCGCGACATACAGCATAGAGAAGTCCTCCTTTGGCTGATGAAACTTTTCCACGATTCCAGGTGGAGGTGACGGCGGCGGTGGCAGATACGTGGGCGGCGGAAACCTCGTGGGATAGCTCATGTACGGTAATGGTTGCACCATCACTGGATGAACAGGCGGCGGCGGTGGCGGCGGTGTGACGTGAGTATTCGATGGCTGTTGCATGTGATAATTAGGCGAAAACTTGTCGTATCTCACAGATTTCTCGAACACAGCAGCCGGCGGGTTCCTCTCGGCGAAATTGGGCGGCGGCTTGCTGATGAGAGGCGGCACAGTAGCCGTGAAGACGGGACTCGGAGTCGGCGTCGTTGTCTCCTCGTTGCCAGAGTCCTCCGACAGCAGCAGTTGCTCGTTTATTTCAAAGCCAAAGGTGAGTTCCGTTGGTAGATTGCTGTTCTTGGCAATATCCGATGAGGTCTCATCCAATAGAATCACCGCTGGCCTGGGAGTGGAATTTTTCGTCTGCTGCATCTCCGACGTTCTTTGCGACGGCTGCTGCTCCTTGTTATCGGACTGCGTCGTATTCTGTGACTTCGTCTTCTTATTCTCGTCTTCACGCTGATTGTCCTGCTTCGAGTTCTGCGATTGACCACATGCAACAACTTTCGCCACCACCACATCGTGTTTTATCGCGATGTTCTGATACTCCTTCGCAACTCTCGTCGTTGGCTTCGGGTCGCTGTTCCGTCTAGCCGTCTTATTATTGCCGTCAGCTTCGTCTGCGTTCTGTAACTCTTGTACAGGCTTCGCGGGCGTCTTCGCTTTTTGCACGTCTGCGTTGTCGGATAACGAGCTCATCGAATTATTAGCCTTGCCTTCGGACTGTGAAGTGTCCGTGTTGTGCGACTTTCTAACCGCTTCGTCGTGGTAAGAGTATGCGGTCTTCTTGACATGCTGCTCCTCGTACGGTCCCTGAGCTTGTATGTTTTGATTACTATGTACATAAGTCCTACGAGAACGAGGATTGTTGGCTCTCGAGTGCACGACAGAATCCTTACTGTTGACGGTGCAATTGATGTTGGTATCGACATCGACCGGATTATAATTCGTCACTGTATTGTTGTTTAACCTGGGCGTCATAGAATTCGTGGTTGCGGAACTTGTCACGGCAGTGACAATTTCGCTAGAATTTGCACTGTGACTAGCGGAAACCGTGTGCTTCTGCTCTTGTTGCGTCACACTCTCGTGTTCATGCGTCATTTTCTCAATATCCTGCACGTACTTAAACACTTGGATATTTTTGTTAATGGCCTCCTCTTGAGCCTCAGCCTTCTTTCCGTCTGACGAGTTCTTCCCCTTCGTCAGAGTCGGCGAGAGCGGCTTCTCGAAAGAGAGACTCAAACTCGCAGCCGTAGAACTCGTTTGGCCGGGGTTTTGCTGCCTCACTTTTCTCTCCGGGTGCTGTATCTCGTCCAAACTGGGATAATAATCCTGAGGCGCTTTGTCCGGCTCCGAAGGGGTCTTGGGTGGAACGCTGGGCCACGACGCTGCATTTAGCATGCTCGGTACGATCGCGGACATGTTCAAGACCGAATTGTGAGACATGTTAATAGTAGCCATGCGCGCTATATCTGCGTAACTCGCTTGTGGTGTGCCACCCGATGACGTTGCGACTTTGGACAAATTGTGCTTCGTGCTGTTCGACGTGACCGGCAACGAATGGACTGAATCCAGATCACTACTGTCAGACTTGTCGCTGTAAAAAGAACAGTTACATATAACAAGCGATATTCAATTGGTGAAATCTTTAGAAGTACGTTTTAGCCAATCTCACTTAGGTATTTATGGGAGTAATTTGTGTGAATTTATACAACTGACCGAGAAGAGAGAGAAAGAGAGAGAGAGAGAGAGAGAGAGAGAGAGAGAGAGAGAGAGAGAGAGAGAGAGAGAGAGAGAGAGAGAGAGAGAGAGAGAGAGAGAGAGAGAGAGAGAGAGAGAGAGAGAGAGAAGAAAAACAAATCAGTCACGAGTTATAGAACGGTACAATTACATATTTGGAATTACTGCAGCTGAATTTCAAATTTACATCGTTGTTAGTATGCATAAGGGTTTATATCTAACTGAGTCTCTCGTATCTAGTTATTACCTTGGAGGCATGCTGCTCGCTGATTTTCTTCGGAGCTCGGGAGAAACCGGTGTTCTATATTCGTTAGAGAACCCTCTGGAATTCTGGAGGTAGGAGCTCGATGTTGTCAAATTTTGCGCTCTGCTACCGCTAGAGCTTCTTCTCTGCTTCTTACTCTTCTTTTTTTTCGTAACAACGAGGAATTCGGTCTCTTGTTCCGGTTCTGGATTCGTTTTCTTGTTAGAATTACGACGGTTCGTATAATCCTCTCCTGTGTCGTTGCAATATATCGACTGACCCTCCTCTGTGCCCCAAGATCTTCTGTCACCTCGGCTGTCAACTGTCGCGTCTCCAGTACTCTTCTGCTTTGCACGTCGCAAAGCCACATTTATCGTACCTGCAAAGAATAATGTAAAATAATGTAAAATAATATATCAATGTAGTGCGATAACTGTAATGTTAGAAAATATATGTAAGAGAATTTATTTCTCTATCGATATATCGAATTTTTACTTTATGTAAAAATTTTTACTTTATGTAAAAATTCGATATGTAATAATTAACCCTTAACACTACGTTAGCTCCGCTGTGGAGACATCCATCATTTATTTCGTAACTCCGGTGGCTCCGCTGTGGAGACATTTTAGTATTAACATCAATATCTCCAGTTTTGAAATTACAAGCACTTTTAATTTTTTCCGTCCAAAGTAAAATTTCTCTTTCCCAGACGCTCCACTGCTGAAGTTGCCAGAGTAGGCAGTGATAAGAAAACGCGCGGAGTGCAAAGGGTTAAGTCATCAAGTATTAAATTTGTTAAGCACTATATAATATACATATTTTTTATTTAATGTGTGATATATAAATAACATTCAACATATACTAGAAATATATTATAAATAATATTAATTTTAACTTGCCATGTTGACTGGATATGCTACTAGCACCGCTGGAACTAACACTTTTCTCTGTGGTCAAGTCCTCTAGTTTGGTTTTCGAAATTTCCTCCAGAGAATTGGACTTCTGAAGCTTCGAAGGCAATTGCTCCCTCTTCGTATCCTTTTCTCTAGTTCTCGGTTTTGTGCCCGAACTAGTTTTCACCCTAACAGGATTACCAGTTTTACCTTTCTTGCTCTTGGAGTTATTATTTTCGATGAAGTTAACCAGAGTTTCGATATCATTATCGTAACGATGACCTTCGACGTTTTCGGAATTATAAACTTTCACGTTGTGCTCTTGAGTGTGTTTTCTCCTAGGCTTTTTTCGTTCGCCATTATATGTTTGTAAGGAATTTCCATTTTCGTCCAAGGATTTCTTTTCTCCGGATGCTGATGGATCCTTCATCGTGATGTGCTGCGTTGCATACCTGGGACCTTCTGTGCACAATCCATATACTTTAGATTACAATAAATACTTTTATCAACTTTGAACAAGAGAAAAAGACATTCTGAGAAAAAAATGTATACATTTTAATATATTCATATAGTTCTTACGAAATACGTAATGTTGTGTATTATATAAATATCAAATATATATTATAAATTGTACACAAAATTATACAATTATACAAATAGAGATGCTATACAAGAATCGCAAATTTATAAAATTACTGTATTTTACTTATATCTTTTTTGAAACAATATTCGTGTATTATATCACAATTACAAATCCACAATATCTGAAAGATTGCATTCTTGACTTCTTTTTAAAGAACAGTCACATATAACAAACGATATTCAATTGGTGAACAGGTTTTTGGAACAATTTGGAACATAACAGCCATTCAAATGTTTCAAGTGTAATTTTCTCAAAACTACAAACTTGCAGATTTGTAATTATGGCATAAGCAGTCAATGATATATTAATATGTAATCTTACCCATCGTTATATTCTGCGCTTGCCAAGATGCTGGCATTACGGAACACAAACTTGGTACAACCTTACCCTGGCTACTGCTGGAACTATTGGAAGCTATACCGCATTTTACGCTGTTGTGCGGTTGAAATGACAGAGCCCCCGTCACCTCCGTACCATTAACAGATATCTTTGATTTTTCTTGCTTGTGTTCACGAATAGGGAATTCTATAGTGGTGTCCACAGGAGTCTGCGTTATGTCAAAAGTTGCCCGTGTGATATACTGAACAGGCCTACGTGGCTCAATAATTTTCATTTCAGTTCCTTCGTCGTTTTCGGTGTCTAAAGAGCGAGGTCTTTGAACTCCGCTTGCTGTGGACCCTATATTCCTCTCACTGATAGCACCTACCTGCTATACATGAAAAATAACACGTGAATTATATTTTAGTTTTTATAAGATGCAACATAAACTTCATTGGTATTCAGAACGTGATGTTAAGATAAAGACACAATTTTATGCAGATAAATATATATCAGTCTACATATTAGTATAAACAACACTTTACCTCAACATCACCTAAATCGATCACCATGTAGTCCGACTTGTACTCTGGGGGTGGATTATCGGAATCCAGCATCTCATTTGTCCCGTATTTTCCTTTGCAAACTCTCTTCTCACGTGTCTCAGATTCCGTCTCGCCCGAGCTCACTACGTCCCTCTTCGAGTCTCTTTTGTCTTTCTCTTTATCTTCTTTCTTTGTACTAGTATATGATGGTTTGTCCAGAGACTTGGATTTCTCCTTATTGGTCCAATCGTACACAGGTCGCTCCTCGCAGAAGCCCTTCTTTGCGGAAAAAAAAAAGAAAAGAAAACATGAAATTCTTTATATATAAATTGTATCTAAAAACTCTGAAATTTCCACATTTATCAATAGTAAAATTTTTTTCAAAAATATGTACATTTTATCCATAACGAAACAATGATTGTGTTACCTTTTTGTCAAATATTAGATCTAAGTTAGCCAAAGAAGCAAGGCTATGCGATGCGTTCACATTTGACGGTAATGATCCGCCTTCTCTCTGTCTAGCGGAGACACTGGGTCCTGTATATTTTTTGTTCTTCCTCCTACTACTGCCATAAGTGTGACACGATCCAGATGTCAGATAAGCGAAACTACTATCGAATTCTGAAGCGATAGGTTGTGCTAAATTTTGTAACGATCCTCCGTGTGTCAGACGCTCGGATACAGATTCTCGTTTATGTCTTCTGCGATTTGAACCAGGCAAACAACGCGAATTGGATATTACCCTACGTCCTTCCTCAGTCTCGTCTGCTTCTGCTTCTTGTAAAAGTTCCTGAAAAACATATTGTGTATAAACTGTAACATCAACAGGTCTTTGTTTCTTATTTCACATATAGTTTAAAGAATTTTAATAAAATACCTTAAAAAGATTAGATTTTCCTTCTCTGTCTTTTGGACATTTATATGTTATAGCTTCGTCCAGCAAAGCGCGTAGTTCACCCTCATTTAATGCAGAAAGAGTGGCTGGTTCTTCCTAAAAATGAGAATAACTGAAAAATTACGTTATTTATGCAATACCGCAGAAATTGTATCATATATGTCATCATAATAAATACATGAATGTTTATATTCTCAAAAATATGTAAGATATTAACAAGACAATACATACATACATACATACATACATACATACATACATACACACACACACACACACACACACACACACACACACACACACACACACACACCAAAATATTGATTTTTACTGTAAAATATAAGATTGCAATAATTGAAACAAAATACCAATTTTTAAATGATTTTTATTAAAACAATTGACTATATTTTAAAAATCACATTATTCAAAATGTCACAATAACATTCATTGATAAAGTCTAATATATACAGGAGACTCACTGAGAGATATACATGACATTCTTCTTAATATAATTTTGCATCATTATGTTATTAAAACTTTATATTATGATAGAAACTAGTTCACAACTTGTGAATAAGTGCGAGCATAGATAGGTTCGTAGAGTAAATTTAAGGTTTCCCTTATTGGATCTGTTTAAGGCTTACAGCAACCATGTTATAAAATCTACAGTATAGAAATAAAAAAAAAAGATATAATTAACCTCCCTATAAAATTGCTACGAGACTTCATTCAGATTACTTCAGACGAATATTCAATGTAAAGTAATTAGATTTATTTTTGCTTTCAACATTTTACATATAATTAAGTAATAACATAATTTTGTTTTCACTAGAATTATATATATATATATATATATATAACAGCACTAAATCAATTATGTATACAATCAGATTTGTACGACGACAGCGTCGAAAAGATACAACAGGTTAATAGATGAGAATCGTCGATCGTGCCAAATGTCATTATCGTTTCATCATTTATCCACATCATCACGTTTTGCAGTTTCCGTTTAGATATTTTCAAGTCGAGTACATGTCTAGACATTTTGGAGCCAAATGTGTCTAGATATTTGTCCACCATAACTCACATCTGACAGTCTTGACATTAGTAGGTGACAAGATAAATTTAGAGGTTAAGAGATAAAACACAGATTTTATACAATATTAAACTAAGCGATGGAAAGGTGATATCTGGTATCCAGATACGGTGTGCTTGACTTGAAAATGCTTAAACCGGAAGGAAAACTATCGGCGAAACAACGTTGAGTGTTGAATTGCAGTTATGCTATTGGGTACAATTGTACCGAGACGTAAGAAAGCGTAGTCTCATTCGAGTACTACGAAATGCGAATTATGTTTGCTCGCACAAGAAACTTAACGAGTCAAAGAGATAGATAAATACGTTGGCAGATTGAGAAGGGAAAAGAATGAGACAGGATGGACACATAGGGCGGGGAGAGGCGGCGACCAGGAGCGAGAGAGACAAAGAGGTTAGAGGAGAGGCCTCGGGGTAATGAGGATGACATGATCTCGGAGTAACGAGTTCACGCGAACACGATATCACCGAAAATCGTCAACAAGTCTATAAGTTTTTCCCTCAGAAAGGATTGTCCGATTTAACGAAAAAAAAGGACGAGAGTAGAGTCGACGGATACGCAAAAAGGCGAACGATTCATGTAGTGAATCGACGTCGAGGACAGCGGTGCAAAGAGTTCGATGCCATCCGTGAGAGATCGATAGCGTTCTTGCGATTAGCTAATTAAGACGCGAGCAAGATAGAAACAGGGGAAGACGAGGAGGGAGGGAGGGAGGGAGGGAGGGAGGGAGGGAGGGAAGGAGGGAGGGAGGGAGGGAGGGAGAGAGAGAGAGAGAGAGAGAGACTGAGGGGAAAAAGGAGAGAGAGAGAGAGAGAGAGATATCAGGGCTAACTTACGAGAAGCGGTGGAAAAAATTCGCTAGTCAGTGCTGGCACGGAATTTATATTTTTAGAGGATCGGAGGCCGGGTCGCTCACAGGCCGCACACTCTCGACTCTTCCTCTTCTTCGCACTACCGTTTCTTCTTCGTGGACCGTACGGTCGTTGTTGGTGACTCTTGATTTGAACGAATGCACCAACAACGCGTATCGCGAAACGCGTCTGAACGTACGTTTCAAGCACAATATCATTCGATCGTCGACGCACAACGAAGAAGTGTCAGCGAGATGCGGCAAGTGTGTCCCGATTTTTGAAAGCTAATGCGACGAGCAGGTGTAGAACATTGTCACTGGCATGGCTGCCACTATTGGACTGAAATCACGGAGCAAGCCTAGAACATGCGAAGTCGGTGAAGTAAGTAGCGCCCTCTGACACACTGTTCTTAACGCAATCTCCCTTCCACTCTGTTCTCTCTTTCTTACTTTCTTTTCCCCTATTCTGCTCTCTCTCTCTCTCTCTTTCTTTCTTTCTCTGCTGCTCTTTACGCTTTCTCATTTTATTTCTTTTTCTACCCCCCCCCTTCTCTTTCTCACTCTATCTCCCTCTAACTCTCTCATCGCGATATTCGATAATCCGCAAAATGTTCCGATGAGAATAAAATAAATACAAGAAAAAAAAAAGTATATTTCAATTTCTGGATCGGAGGTCAAAAATCAACATGATTACGGCAAGGTTAATTTCTAACGCGATGGACGCGCGAAAACATACCTATGGCCTCACGCATTTTTATCTTCGCGCGAGCGAATCTGTATAACGGATAATTTTCACGCGTCCGTGGCAAAATTGAAATTTGATTTGTCATGGGCGATATGGAACGTTCGTGTTTACAACTGTAGCGCGTATTCATACCTCATGTTTGGGAGATCACGACTCTATATTATCTGGAACCGAACATCGGACGACATATCCGACACTAAATGCGGCATGCGACTACGCGCGTGAGTCCCTTCCTTTATTGAGCCTCTCATGACGATGTAAAAGAATATGCTTCTTTCTCAAGACGATTTCTTTTTGTTTAACGATACTCCGAACATTTGTCGTTAATGTCGAGGGTGTTAGCTTAAATTTCGGGGAAAAAAGTCCACGAGAATTTTTTAAGTTTTTTGAAGTGGAAAGAATTTGAAATTTTCCCAGATTTCCTGGCTTCTTGTTTTTTTCCAAGGAGTAACACCTTGTTACGAAACACTCGTACTCGCGAAACGTGACCGTCGAGCACATAATCCCCGGAATCATGACGTTTTCTTATTCTTTCCTCCGTGAACTGCAAATCTAACACTTAACCGTAACTGCAATTTGACGTTTAACGTTACTTTGTTGTCAATACGTACACGACGTCGGTACCTTTCGATACCTTTAGCGTAGGCTTCCGCCGGTTTAGACATTTCCGGGTCAAACGTGTCATATCTACGCAAAGTATCATTAAAAGCACCCTTCTAGTCCCATTTCAGCATTCTCGAGTCAAATGTGCATCGGGATATTCGCCTATCGAAAAGTTTGCAAATATTTGTCTCGCTCGATATGCATGACGTCGATGTCCACGCGTCGGTATGTTGGTTCATAATTTAATATCGTGTAACACACCACTTATCTTTTAATCTTACGTTTGGATCGTTCACGTGCGCGAAACATTCACAGCTGTCCGCTTGTCAAACACGATGTTCTCTGAGTCATGACGAACGAATATCCAAACACACAGTGCGCTCGACACGGAAATGCATGAAGGTATCAACGACGTCGAAGGTACTTGGATAAGCGCATAGGATGAACTCGATAAATATCCGCTAGTCAGCCTTAATGTCAAAGGTGCAGGGACACGTCTCGAATATGTTAATCGTATTTACGAAATGTTGGGAAGAACTGATGTGTACACAGCCGATATGAATTGACGCTACTTGTCAGCGTCGTCAATAACGCACAATCGCCGATCAGCTACGTCTCCAATTGTTTCCGCGTTCATCGCCGAAAACGGATCTCAAAGTGCGCCAAAGTGAAGTCCTTCGAGTACGCGTTTCCTCAGCACTTCTACTTTCGAGATATTCTCGGTTTAGGCAGACGGAAACTAATGTCCTACACAGCACAGAGAGAGCTCAATGTCTTTGACCTTCGACATTATAAAACTCGAGAAACATGTTTTAACGGGAGGACTTTTTGTCTCGGAATCGAAAGACCGATATTTTCCCCTGGTATTTTTTTGCACCCTGAGGTGTTGAGCAAGTTTTTGGTCGAAGGACAGGTAAAAATATATATAGGTGGAAATTGATGTTTCGACGAAGTTTCTACATAATGATCACTGTGCAGTAATTCAAACTCCCATATGTTTCTCATTGAAGAAAAGAATACCTGAAATTTTGACGATGTTTCGCATGAATGTCCAGAGAAAGAGATGACATGTTTGAAGAAGAGGAAATGGAAGATTATCCAAGAGACAGGAAAGGTTTTTCAGAGACGCAGACCCGGTGAAGTTTCAAAGTACGCATTGACAAATCGTCTTCAACAGAGCCAAACAAATCGTCCAGCGATAAATGTTCGAGGAAAAAATAGTTCTCTTTCATAGCGAAAGAAGTTTTCATTATCCACATTAAAACATCGTACAAAGTTTCACCCGCATTTTTATCGCAAAGATTTCCTACAATGATTGCCCTTGCAAATCGTCCTTTAAATCGTTCAAACTGATTTCAGATCACTGCTTCTTTTCCGAGACTATTTAGGATCTCAAAGAAATTCATAGATCTCTTTGTAAAATGGCATAAATACGTATACGTATTTCAAATTTCTACGTCTGATTCTCTCAAAAATAATTCTCAGTAATCGGAAACACCGAAAGAAACAATTTGTCTTGTGAGCCAATTATCCATCTTGCTAAAGACAATCTTCACGATGCTTCATGACACCGCCGATTAAGGGAAGCGCCACGAGATATAATTTGACCAATCAGAGCATAAAAGCAGTTAGAACGACCGAAATTCCATGGTTCTTTTCATTTCACGTCGAAATTAGAAATGCAAGTGTGTGTGTGTGTGTGTGTGTGTGTGTGTGTGTGTGTGTATGTGTGTGTGTGTGTGTGTGCGTGCGCGCGTATTACAGACACGTTAAACGAACGTTAAATTACGAGTTACAATGTTAGAATTATCATCGCTTATCGGGCAAACAATCTTCTCTCAGGGCTCCAAAAAAACTTGGAGCTCAGTGCTAAATGCAGTTTTTTACTTAACATTTGCCATTTATGCGAATGACGAGCCCGTCATTGTCATACCTTTCTAGAGCCTCGAAATATCCTGTTTATCGAGCGATTAATCTCGTCGAGAAAATCAACAAAAAAAGAAGCGCGTGAGAGTCGAGTTATCTGAGTCAAAAGTCGGGGGGAGAACGGAGACTGACGTAAAACCACCCTCGATGGCAAATTCAGTCTTCGAGGCCGCGGGGGGCGACGTGGGGAGAAAAACGCGCCGCCACGCTAATTTTTTATCAACGGCAATAAGCGCGCAGTGTGACGATTATTCTTTCTCTTTTTTTCCTCCTTCTTTTTCGCCGACGTAACAGCAAGAGCGTCGACGAGCCGAACTCGTCGAAATAATTATAACGGTTTCGATCATCGCCGAAGGAAGGACACCTCGCGAGGAGAATAAGCGACGGACGCGCGGTCGCCGAGCGATCGGTCGCGCCGTATACGGAATACCGAGCTAAATCGTCACGAGAGTGTGCGCGTACGTGCATCGCTAGCGACGATATTAGGCCCGTGCGTTCCGTAAGTTGCGTCTGTCAATCGCGCATTCTCCTCGAACGCGTCCCTGGGATTCTCTTCTGCTAACAACGCGACGAGTGGAGATGCAAGTCGTCAGTGTGAGCCGCTCTCGCTCACCTTCTTCCGACGAGAGGTAACACGCTTCGCGAGTATCATGTGCGATAACGAGTGCTGCGCAACGACAATGATATAATAATAACAATAAAATAGACACGTGCGTGGAAATGTTTTTTTATTGCGATGAACTCCGGTGACCGATGGAAAAAAATATCTAGCGATGAGAGAGATTGTCTCGTTCGTTCGATTGCGACAGCATTTCGTTCGCAGATATCGCCTAGCAAGTCGAACGGCTGACTAACTTATTCTGTCTCGACGGAGACGAATAAGCAGGAAATAAAAGCGCACGTAGGGAATCGAGATAACGTATCGGAAAAGATGCACGAAATCGGAGATGGGACGCAGCGGGTCCGAACGGGACAACAGGAGAGATAATAACTGTAAGGGACAAAACGAGAATCGGAAGAGACGGATATGACTAAAGGATAAAACGGATGAGTAACGCGGCATAAAGGAGCATTCTTGCGAGTGTCGTTTGGTTTTATAAATAAAACACAAGGAGCACAAACACAAACACTCATTGTTGGCACGCGGAACGCGCGTATTGAGACACCGTGTGTAAAAGTCCCATCTTTGTTTCTTGCTTCTAAGGTGTCTCGCACTGTGACTTGCAACCTTAATTTAATCGCTTGACCGTTTTGCTGCACTGACTTCCGCTAAATCCGGGATAACAGAGCCCGAAAGAAAGCCCTCTCCCTTTTCTTATTATTATTATGATCACTACACAACGACCGCGATGAAGCGCCAGGCTGACTGACGCTGATTCGCGCGATCCGCGTTTGTGCGATTTTCGCGATCGTGTTGCTTAACTGCTCGAAAGAAATCACACGAACCGATCGAACACCCAAAGGAGGTATCGGGAACGTTTGTGCGATACACGTCCTCGCTCTATCGAGGGCTAGCACGGCCATTTCAGGAGCGTAACGAAGCGTGTCCTCAAATAGCAAGAAGCACCCGTGCGAGTTCCTAGAGAGAAAAAAATAATTACGCCGTCTCGTACGACGTATTCCGAGACCGACAGAGAACGCGAACATTCTTCTTTTCATCGCGGCCCACGCGAAGATGCAGAAAGATGAGCATACGTCATCAGCACAGCATCGGCGAGTTTCCCTTTCAAGTGAATTGGATTATATCGTGTCGCCGATATTTCTCTTCCCCGAAGTAAGGCACGAGGGAAATTGGAATGTTTCGTCCCGAGAAGATGCCAGTAACGATAGACAATCTAATTTACTAACGCGTGCCGCACCACCGACACGCAACGACGAACACGCAAAGAGACGTATATTTTTCGGAAAGACGATAACCGCCCACTCGATCATGAGGTACGAAATCAATCAAAAGCACCTGACCGGTCCGATCAAAACTCGCGTGTCGCTGAAATTCGATGACTTTTTAGACGCGAGCAGCGAGTGGACAGGGCGCGGAACTGTTGAACGAGATAACAAGTCGTTCAGCATGTTGTTGCTTAATCCGCCGCGACCGTTACGATTGACAAGAAACTTTTGGCAATTATATACACCACGACATACCGCTTGCGGCATAGAGCCTCGCGACATAATGCAATAATTTAACAATTTAATATTTTGATAATTCGCGACACGCCGTGTGTGTCTGTGTTATTCATCTTATGAAATATCCGCGATTTAAACGGATCATCTCTCTCTCTCTCTCTCTCTCTCTCTCTCTCTCTCTCTCTCTTTCTCTCTCTCTCTCTCTTTCGTCGAGGCGACTCTTCGCACTTCGACTCGTTCCTCGACTCTCGATTGTCTCTCTGCTCACCTGTTTACTGTCAACGGCGCTGCTTGGCGGTGAGCTTTGGTTGGTCGGATCGGCGCCAGCGGCAGAATTAGCCGGGGCGATCTCGATGTTCGAACTTTGTTCCGCAATGACGACGGCGGCGGCGGCGGCGGCAGCGGTGGCGGCGGCAGCTGCGGCTGCGGCGGTGACGGCGGGAACGGAAGCAGGAGCTGAGGCGACAGAGGCTGCGTCGTTGTTATTGTTATTGCTGCCGGTCGTCGCGCTGCTGACGTTGTTCTCCACGTCGACAACGACATCGGCTGCGGCGGCTGCGCGATCGCTCTCGGCAATTTTGTCAGGAGCTACCGGTTCCTGGCGGTGTTCCGGCCCTGGGGCCATCTTGATTGAAATTGACAGCGCGGTATCCGCCGTGCTCATGGCTCCCCCCTCCTCATCATCTCTCCCACCCTCTTCCCCTCTCGCTCTCTCTCTTTCTCGTCTTTTCTCTTTTGTTCTTTCTTTCTCTTTCTCTCAATCCCTCAAGGGCCACCGTGCCTCGGGAGCACCATTCGCGGATTTGTCGGCAACCCGTGCCGCATTGACGAGCCCGCTGTGCTGCGCTGGCGACTCGCAGTTGGAGCGCGTCTCACATCACTGATATGCTTCAGTGTACCGACGACGAATAAATTAACGACGTCGACGAATCCAAACCGGTTGCACCGATGACGATGTGCGAGACTTTAGTCCCTAATCCCGATTCAATTCTGTCTTCTTTCCCTGCTCTCAGTTGCGGATGGGATTGTGATTTGGAAAGTACGTCGTGTTGATGTAGATCAGGAAAGAGGCGAGCGGTCGCTAATCTAGAATTGGTTAGTCTAGAGAAGGACGAGACAAGTTGCTAGTCTAGGAGAATTAACCTAGAGGACAGTCTGTCGCTGATCTAGACGTTGACCTAAAAATGCAAAAAGAAAAAGAGTCTAATCGCCGATGTGAGACTTGATATTCTAGAAAACGACCGCGCGCGAATCGTTAATTCGGTCGAAGAACTTTAATTTGAAAGTCAGCTGCTAACCTAGAAAAAGACAGTGCAAGTCGCTGATTTAGGAGGTACTTATTCTAGAAAAGATCGAGTCACACGCTAATCTAGAGATAGCCAATCTAGAAAAATACGAATTTTTGTAATCTAGGATGACTCGATAATATCGGTGCAACTTGGTTCTCGCGGTAAGAACGACGAAATGGCCCCGAAAAATGGTCGCTCACCGTTGACGGTTAGTCACGAGGTTCCTCGCGAATTCTCGAAGGATCTTCCCGTTTCTCCAGCTGCCGTGCGGGAAAACGGTAGGCGCTCGATCGCGCAATCTCGTCTGGCGATAATACTTAACTTGACTATAGACCTCAACAGCGGTTCGTTCGTTCGTTCGTTCGTTCGTTCGTTCGTTCGTTCGTTCGTTCGTTCGTTCGCTCGCTCGCTCGCTCGCTCGCTCGCTCGCTCGCTCGCTCGCTCGTTCGTTCGTTCGTTCGTCGAGATTTGAGGTTAGCTCCTCGAATGGGCTGTCAACTCGCGCACACAGCTGTCTCGTGGAGTCATCGATCGTATTCGCGACGCACCGTTCGGCGTTGTCCGTCACTCACGAAAAGTACCGCACGCACGACAAGTATACGAAAGAAAATTCACAGAACGAAATTGTTCCTTCGGCCGCGGACACGACAGGACGAGCGTCCGTTCGGACGAGGGGCAACTTACGTAAACGCAACTGCCGCGGTCACATGTCAAATTCGAACGAGCGACGCATTGCGAGCGGGTGGATCCGACTATGTATGTGAATGTGTGTGAGTCTCTCTCTCTCTCTTTCTCTCTCCCTCTTTCCCTCTCTCCTTGCGCGTCAATGCCGAGTACTTGCAACTCTCGAGAGTATGGATTTTTCTTATTTCCTCGGTATCAGTCGATGTCTCGGTTTCTCGAGTTGCGCTACTGGAACCGAATGCGCGAGTGGCTCCACGAATATCACTGTTGCGTCCATCAGCGTTTCCTCTTGAAAGTAGAAAGCCCGGCTGCGCGGTACCATGGCTAAGTATGTACGCACGTACATATGCGTAATGTACGCCGCGCGCGCGGGCGTCCTCGCGTGAGAGAGCGTGCGCGAGTATAAACGCCCCGGGGGAAGAGACACTTCTCTTTCCCTCTCTCTCTCTCTTTCTCTCTCTCTCTCTCTCTCTCTCTCTCTCTCTCTCTCTCTCTCTCTCTCTCTCTCTCTCTCTCCCTCGCTTTCTCACGAGGAAGGCTCGCCTCGTCGCACAGAGGAGAAGCGACGTCTCTCGAGGCGGCCAGTGCGCGCCCTACACGAAAAGTTATCCGATTTCGGCGTTTCACGGCGCGCGCAACGACCTACGTTGACAACTGCCGCTGCCGCTGCCGCTGCCGCCGCCGCCGCCGCCGCCGCCGCGTTGAGCACGTCGATTCAAAATGGCCGCCGTCGGCGCGCAGGAGCCGACGGCGAACGTACGCGTCCGTTGCTCGGCCGGCCGAATATAACGCACGCCGTGCGTCTCGAGGAAAAGTCCATCCGCAAAGGAATCTTGCGGATCACGCACACCACTCACCGTGCACACAGCTACACACCTACACACACCTCCAGCACGCGCGCGCGCACTCGCCCGCGCGTGGCTCCCTCCCCCCGCGTGCACGTACACGCGCGCTAGCTCACACGACGCGTCGCCTACTTGCTCTTTCGAGCGCGCGTACGGAGAAACTTGATAAACGGGGACTCATCATCGCCGTCGTCGCCGCCGGCGCCTCGCGATTCGTGGCGTGCACGACGATGAGCGGTTCACGGCAATGCCGTCGGCATGGCAGATGCCAGTAGAGACACGTAGTAGACGCGCGCCCGCGCGCGCGGTATACAGCCTCGACGTGACGCGACGGGCACTCTCACTCGCGAGGGTGCGAGCGAGCCGAGTCGAAGTGGTGGTCGGCTTGACGAGCGCGTTTGGTTCGTCGATTGGTTGTCGTCCGAGAGTGCCGAGATCGTCGGGTTGGCGGGTTATCGATCGCGTAACGGCGCCTTCTTCATGGGGCGGTCAGCTTCTGTATATCTCGACCTCGACGATGACGACGGCCCGGGCGAGACGCAAAACTCGCGCCTCGCGCACGTCCGGGAGAGGAGAGCCCAGGGCTGCGAGAGGCTGCACGGCGCGACGACGCGCCGCGGAGCCCACCGTCCGCCTCCGCGAAGTAGCCTTCCGCCAAGAGTCTCGATTTCGTTCGGATCACACAGGGATGGTGGTGTTGCACATACGTTGCGCACAGCAGACGCGGCGGATGCACACCCGGATGCCCGGTCGACGACGGATAAGCCACTCGCGAGCGAAGACTCGCGATTTCAACGGCGCGGTCCGCTCGCACACGCGGACGACTAGCTCCGGGAGAAGCCGTGGCGGACGCTTTCCCGTTGCGACACAATAAGCGGGCGGCTTTTGCGCAGAGGAACGGCGCGGACCAGCCGCTTGGTCTCCGAAAATGTCGTCTGGCGTGCAGGCGCGTAGCCGCTCGGCAGGGCGCCCGCCGACTCGGGAGCGGATCGGAGAGGCGAGGAGCGTGAAGAAGGCGGGAAACGGGAGAGGGAGAACGACTTTGTGTTCTCAGAACTAGTCGAGCGAGAACGGCGATGGGTATCCGTGACTCACGCTACGGTCCTGGCTTCGATTACGACCGGTGCACGAAGGTCGGTATATCACGCGAATATACACCGTTCGATGGCGAAACCTCTCATTGACTCGTCGCTGCCACCCGCGTACGGGCGACGTGCGTGCGTGCGTACATGTATGTGTGAGATAAAAGGAGTAACACGTGTGTGCGTTCTCAGTAGATCCAGAAGTGCTCTCGCGATACGCGAGTTGTGTCGAGATAATCCTTGACACGAGCGCGCCCGTCGTCCCGATAAACCGTTACCGTTGCCGCCGCCGTGTTATCTCTCGTGCGGACAGAACACTCCCGTGAACGACTTCGCCGTCGGAGGCACGCACCAAAATGGCCGAGACGGAGAATATTTTCCTGTTCGTGCCAAATGTCATCGGTAAATACGTCGTCACATGTGTCTCGCGACATTGTTGCGTCTCGCGACAATTTTTCTGCTGTCACGATTATGTTACACGATCAATCGCTAGGTTGCATTCGCTCGTTTGTTTGTCGCTCGCGTGCAGTAGCGGTAGCAGGAGCACGTCGGCGCCCGCCAAGATTCGACTGAGCGAGACGCATCGCTCGATATGCGTGTCGAAAGATCGAGCTTCCTTTTCGTCGAGTAATTCTATCGAATTCAGCCACGCGGCGCAAAATATCAACGATGACCGTATAAGCTGGCCTTGCGGCGCTTTTATGGTTGCTTCTGTTATCGATTAAATGTCTGCACTGCTGCTTTATGTAACATTGTGTCAGTCAGCCGGCAATCAAACTCGCTGCCTCGCAGCTAACGTTTTCCTTCATGACTAGTTTTGCGCGATCACTCTGCGATCGATCGATGAATAATCATGATAACGGGTAACAAAGCCGCGCAATCCGAGTGAGAGAAATTCATGCGCTAATTGCGCGCACGTTTGCCACCGACAGGTTTTACCAGAGTGATCCTGGCGTTAATTTCCTTTTACTTCATGCCCACCCACTATGTGATCGCCACAACGTGTTACGTGGTCAGTTCTCTGTTGGACGCGATAGACGGTCATGCAGCGAGGTATTACGATCAATGCACAAAATTCGGTGCGATCTTGGATCAGCTGACGGATAGAGTCGGCACGATGTGCCTTATGGTGACGTTGTGCCTGTTTTATCCCACCTACACCTTCTGGTTTCAACTGAGCATGGCTATCGATATAGCTTGCCACTGGATATATTTGCACACGTAAGGAACATAAAGCTTAACATACATTCTTACAACATCTTAAGCTGTAGAGACTGAAAGGAAATGGCACAACTAAATGTTTCTGTCTTGTCGCAATGCAACAGGACCCTCTTGCAAGGAAAAACCAGTCACAAGTTCATCGACATGTCTGAAAATCCCATCATGAGACTGTACTACACAAATCGTATGGTGTTATTTTTCATGTGCGCCGGCAACGAAGCGTTTTATGCCTGCCTGTACTTGCTGCATTTTACCGAAGGACCCATTTGTGAGTATTGTGTATATTCTATTCTCTCTTTTATTTTTTACACTATACAAATTTATGTATACTCACAATGACATTTGACTTTTCAGTGGCTGGTATAGGTTTGTACAGGCTGCTCGTATACCTAAGCGCTCCAGTGGCGCTGATCAAGGCAGCTATTTCTCTGTTACATGGATATGTGTCGTGTATTAATCTTGGCATCATTGACGTGAAAGAACGCCAAGAGCGACTTAAAATGAATTAAACCTCTAAGTATATACATTATCTACTAGTTAGACTGAATGTTGTGATCTACAGATCTTCCTATTCCATAAGCCGACATGTGTATGTATAAGGTATTTCCAAGTATATTTTTGGAGAGCAGAGTAGACGGTTAAAGATGCATGGTCAGGATGTTTCTATTTTATTCAATCGATACTTAACATCTAGCAGACTATCTTTCCTCGATATAATCCAAAGACTATGGCCAAACCATTTACTCATATTGAAACATGTGTATGCACATTTTTGCAAGAGAGGAAATAGAGGACCTATTATTTTTAAATATTGTCAATAACAACAAAAAGGAATTGTTAGAATAGTTTGTTACTGTACATAAGATTTTTTAGCATTTATCATGTTGGACCAATAGGTTATTATTTTTAAAACTATTGATGTCTTTTTTTATTTTATTTTTTTACTATTATTAAAGAAACCAAGTTTCAATATTTTTTATGCTCTCTATGTTTCATATTTTCCCAATAGCAGAAGAATTTCAGATATCTAATATATGCTGATTTCTCATGCGATAAACATATGTAGCAACATTGCACAACTTTAGGCAATGTTGTATAGTGCAAACAATATGTTTAATAAAATATAAGTTTATGATCTGACTTAATCCCTTTACTTTTTTAAAATGGTTATAAGTAGAATTCTATAAATAATAGCTATATACATACTATTATATATATTATATTAAAAAATTATTCTCTGTTATTTGCAACATATGGAAAATGTTGAAGCAGATCCATATGAATTTTGCAAAGTACAAAGTTAATATAAAAAATATTAACATGCCATGTGTGACAGAACCATCAAGCATAAGACAAAGCAATATTTTTCCCTTTTTTATATAATTTAAAAAAAAAAGTATAATTAAGAAAAAACATAAGACTTGTAAGAAAAATATATTATAAAAGAATATCAAACACTTTATATCACATTTCTATTGTAGAAAAGAAGCCTGACGATGAACTGAACATCGTAAAGAACTCGTATAAAAGTAGCAAGACTTATGGCGAAACATGTTAATTATAAAACATGACAGGTAGTGTGTGTTTGCCAGAGTAATCAGTAGCACATTATTCGGAGATACGAACAGATTTCACGTGTGTAAAAAAAAAAGGACTACACGGAGAAGTAACGTAAGAGTGACTCTCGCAGATTGATGACCTTTCGATTGACGAGAAAAAAATAACAGACTAACCTCAAACGTCGCACTCTCATTCCCCCATCATGACCAGTCATGTTTCGGCGCCATGTTATCACTTCAAACACTCGCGCATGTTGGGAAAGTTCGTGGAAAATTCGCCCCGACTTTCTTCTTATCGTACCGACGGTGTCATCGAAGTGACTTTTCACAGCGTACAATTCGCATAGACGCGCAAGAGGGTGTCCATCGACGAACAATCACTGTTTGAAACGTGATCGCGGCATGCGTAGCAAAGTACAATATTTATAAAAACAGATGAGAATTCAACGCCGGCACGCAGACGGGGCGAATCGCCGTGTATACAGCAGCGCCACCGTCGGCTCAGCTGCGCCGGAGCCAGCTGGCGGTCTTTCGTTGATATTCGAAGTTGCGGATAACCGCTACATCCTGTACCCAAACGCCTCTAATCAATGCGATAAATTAAACACGGCTTGTACACGCGCGTTTAATGGACGCGGACTCCCCTCTATAAATGCATCCGCGATTTCTTGCGTGCACGAAACAGCGATCATCATGCGGAAGTTTTAAGGGCGGAGGCCTCATTGACGAGTGCGCGCACGACTTGCAAATGAGTCGGAAATATTGATTCCCTTTTCTTATATTTCTGTGACGTCTGATGTTTCGAGAATATTTTTGTAAACTTATATGCGTTGTAAAATTTGCAAAATCCAAAAAAGTACGATAATTGAGGTAAGATATGAAAAAACGTGGAGTGCTTGCAAGTGTTTGGTGGCGGTTTGAATAGACTGATTTTTTTTTGGTTCATTCGGTCTCGAAGGTTACGTACCTTTAACTTAGTTTCTTATGTACGATAATTGACATGAGAATGCAAGAAATAAGAAAAGTTCGATTCTTTCTATTGTAAAATGTTAAAGATAAAAGATATCTGAAATAGAGTTTTCACTTTTATTTAGCATTTTCAACACAAAAAATGTATTGGCAATACAAAAATAATAACTTCATGAATGCAAGAAAATAATCAAACTCTAGTAGTACAAATAAATTGAAAATAAATATTTGATGATATAAATAACAAAGACAGTATAGTCTTAATTAAATAAAGAAAAAATGGTAACTTTTTCAAGAGTAATGAGTGAACATTAAAAAAATTTTTTTCACACAATTATTTGAAGAATATATATCTCTCTCAAAAATTATTTTGAGTATCATCAGAAAGTAATATAAACTTAATGTCAAGATATAATCTCACATTTGTGCAGGAAAAGAAGTTAATAAACATGTATAAACATTATACAAATCAATCAACGTGTAACATATTATAATGTTAAAGTAATATTTGAATAGCATTACGTCATTTGTTGTTCTCGCATTATAATAATAGAATGATCATCAAAATTTAAATCTGCTCTCGAAGGATACACCAATTTCATATTTCCTTCAGTATCGACCACTTTAATTTGCTCGACAATTAAATTATTATACTTTTTAGTCTCCTTCTGTTTGCACGTGTCAGTAAAACCTAAGATTACTAGTTCCTTCAGAAATTCATCCAACACATTTCTGTGAATAAAAATTCGAGATATAATTAACAAATTCACTTTTTACAATTCACGCATTGATATATTTTTGATGAATATATCTAAATTGAACAAATCTCACCTGCAAATTATATATGAAATAGTACTTGTTACTTCCACGAGCATTGTGTCAGTGGAGACAGACATCTTTGTTACATCACTGTTTGTAATAGGTGGTAATGATATAACTTGCTGTGAATTGTCTATGAAACATGGAAATAAAGGTTTGCCTTCTAGCAGATATAAATACTTGTGTACTCCAGAGTACACATTTCGTTTCTTCTCCTTACGTAGATTCTCAGCTTCTGTTTGCAACTGTTGAAACAGAGCTATTGCTGTGTAAGTATTGTTGCGCATTAAAGGTTTAATTTTTAATTCTGTTGGTGGCATCGCTGTATATGTTAAGTCACCTTGAAAAGACACATGCATAAATAAAATATAAATAAAATCATACCCATTCATTGCCATTATAATAAATATATCTACCAGGTGCTATAAGTTTAAAATCATGAGTTGCTATTGTAGCAGCATTTCTTTTGTCACATATTCCATCATGTAATTTTGTCTGCAGCTGAATAAACTTTTTGAAACTTGCATCTGTGAAATTTATATTTTTCACAATACATGCCACTATATAAGGTCTGACAGTCTTCACCTTATTTGTAACTTTTATTACAGGTGTACTATCTGTTACTTTTAATATCCTCAATTTATGTGTCAAATTATCTACTTCACTGGTATTTTCACTTTCGCTAAGTTTCTGGTTCTTTTTTCCCTTTTTTGATTTATCAACTTCTACAGATGATATACACTTTGGACAATGTAATTTGACATAATCTAAAATTTGCTTTGAACGACATTGATTGACCAGTTTTAAAAGTCTCTTATCAGTTAATTTGTTGTCTTTTAAATTAACTTCTTTTAATTTGCCACAATCTGCTAATTCACCTGGAATAACTAAATTCACACATTTATTATATGCATTATTCTTTGTGATGTATATTTAAAACAATTGAATTTATAGTTTGGGAGAAAATTAACAATGAAATTGAAAAAATTTTATAGAAATATTAAGCTCAATTACCAGAGATCAAATTATCTGCAATATTTAATACTTTCAAGGCTTGAAGTCGACTTATAGCAATTGGTATTTCTCTTATTTGATTCCCGTTGACATAAATCTCTGACAGATGAATAAGTTCTGCATAGCACACATCAGGGAAGGTTTCCAAACGATTGTTTGACAAATCCAGAATGCTTAATTTAGTATTTGTGCATTGTGACGGAATAGATCGTAATAGATTCGAACCAAAGTTCATCGTGCTTAACTGAGGAAGATTGTCTAATGTCTGCGGAAGAGATGTTAATTTATTTCTTGAACAATCGAGCAGTTTTATCTTGATCAGTTTGCCGATTGTGTTTGGTAGCGTGTCGATCTGGTTTGAATGCAGCACCAAAGTTGTAAGATTTGTCAGTTTCTCGATCTCGTCCGGTACATTTTGGAGACATGTCTGTGTTATACAGAGATAATTTAAATTATGAAGATCAAACAAGTTCTTGTCCAAGCCTGATTTTTCGACCAACTTGGACACCGACGCGCCTGTCAACACCAGTTCGTGCCTGTTTTCGCCTGCCGCCTGTTTGACAGCTTCCCACGAATCCTCAAACGTCATCCTGTAATATCAGTTCTCCTTATCCGTAGATGTTATTCATTCGCGAATTCACGTGCGAATCGAGCTTTGTTACGCGACGAAAAGTGGTTTTAGGTTATGTTTTATGTAAACTGAACAATAATTCGGCGGCGGAATTATTCAATCACCGATTCTTTTTTGTAAAAGAGTCAATTATTCTTTTTTTAGTAAAGTTAGTCTAATACTTACTCTAGACACTGTTTGATAGTATTATTGATAAGTACAAAAAAATCCTGTCTGCTTCATCGATAAAACGCGGACTAACCACCAAGCTTGCTAAAAACGTCACCGACGCACTATCTTCCAATGTCATCTAGCAATGTTGTGCAAATAGATTTGCGCGATAACGATTTACATAACGCCATCTGTCGGCATTTCGACAAATTCATTAGATGTAGATGAGGTTTGAGTCTTTGCTAAATAGGATTCGAATCTTGGTAAAAATATTTATTTTTAGTTTTAAAGTCTTCGCTATGAGTCGCTATTGATTTTGATAAAGAATCGAGGTCGCAGAATATTTATAAATAATATTGCGCGTAATTATATGTACCAATTTTTTTAAAATAATAACTCAGAATTTTACATATTTTTTGTCAGACATTTTATATATATATATATATTTTATATATATATATATATTATATATATATATTTTATATATATATATATATTATATATATATATTTTATATATATATTATATATATATATTTTATATATATATATATATAAGTACTATAATTCTGTTATAATTAATTAATATTTTTAATTAGTACATTATTTATTTTATTTAAAATGTATTAGAAAGTGCGTCATTTTTATATCTTTGTGTACTAGACAATAAGATATGCTACTACATACAATATTACTAGAATAAGATATATTATATACTAGATAATGAGAATTTGTTGAATAATTATTTTAATAAACGAAAATTCAAGCAAAACCAGCATCGAAGTAATTCCCTGTACAATGCATACATAGTGGCGTGCAAAACTTTTGAGCCACACAATTATTATTATATATTCATTTCATAATGAGCGCTAAAAACTTTACACATATATATAAACAAAATGTATTTATTTGTCCTATAATTATATAAACTTTACAAACTCTTAATAATTCTAAATACTTCATTTTTACACAATGTCTTGTTACAAACAGTGCAAAAATATTACGCCAAAAAGTTTTCTTGTGCATAAGAAAAATATATTATTGAAAAATAATAACAGAAAATGTTGTCAACGTTTTTTTAAACTTAATACTTTGTTGTCATGCCTTTAGAAGCAATCACTGCAGCACAACGACGAGGTATTGATGCTATTTAATTAGAAATGCGGTCTTGAGGTAAATTTTGCCATTGAGTTTGCAAATCTTGCCACAATTCAGCTTTATTGGAGTGTTTCTTATTTCCTGTACGTAGTTTGAGTTCTTGCTACAAATGCTCAATAGGATTCAAGTCTGGCGATTGCGAGGGCCAAGAACTCGCATTTTTTTCACGATGAAAAATTCTTTTATTAGTTTTGATGAATGTTTGGGATCGTTATCTTGTTGGAAAATCTAACTACGTGGCATGTTTCGAGTTGCATATAGCAGCATATGCTGTGTCAATATATCTCGATACATTATAGCGTCCATAGTACCCGTGTTCTCAACCAATGGACCAACTCCATTATAAGAAAATTATCCCCAAACCATCACGTTACCTCCACCATATTTTACGGTAGGAATTTGATATCTTGAGTTATTGTATCTTGTGCCTGTTGGACGTCGTATATACTTTCTACCGTCACTTCCGAATAACTGAAACTTTGACTCGTCAAAGAAAAGTACTTTTCGCCAATCAACTTCAGTTCAATGTTCAAATTTCTTTGCAAAATCTAATCGAGCTTTCTTATTTTTTGCACTAATTAATGGGGTTATTTACACCAACACATCCTAAAAATCCTACTTCCTTTAGACATCGAGACATTGTACTTCGACTAATATCTGCAAGATTTTCTTCTTGTAGTTCTCGAGAAATATCCATGGCAGTTTTTCTAACATCTGCTATCGACTTTCTTTTAATCATTTTATCGATGTGCTTTGTAGTTTTGCGAGGTCTACTGTTTCGTGATTTATCAGTTAGAGAATTCGTCAACTGATATTTAGCAATAATCCTATTTACAGTACTTTTATCAATTAATAAGTAATTAGCAATTTCGCAAGAAACCTTTCCTTATTGAGAAAGATTAATCACGGCTTCACGTAACTGAAGGCTTGTATGTTTCGGCATTGCCGAAATTCTATTGTAGACAATAGACTGAACCTTAGTTAAAGTAAATATTTACGAAGGAGTTTCATAAGAAATGTAAACAAACCGGACTCATGAAGTCACAACAAGAATACGGCTCAATACTTTTGAACACATGTAAATATTAGATGACTAAATAATTAGAAACTATGTAATTTCGAAATTTTCTAACTGTACTATTATTTGTAAGAATGTTATGTCAACTATTTTATATAATTAATTTTTAGAGCAAATCAATATATTGTCATGTATCTTAAAAAGACGCTATGGCTCGAAACTTTTGCACGCCACTCTATATGGATACAATTAACACGAACATATCTTCGGGAAACATGTTGCTTCAATTTTAGTCCGCAGTACTCGTCTAAACTCGTCGTATAAATGTAAATTCCGAAATCAACGGAACATACGATCTATGTGCGTATGCAAATAGAGCGAGGGTGGAACTCTGATTTGTCTCGGTCTAAAATTATCGTACTATCCGTGTAATAGAAAAGGGTAATTATACAGACCAGTTCCTAACATTTAGTCGTAATATCCTAGTAGATACGCTTCAAACAGGTTCCGGAGATACCGCGAAGTAGACTTTTTTCTCCTAGCGCTCCCTTCTCGACTCCTATCAGCGCGTAATTAAATGTTACAAAGTATAAATAGGTAACCCCGATGAGGGAGAGAGAGAGAGAGAGAGAGAGAGAGAGAGAGGGAGAGAGAGAGAGAGAGAGAGAGAGAGAGGGAGAGAGAGAGAGAGAGTGAGAGAGAGAGACGTATAAGCGTTATCGCGACATTTATATTGCGTATATAATAACCGCTAGCTTAGCGTTTTCATTACATAAATGTAATCGCGCCACGTTACATCATGTGATACTTCGGCTGTCGCCGTGTCGCCGTATCTTAGAAGGTCGGTCGATCAGACGTAAAAACCCGGCAAGGTGGCGAGTCGTCCTCGTAAATCGCGTATCTCGCGTTAAAATCTTATCCGCCCGCGAAATCACGATATGACAAATGGTATTGAACAGGCGACCTTGGCTATTTAATATCGCACTTCCGAGGAGCTGTGCGCGCGCGACAGAGAGGCTCTTTCGAAACGAAAGATGACAAATGTTTGTACGACGGAATTTGCATGTGAATGATCTGAGCGGGAGTGTATCAACGCTTACTACGGGACGACGATGTGCAAATAATGCTGTCCTCCCGTCACGTTGACGTACTTGACGCTCTCCGCGAGCTGTAATGTCGACCATCTGAGAGAACAGGTTTCGCGCTTCCTCCGAAACGGGAAGACAGAGACAGTCCATTATTTCGCGCTTTCAGGCTTTTCACTCGACGTGGTATCACCTCGTGAGATTAAGTCAATGGTGAATAAAAATGTAAATACATAGGTGTGGAGACCATCTTCTTCCTGAAAGAACTTCTACATGGATTGCTGCGGCCAAGGCGGCTCATGGTGTGCTGCCAACAAACCTCTAATCACGATCTGCCTTCAAAAGAGTCATTCTTCCCAAAATTTTGCATATCACGAGTCAGATTACTTAGTCCTTTGTTCTTTTACAAACAACGCAACCCCTTCTCGGTGTCTGACTTAGGCCTACCTGTACTTTCCCCTAACTCGATGAACTCGTCTAACTTGAGAATCTTCAGGTGGCCGACTCGTGCAGATATCTCTTCAAGAGTGACTCCGGATTTCGGCGGTGTACTCGGGCGATTGAACCTCAGCCGCTTCATCATCATCGAAACACGAAGCCGGCGTGCGTAGGTACCGTAGGTCTCGTACCGAGAATACAGCCTCCTAGCACAATCGCCGTCTGAAGGATTAATAACTCACGACAACGCTTAATGGCTGAGCTTGATGTCGCGCCTATCAGGGAGAAGCAGAGGAAGGAGAGCGGGAAAGAGAGAGAGAGAGAGAGAGAGAGAGAGAGGGGGGGGAGAGAGAGAGAGACGGACAATGACACCGGGTGCAAATCTGGACGCGGCGTCACCCAAAGTCCACGGTTATCAACGAGTGGCCCCGATCACTTCCTTACGGAAGCGACGACTTCACCCGCTCGGGTGGGGCAAGCTGCGAGCTTCTTCGGCCGCGACATATAAAACCAGGAACGACTGTTGCGGCTGAAACACTTGGCGACCATCGACAGGGCTGGTAGGTAGGCGAATCAACATCCGATCGTGATCCAGTCTCGCGAACAGACGATCAATGTGGAGCCGATCGTTAACGAGTGGCCTTACGTGGGCGCTCTTCGTCTTGACGACGTTCGCGTCAGCTTGGCCGTTTCGTCGGCGGGACGTCTTCGATAACGCCGTGGACAACCCCGAAGGACTGATCGCTCATCTGCAACACTTCGGCGAATCGCTCTATGGGCTGCCCGACAATGAGACTGGCCTCAAGGTGGCGCGATGGCACGAGAATATGGGCGTGAATCCCGAGGAGTTGGGCAACTACGCTGAGGGTGACATCCTCTTCCCGTCGGTCTTCGGGAGGAACGGTCTCAAGGCCGAGACTGCGCGGTGGCCCAACGGCGTTATCCCCTTCATGATCAGTCCGTACTTTAGTGAGTATATGTCCCTGAAACTTCCCGATCACGCAGGGAATGTTGCGATGTACCCTGTAAAGTGCAGACTTTGAGTAGGTATCCTTGATAGCTCACCTTGGATTAATATTTCTCTCATGACAAGACAAGCGGGGAGTCAAATGTTCATCATGTCTCTTTGAAACGGTAATATGCGCAAAAGAGTCGAAGAAATATAAAATTATGTCACAATGAGAGATTCGAAAAACTTGGGATATTTCGTTGAAATATATAATTTGATATTACTTGTTTATTAGAGATTGTAACACATTTATTTGAGCCTCCTCTCGACGTCATAAATATAACATTTTTCATACCTTTAACAAATATTTTTTCTTCACGATTTATCGTGCCGATTTTTCTTTTCTTCGTCTGTCTGCCTCACCCGTGTGTCTCTCTTATATGTGTGTCAAGGTACTTTCTTCCGTGAATAAGGATTATTATTAAACAATGATACCATTCGAAAATCCTCGAGACAACTCGATCTTCAAAAACGCCTCCAACCGTCGTTGAAGGCTATCTCTCTCGCCGTTCAAGACCCAATTCTGGCTTACTTCGCTTGTCTCACTTCTGCGATATTTGCACCGCAGACGCGCAGCAGCAAAAACTGATATTCGACGCGATGGACGATTACCACAAGTACACGTGCATCAAGTTCAAACCGTACAGAGGCGAGGAGAGCGACTACATCAGGATCACGGCCGGCAACAGCGGCTGCTGGAGCAGCGTGGGCAGGATCGGTGGTAGGCAGGACGTCAACCTTCAGGTGCCTGGCTGCGTCACGAAGAAGGGCACGGTGATACACGAGCTGATGCACGCCGTCGGCTTCTTGCACGAGCAGAGCAGATACGAGCGCGACGACTACGTGCACATCTTGTGGCAAAACATCTTGAATGGTACGTTACTATCTTCGTGTCTCTAAATTTAGCAGAGGAAGCTCGCGTAGCAAAATTTCATATTAAACAATCCCCCTTTTACAGCCCTTAATTACACTCGAATAATTTGGGATTATTTGACAACAATTTAATACATATATTACGCGGTCAACCTGTTTGAATAATCCTGAATTATTCGACGATAATTTAACCCCTTCCGTGGCACGGACGCACCGGTGCGTCCAGATCATTTTCGTGTTGTATTGAATTTTAAGTGTAATAACTATTGTTGTAGAATTTTTATCAAGTATTTTTTGAGTCGCTGATTACGAATTTCAACTTGGTTTTTTATAATTTGTTAATAAAAAAACTATAATCAAATTAAAATGTCGGAAAATTGTAAATTTTCTTTTTCACACACGGGATGTGTGAGAGTGAGAAAGGGTAAGAGGGAGAAACTGAGGAGAGACCGCGGCGTCCGATGGAAGGATCGGCGTCGTTTGACCGCAGCGCCTAAAGGAATCTGAGTGTTCGGTAGTACCAAAAAACAGAGGATGTACGACGAAGAGCGAGCAGCGAACGAGTCAGTTCGCAGCGAGCAGCAAGAGCGTTAAGAGCGATTTTATATAAAAATCGTTAATTTAGTAACTTGAGAAATGACCAATTACTTTTATTTATAATATTAAGCATTTCTAAACATTTTAGTCGCCATATTCGATCCGCCATTTTGAATTTCTATATTTTGACTTCAAATTCGGCTTCAGCGACCAAAAAAACTGAAGTATACAAATTATTGAGAAAATCCGTCCCGTCATTTTTTTGGGGCGGTTTCAGTGCATTTTACTGAATTTTGCTCTACCATGGAAGGGGTTAACGATAGCGTATAAAAAATGGAGTGTAATGTATTAAATTTTTATCGATTACTGTAAACTCCGAACGCACTCTCGATTGTTTCCCGAGAAGTTGTCCCCCTCTCTCCCTCGCTTCTTCCATCTTCCTGCATCTCCGTGGCCCGATCAGTGATGATTTCTTGACTTTCGATCGGCCGAGCTGGCTAATTCAAAGGCTCGCGGCTCGCCCGCAATTCTCCGAAGTCGCCATAACCGAAAGCCCGAGGTTATCGTTTGCATTATGAAGTTCTATCTTTATCACGTACGACATCCCTTATGCATCCAGGTCACGGCGGCAACTTCGAGAAGGCCTCCAAGGAGACCACCGACGCCTTCGGTGTCGGCTACGATTACAGCAGCGTGATGCACTACTCGTCGAAGGCATTCTCCAAGAACGGCCAGCCCACGATAGTACCCAGAGTAAGCGATCCTTGATAGCATTTTTATGGTACTCGCGTCGCTCTCTGCGTCCTCTGCGTCCCGCAACTTGGATCCCGTTGTTGTCTCGCGAAGGGGTTTATATCCGCGCGATAAAGCAGCGAGAATGCTTCCGTGCGCGCTCGCGAACACGAATCACCGCGGATTTGTCGTACTTGATATTTGTACGGGATGTAACATTAACATACAGGTCAATATGACGGCTTGCCTATCTTTATTCGGACGAGGTTGCCGAAAAAGTCACTCGTCGACTCTGTTGATAATGATACTTGCAGTGGTCCCAGTTATGACGAGTGCAACTAACTTTGCACCGTGATCGTTATGGTGAGTTTATCGACCGTTTATGATAGGAATCCAGCCTCATTGAATTAAAACAGATGTTTACAAAAGTGAGACTGAGAAATAAATATTACGGATTTAAACAGAGTAAATAAGAATAATAGTTAAGGAGATAAATGACACAACATATTTTCTGGTTTCACATAATTTCTTAATTTTTTTCTTGCATTGAAAAGTTTAATAAGAATTGAAAATTAGAAAGAACGGTATAGAGACATTTGTCATAGAAGTCTTGTACTATATTCCATCCATGTTTCTACAAAAGATTGCTTCTGTAAAGGTATGGATCGGCCAGAAATGCACTAAAAATATTGATTGCGGCTTAATCGGCGACAATTATCGAGCGACATCATAGTCTCTTGATGCTTCCTTTATCGAAAATAGGGCTCGATAGTTGTTGTCGATCAGAAGCGATCTTTTGTAGAAACATGGATGGAACATAGTACATAAGACTTCTAAATATTTCTGTACCGTTCTTTCTCCAATTCCTATGGAACTTTTCGACGCAAGAAAGAAATTAGGAAATTGTGTGAAACAAGAAAATATGTTGTATTATTTATCTATTATTTATCTTGGCTATTTTTTACTCTTTATTCATTACTCTAATGTTTACTTCTCAGTTTCACTTTTTAAACATCTTAAACAGTCGATAAACTGTCACAACGATCACGGTGCAGAGTTAGTTGCACTCATCATCATTGAGAGCACTGCAAATATCATTATCGAGTGACTTTTTCGACAACCTTTGTATTATCGTCCGAATAGGCAGGCGCAACCCGTCATACTGACCTATACGTTGATGTTACAGCTTGTACTATGTAATATGTATCCGCAGGAGAAGTCGGCCGGCATCCTAGGCATCATCACTGACATCTTCCAGGAGAACACCAGCCAGGAGATCGGTCAGCGGAAGGGCTTCAGCAAGAGGGACATTCAGAAGATCAGGAAGATGTACAAGTGCAACAAGCGCAAACGCAGCCAGTACTGAACGAACGGAGTCTGGACGATAATTCGGCAATCGATCGATCTTGATTCACCTCGAATGTCGCGTGTTAGACTTGCGTATGAGAAGAGCGCGATGGCGAAGCGAAAGCAGAAGAGAGATCTAGTCTTAGGCGCGAAACGTGCGAGAGAGCGAGCGTGGTCAGTATTACCGTAGTCGTTTAACGTTTAGCGTAATGTCACGAGTATGCCTATCTTAAGCTTTCAATATCACACACGCGCATCATGAAATATATACGCTTAAGTGCGTCGCACACGTACACACACACACACCGCTGATGCGGTGGTTCTTTTTCTTTAACAAGCACCCCACCCTTGCCTTGTCTGTCGGTGAACGCGCGCTGATAAATCGACCGTCCAACTCCAAGGAGCGAAGACGAGCGAAGATAACGGACGGGTAATGCGAAGTGTTGCGTTAATCTGCGCTGGGTAAACTCCTCGGCAAGTGACACGTTTCCGTCGTCGAATGTACGCGGAGCTCACAACGGCACACTTCCGCTGAGATATAGCGAGAAAGGATATTCTTCCGCGATAGGACATTCTTTATTTGTACATCATCTTACAAGTGATTCGTGGGGGAGGGGGGGGAATACACTGTGGCGGTAATGTACTATTTACAGTAGCGAGTTCACTTATTTTACTCACTCGGTGAAGACACGGAGCAGGATTGCGGTCGGATGCCTTTGCTTGTCGAGAGTTCTCGCGATTCGCGGCGAATGATCTATTTGGTAAGAGATTACGATCACCGATAGCCTGTTACCGCGAGGAGTGCTTAACTAAGGTTCGGTATGCCGAGAACGGGCGTGAGATAAAAATCTAGACTGCAGCTGGGAAAAACCGGTAACACGATTCGCGTCTTGTCGGCGAAATTGTTGGGTGAAACCGCTCCACGCACACACAACAGACGAATGATACCGAAAGATGCCGAAAGAGGCGAGATGATAAACGGAGATTAAATAATGCTCCGAGTCTTGCGAAGTACGCGCGTAACGAACGGATAATTCGACGGTTAATTGCAGCCACGGATCGTAATGATTAATCGTCGACAAACATTTTAAGATCGCCGGGAGAATATGGATTTGTGTCCCGCGAAATATACATACTAGAATGGGAGACTCGAAATAACTCGAAGATCCGAAGAACGTCCAAAGAATCGTCTGAATAATCGATAAGCGTCACTCAGACTCCTTCGCGACATCTTTCAGATATTCGTGTCGCTTGGAACCACGGTGCTTCTCGCGAAGTAGTAGAACATCGTAATCGAACGTCAAGCAAGTTCGAATCAACCGATCCAGGTCCTCTTGATGAAGTCCGCTGCTCTTTCACCTGTACATAAAATAATATATATATATATATATATATATATTATATAGACAATTTTGAACAAGTGCAAAAGTTTCGGTGAATTTCGTGACAGAAAAATGGACTAACAAAGAACATCCGCGAAGTGTGTGTCTCCGATTTCGACGAAACTTGGCATATTTGTAGAGTAGCCAAAAATAAGAGACTCATATTTTTTTTATCGACAATGGCTCAGGTTTAAGGGATGAAATTGCCCCTCAAAGTTTCATCCCCTTTATGTTATCTCAATAATTATCGTAGATAGGACATAACTTTTTGAACAAAAAATTTTTTATACTGTACAATTTTTGTTTGAAAAATTTTTCCTTGTGAGTAATTTAATCAAAAACGTCTTATTCTTTTCCTATTAATCGCCGAAATAATCGCTGTTGTTTTCTATTATTTTTGATATATTGTGCATTTACATATTTGCAAGCATTGTTAGGTCAGCAACTGGATCAGTCGCGACCTTTTTGAAGAAAGTCGTCTGAACTTTTGAACTCATCTAATATTTCATCATATAGATTATTGTTTTAGCTGAAACGTTTTAGCTGAAAATATCTTGTCAGAGACAAAAGTAATAATACTGTACCCGACGAAAGTCGTTACGTACCGATCATGATCGCCGGCGCGTTCGTATTGCCGGATGTCACTCGCGGCATGATGCTCGTATCGGCCACCCTCACGCCTCGCACCCCCCTGACTCGCAGTTGATTGTCAACCACGGCCAAATGATCGTCCGGGGGACCCATCTTGCAGGAACCCGCCTGATGATTCTCGGGAGCCGTGTCATGACGGATCGCGCAATGCCAGTAAGCGTCGCAGCCGAACTTGAGGTGCTCGCAACTCTTCACCGGAGTTCGGTCCAGCTCGAATCCGTACCTGAGAGATTGAATGAAAGTTCAATCAAGTTTAGGATTCGCAAATTCGTGCTTGTGCTCTCGATGGCAAAGCTAACGATGGCAAGCTCATATTAATTGAAAGATATGTCGCTTCGTGGCGTAGAATATTTCGAGAAGAAATATAAATAAGCACGTTATATAACGTGCTCGAATAAGAGAGAAAGAAATCGCAATAAAAATATCGTTATAAAAAAAGAATCGTTATAAAAACATCTCAGCCGAATATATTAACTCCCTGTATATATGATATAATTATAAAATAGCGATAATAAATTATGAGTCAATAATAATAAATAATTAATAATAAATAATTGATAATAAGTAATTAATAATAATTAATAATTTCTCCCTCCCGTCTCCCGTCAAAGACGGAAAGAAAAATGTTTACTTCATCACAATTAACATCCTCGCTTTAAAACTATGCAACTACATAATTAATATCGCTCTTATCTCTCGTTGAGAACGTCACTTTCGTGTCCGCATAATTTAGTAAAAGAAGTGAAAGCGTGCAACCTCTTGAGCGCCTGGGTCTCCGCTAGCTTGACGCTGAACTTAACAGCCTCCACGAGAGCGGCTGAGTCGTCGGGATGAGTCAGGTATTTGGGGTAAATCAGCGGCTTCGAGAGTGGATCGTTGTTTCGCAAGCGCAGATAACCGCGACTCTTCGGGTGCAGGATCGTCGGGATGATGTATACGCTGCGGTTCGCGCCCTTCTTCTCGCCCACCATGCCGGTCTCCGCGCAATCGGCCAGGTAACCGCCGAAGATTAACTGAACGTCGGGATGATCCTCCCGCGGATCCGCGAACTTGGTGTTGATCATCGCCGTCACCTCGGAGATCCCTGGCGGACGGAGTGCGGGTATTCAGTTGTCAACTCATCAAATTACCATAAACTAAAATGTCATACCTTTCATGAAACGTCACGCATATCATTCAGCACAAAATACTTTAGAGCAGGGGTTCCCAACCCGGGAGCGCTCGCACTCCCTGGGGAGTGCGAAAAAACATTCTTGGAGGTGCGAGGAAAAGTGATTGTGATTAATAATAATTAAAATGAATTCTGGAATAATCCCGCACTTTTTTACCATCAAATTAAAAAAAAAATGTTATTAAAATTATATATTTTTTTATATATCTGTACGTATATATTCATTACGTATCACTATACGAAACTTGATACGATGATAATTTTATAATATTAAAATGATGGTTAATTTCTATAAAACAATACTATGTAATAATAAATTATTACAAATTAAATGCATTAGTTCTATAAATTTTTTCTTTATATTCTACAATACATTACTGAACTCTTTATGGTTTAATAAAAAATTGAATAATTTTTTATCATTTTTGATTTTTAACTTCTTACCTTAAAGCCCTAACAACTAATTTTTACCATAAAACATACGAATAATTTTTTTTCTAGGGGGTGCGAAGGTTTATTAATAAATTTTTAGGAGTGCGAAATACAAAAAAGGTTGGGAAATTCTGCTTTAGAGCATCAAAAATTATCGTACGCACTCTGTATGATCGTACATTACAAAATATATCATCTAACATTTCACCAGAAATGGTACCTATGATCGATCGCTGCCAAACGTCAAACGTCGACTAGTGTTGATCGCGATCTATCTCTTCCCGAGAATCGCTCCTTAGAAATTAACAGCATCTGCGTAATTTTTCTCTCGCGAAGCACCGATCAATCACAGCGATCGTATCGTCGGCCTTTCTGATCGATGGATGACGGTTCCGATCGTTCCGATACGTTTCATTTCGACCAGTAATTAATCACTACCCCCGAACTCGTGGCACAGCTAACGGTCGGTGTCGGTGTTGCGAAATCGAGATGCGATCGACAAGTTCGTTCCTTCGCAACGGCATATTCGCGCGCGTCGGGGGCATTTCCGGAGCCCTTATGTAATTTCGTCGAGTCGCGGTTCGTCCACGAATCGCAGTCAGCCGCGATAAAACCGACGTAAGAGAAGCGATTCCGAGGCTCGCATTTAGCACTATTACGGCGTTTCGTGCTGAAGGGAGCAAAGGAGAAAGAAAGAGAGAGAGAGAGAGAGAGAGAGAGAGAGAGAGAGAGAGAGAGAGAGAGAGAGAGAGAGAGCCAATATGGAGTTCAGCCCCGAGGTGACGCTCGTTAAGAACCAGCTCAGCTCGGGGCGATCGATCGTGCCGAATACCTTAAAAAGCGCTCCGGATTATGAGCGGGGCGAGCGAGTATCGTGAAAGGGATATACACGTTACTTACGGACATACGCCGAGATATTTGCATAAATTCCCGGACAATTTACTCGGGCGAATTCTCGACGCTGTGAAATTATGCTCTCGCTTCATTCCCAACGGACAGCGTTCCCCGCTCGTGCCGCTGTCGCGCGAGCGCCCTTCTCCTCCACCCGGCATCTTTGATTAATGATCCAAAGTAGAGCGCGCGAGTGTGGAACAAAGTTAACACTCCCCGATGCGGCCTTCGGTAGCCTAATTAGCCGCATTAATTGGACGAGCGGAAGAGATGAAAACACTGGTCGCGGGATGAAGGGGAGAAGGGACCGGCAGCAGCCCCGCGAGAGCCGCGACTTTCTCGCGCATACCTTCTTTCCGTATTGTTTATCGACCAGCGGCCGCTAACAAACGCGAATACTCGCGCAAGCACGACCGCAGCCGACGTACGTATACGCCTTCCTGAGCGGTAAACCACGCCGGTCAACGGCGTGCGATGTAATAATTTAACCGTGGCGATGGGAGAAATGTAAATGCGAACGAGCGCCTCGGAGAGACGTGGAAAGGCGAGAGAGACGGTGGCCGTTTTCCGCAGGTTAGAGTGGCTAATATTAATTTATGGGAATATCAACGGCTGTAATGCCGATATTAATGGATAGTATCGTCCGGTTTATAACGAGGGAAATGTCACCGCGCGCGCACGCGCATCGCTGATGGCACGACGTAAGATTGCCTCTCGCAGAAACGTATTCGATAAACGCTGGCATTTATGCGCATAAGGTTCATTTAGTTGTAATGATTTTGCACACATATGACCACGTTTCTGCGTTCTTTTTTGGACTCTCTTTCTCCCCTTCCCCTCATGAAAACCTCATTTCGACGCTGTTCAAAAAATTACCTCGAGTGTATTACAAATTATTATAAATGTGTGTGTGTGTGTGTGTGTGTGTGTGTGTGTATGTGTTGTGTGTGTGTGTGTGTGTGAAATAACGTCAAGGAATCGGGATCAGCGGTTAATTTCAGCTGACGGACCATGAAGAGAGCAGAGTCACGAGCGTGAAGTGATGACCGGTTTTAAATTGGTCCGGCGATCTGAATGACGATAAATAGACCCATTGGGGTTGGGACAGTCACGTAATCGTCGGATCGGCAGACACGACGAACGTGATCATTGTGCAATATACTTTCACTGCTTGTGCACGAAGTCCGCGAATTAATGCCCCGAGATGCAACATCTTCGACACGGTAAACAGGAAAACGTGGCGTTTGCACCGAGGCGGCGCCCCCGACGACGCGGTCGTTCCTCGTGTCTGTCGGATCAATGCGATTGTGGTCCCTAGCGAGAGCAATCGCCGACGTTACCTCGAGGTACGAGTTCGATCGCATTATTTAGTTGCGAGAAATACACGGACGACGGTTATTATGTCGAGCGAAGTGGCACCTTCAGTATCATACCGACGACACATCGAGTACTGCGAGCACGAGGTTACTCAAACAAAGGAAGTACCAATAGCGCCAAGTAATCTCGAGTAATGTCGTAGAAAAGCCAGAGACAAGAATGACGTGTCTCCTTTACACTGAAATCGCACCTTTGAAATACGAGCTGCGAGCGCTGCGCTTCAAGTAGTCACAAACGCGTTGCGCCCGTCGTCTCTACTGCCGTACTTCGACCAGACGCGACCGTCTGTATCTACTTGGAGCGCGACGTCTGTCTCGCTTGTAGATCGCAGAGTGGTTGCGAGAGCTCGTCGAGGCCACCAAAACGTGCGAGGAATTAGACTCTTATTTTTGGATACGATATTTTCCGTTTTTTGACCCTTTAATTGGCACAATTGTAATATAGCTACATTAATAGAACGAAATTTTATCCGATCCACAATGAAGCTTAAGTAACATAAAATGACGTATGTGTTCTTCACTTGGTTCGAAGGCTGCTATTTTCTAAGGGTAAGTTTGGTATCTTGATGAAAATTGACATATACTGTAAAGAAATATTGCTAATTAATTTAGAATCATAATTAAATTTCGTTCAATTAACGTAGCAATATTATAGTTGCGCTAATTGAAGGGTTAAAATAACGAAAAGACTCTACCCCCAATAGATATATTATTTTTATCTACGAGTTTTCTCCCTACGATATTCGAGGCTCGGTAAAATCGGCGAGAAAAACTTTCTCTCGTAAGAGTAATGTAATTTCTTTTTGTAAAGAAATATGGAGGAACAAGGAAGTTCTTCGCTCGAAGAATTTCCTCGAGTTCGAGTGAGAATAAACGACTGATGAAGAGTCAACGAGCAACCCGAAGCAGATTTGTACGAAGCGGATAATTCGACGAAGGATAATAAAGACGCCGTCGATATTTGCGATGTAGATTACGCTTTATTACCTGTGCCCGACATGAGACCGTCCCTGAACAGCAAGTACTCCATGGCGGTCGCCCAATTGAGAGGAGTGGTGTCGGTATCGTTGATGGTAAAGGCCAGAGCGTAGGCTACGTGATTGTGGAGATTCTTGCCGACTCCCGGAAGATCACGGACGACCGGCACACCCACCGCGTTGAGCTCCTCCCGGGGTCCTAAGCCGCTGTTCAGGAGGATCTGCGGCGAGTTAACGGCGCCTATGACAAACAAAACGTTAAACGGCCCAATTACACGGACTCGTGCCGTTGCCGCGATAACGCGGAGGATCCGTATAATCAGCGGTCGCTCGTGCGTGCGGAATACCGCGTAATAGCACGAGCGCATCAATTAGCTGAATTAAAAGCTCCAGCGAGATGGATTGTAGGATGGCGGCGTGTAATCGCTCGTAAATCATATCTAACAATTTGCCGATTAATCCGCGATTAACCTGCGCGCGAGAACCGTTATCTCCGAGAGATCAGTTTCTTCTCTTCTTTCCGCGCGGCTGAGCTCGTCGTCGACGCACGCGTCGTATCTCCCATCATTCCCCCTCTCTCCCCCAACGTGATTGCGAACTCCGGTTTCGGCTCAAGGACATCGACGATACCGGCGCCCACCGGCGCACAATCCGTATTGTTCGAGAGAAACCGTATACGCGCGATTACCATCCCTCCCCCTCTCTCGCCGCCGCCGGGAGAGAGACAATTTGCGGAAGGATGAGTAATTAAGACTGCCTCCGCGGGATGTGACGTTTCTAAACTTAGATTCCTATCGTTTATTCCTTTCGCGACCTTCGTCGTGGAAAGGAGCATGAGCGCTCCTCTCCAGCTTTCCTTCGCGTCCTGGACGCGAGAGACAGGAACGGTCGTTAGTTCTTCGTAAGTGATCGTAATCGGTCGAGCGAAAACATTACCTCCGCTCACGACGACTTCCTTCGCCACCGACACGCGCTTAAGCATGTTATCGTGCACGAACTCGACGCCGACCGCCCTGTTGCTGTCGTCGAAGAGGATCTTCGTCGCTGTCGAGTTGAGCATTATGTGGAGGTTCGGCCGATTCCTGGCGGGACGGAGGAAAGCGCGTGCCGTGGACAGCCGTGAGCCGTTTCGCGACGTGGTCTGCGCTATGGCGAATCCCGTGTGCGTCCTTCCGTTCAGATCGACCGTGTCGTATCCTGACGCACAGAGATCAGAATTACTTCTTAAGTATCTATTATTCATTGTTATTGATTCTTTTTCCGATTATACTCCGCCGCTCACCACTATCCATTACTAATTATTGCCACCAGTTATTATTTCTCGCTAATTATTGTTATGAATTATGTCGACTTTTAAGGGGGGAATTGCATGCAGAGCAGGCCGTTTTCAAAGCTATTTTCTTTAAGAATTTTTTTAACAGAAACGGCAGGATCAATGGACTCGAAATTTTCACAGTGTATTCATTAATGTTTAAAGTATAAAATAAACTTGTTACTATCTGTGTGGAAAAAGCACAACATAAAACTTTAAATGCGTTTATCTGAAAACATCATTTACTTAAACTGTCGATACGATTATACGCAGAAACTACTGAACCGAATAACTTGAAATTTTTACACAATATACAATAGACATGTAGTTTTCGCACTCCTACCTCAAACATAATCATATTTTATTTTATTCATTTTTTTTGGACATGATTATAAGTTGAACAAAGTTTTATTTTTGATACCTTTTTTTTGTACAGTCATTACTTTTCCAAATTTGGCTTCACTGCCTTCATCTTGATACGGGCTATAATGGCAACTGTATATTTTAAAAATCTTTCTCAGTTTTTGGTTTCAGAGTAGTGAGAGAGGCCCGGAATTATGTCGACAGCAAATATAGAGCTTGCAAACGGATTTTTATCTATAATTACAAATTGGATCAGTTCTCGTGATTTAATAAAATTTATTTTATATTTTGAACATTAATGAATACACTGTGAAAATTTCAAATCCATTGATCTTACCGTTTCTGTTAAAACAATTTATAAACATAAAAATTTATAAAAATAAAAATAAAAATAGCTTTGAAAACGGCCTTTCGCATGTAATTCCCTCTTTAATCGAACGCATAGCAAGAAAATGGACATAATCTCAACATCCCGGGCAATCTCCCAATAGCAGCACCGTGTCTTATTAGATTGGTGCAAAAATAATTGCCGTTTTACGTATCGAATATAAAGATGCATATATCAGTTAAAAATTATATTTATTAATCAAAACAAAGACCATTGGCCTGCACACATTTCTCCCAAGGGGAGACAAGTTTATTTATTCCTACAAGATAGAATTCTGAAAAAGATAACGATAATTAGAAAAATCGGCGTCAAAGTTAAAACGATAAAAACCGCAATTATTTTATCACCAACCTGATAAAACGTAAAAATGGCAGTCGCCGGTCCCGTCCACGTCCAATTACACTCACCTAGTTCTTTGCCGGCTTCCAAAAGAGCGAAACTCAAGGGCGGGTGATAAGGGAACTGCGTGACCGTGAGCGGCCCGCCGACTCCGTGATAGCCGTAATCCATGTTATTGACTTGTTGATTATCTTCGCTCCTTATGAAATACGGGAGGACGTCTCGGTAAGACCAGCCGACATTGCCGAGCCTGGCCCAGTCGTCGTAATCCTTGCGCGATCCTCTCATGTACGTCATCCCGTTCATCACGCTGGTACCGCCGAGAACCTATCGTGATTTCGTCTCGGCTTTAACGCAAAGTCCCATTTGACATGTGGACGCGCGATTCACACGCGATCGGACTCGTGAGCGCGGTCGATGGATTATCGAGAGCGCGCGCGCTTATAATCTCCGGGGGCGTTTAACTCGGAGCCTCGGTCTTAATGAACGACATTACACCGCCGCTTTCCAAATCTGACGCAACTGTAATCCTGAGGTAAGAATTCGCCGGGGGTCAGCGGATTGCCCAGTGGCGCGTTGAACCCTACTTACTTTTCCCCTTGGCCAATAACATTGGTTGTGCTCCTTATTTAGGCAAGCCTCGTCCTCGCTCTCGGTGTTATACTGCCAGTCGATGTCGCTGCCGATGAAGTTAAAGAAGAACGAGGGTATCTGCGTGCCGGTGGGCTCGTCCAGGCCAGCCTCCAGTAGCAACACGGAGAATCGGGGCTCTTCCGATAATCTGGCCGCGACGGTCGCACCTGCGCTACCGCCTCCTATTACCACGAAGTCGTACCTGAAAGAGGAATCCGTTCCGTTTCTCGCGGGTGAGATATCGTCGACTGACCATCGACTCGATTATCCGTGTCGCGACGTAAATCAGCGAGTTGTGCACAGAAATGTATCCCCCTTCTGCCTCGGCGACTTGTCTAAAGACTTTTTCTAAAGACTTATACCGATGAATATCTTACTTAGGTATTTAGGTATATTAAGTATATTACTTATGTATTTATTTATGTAAGTACTCGTTTTTATTCTTTTTTTTTTACCTTTTCTTTTTTTTTCGGTTTGCACGTTTATCGCGAGGTCATCGAACTCGCCGTCACATAAAGGACACAAGACAGGCAGGGACACCTTGCGTACGCGGCAAGCTTCCCGCCAACCGGAATTTCGCCTACTCTCCTTACCCGGAGAAGACGACGTTTCGAAAGTAAGATTGTCGTGGCGCAGAAGGTTACTCGCTTTCAGCTTTACGGTGCACGCTCGTTTGCGAAAGGCACCTTAATTAGCGAAGTCGCGTTATTAGGCGATCCTTCACCTGACGGATTAGTAACTGGCTCAGAGGAGCAGCGAATATTATCTTCATGATGTAACAGCAACGCTACGAGCACCCCTTTTTACATTTTTTATCATCTCTCCCTCTCGCGAGTAAAAGACTTTACAACCCTATTGAGTCAAACTATCACGAAATTCAGTTATCCGCTCTCTTATGATAAATTTCTGTCGCAACTCGATCGATATCAATCTTCCCGATCGCTCCCAATTGCTTCAGCTTAATTTTCTATAAAAAGCAGAAGAGAGCAAAGCTTCTATGACGCGAGATAAAAGAAAACAATGCAAAGAGAGCCATGCACAGTCGAGATATGTTACCCTGATCGGCCATTTCTCGTCGCCCTTATCGACTCGATTTCTCACTCGCTTTTACGTCGTTAATCGGAAGTTCGATTCAGCCCAGAGACTAAGCGGACATTGGGAGACGCGAGTAATCCAAGTATCGATTCGAATCGCTGATGAATGCGTCGCGACGCATCGTCGTTAGCAAACTCCGTGAATTTCGTACCCCGCCGGAATCCGCGCGCGGTGAGGAGGCCGCCCTTTTCCCTCGCGCGCCGCGTCGCGCGCGAATGCCGGGCGAAAGGTGTGTTTCTCTCAGGAACTCTCAGGACGATCTCACAGGCGAGTGTCCGTGGTATGCTCTCTCGGCTGAATGCCACGGCACGAACGTATCCGTATGTGTAGCGTGCGGGACAATGACACACTTTTACGCACGAGTCTCTGTAGAACGGCGCGCGGTTCTCTCGCCGCTCTTTTCGTCGACCGGCTCTCTTCGGCTTCGGATCCGAGCAGATCGATCCTTTTGTTACCGGTGACACCGTAGTCGCGGGAATAATTACAGGATAACAAGAGGCTCTCCGCGAACGAGTCGCATAGGATACTGGCGACGGATAATAGCCTCCGCTGCTTGGCTTAATTTTACTCAATTCGCAGCTTGATTAGTGCGGTATTTAATACTGAACGTTAATCGTCGTCGTCGCGGCTCCACGTGCTCCGCAAATTCTCCGAGGGGAGAAGCGGATCCCTTTTGTACCGCCGCGCGGCTGAGGTAATCTGTTGGCGGGAAACTCGAGGAAACTTTTCTCCCCGCTCTAATCATCGGTCCACGGTGATTGCTGTACTTTTCACTTGAGAGGTACTCTGTGTCGGAGGTAATTCGCGATAGCCGTTAGTCGGGCATGTTCTCGTTACGCGTGTAAGCGTATGTTATGATTATTTCTCCTGTGCTGGGGGCCCACTGCCCTATTGCTACAGAGCGCTCTCGCCGACGATATGATATTCCGAGAGGGAGTAGTGATGATCAAATTATTACTGGAAAGTAACTCTGATTTGCGGATTTGTCTGGAAAATGACATTTCCCGGCGGAGCATGAATCGCAATAAACGATTCAGCAAGAATGCAGAATGCGATATTGCGACTAAATAAAATAGAATAAGCATTACATCAGCGCTTGTCGTCGACTTCGACGTCTCGTCGTACTTTGAAATTCAGCTCGAGAAACTGTGTTGCAATTCGATAGATTTTAAAAATGAGAGAACGTTCGATATCAGATATAAATTAGCGGTTTGCAATTCCGCGTTTAATATCAATGTATTACGTTTAATGACTCAGATTCGCTTAATTGTGTGTGAACGGCGACAGGCGTAAGACAGATCGCGGGAGTTGGAAAAAAGCCGCGAGCGCGATAAAACCTGTTTCCATCTTCGTGGAACAAGTTCTAGTGCGGCACGTGTAGATTTCGTGGCACGTTCTCTTCTTGTTATTTTAACAGTCAAGCAGATTTCGCGAATCGCTCATGAATACGGGATACGGCGAGATAAGTCGGTGGTAAAATGCCGGATGAGCGGTTCCCCCGCCTTTCGCAGGGCAAGAAGAGCCTTTCGCTTACTACTGTTAATTGCACGCAGACAAGCGTACGTCTACATTGTATCCGTGTGTATCCTCGATTTTCGTAAAATTACAATTTTACTGTACATTTTTTACCATCGCAATCGTATCCAGTTTGCTCTTCGACAATTGTCTGCTGTTTGAACTGGCATTTCCAAATAAATTCTTACCTAAAAAAAAGTATTCTACTTGTAAAGTGATTTTTCCCATAGTCTCATATTTTAAGCGAAGCCTTTTACAGAAAAAGGATTCCTCTTTTCATAAAGCGATTAAAGTGAACCATTCATCTAAAATTTATTAGATATTATTCTATTTTCCTCTTGGTTCAAAAGGATTTCTTCTTATATCATTAATTTTCTTCTTATATGAAGAGGAATATGTTGACTCGAATATTAACTTCTTTGGTTCAGTCACGCTCTATCTCCAGACATGAACGAAAAAATAACATAAATATGCTCATAGGTCAAAATATTTGGAAAGTTTTTTAAAAAAAGTTATGTGCGTTGCTGTAACATATAACGAAGATAATTTGACCCATGTTTGGTCAAATACAGTTTTATAATCTACTGCAAGAAGTTGAATAATATATTCTTTCTTTTAACTATGTTTCATACAATTGGTTATGATGAATATATTTGTAGCTATGAAGTCCATGACAAAACTGATTGGAAATTTATTTGTTATGATGATCTTATTTCATTCGTGTCTATTTATTGTAGAACTGGAGCCAGAAGTACATCTATATATATATAAATATATTATTTTTCATTATACATTATAATAATTTTTTTCGAATTAACCAATATAATCAATAAGAATAAATAATAATTCTTTTAAAAAAGGATTAAATAATCTGTGTATGTGTAGGAAATTTCTATTAAAATCAATAAGACTTGCATTATGTACATGTAACATACAATCCCTCTAACTTTAAGAATAATGTGTTTATAATATTTTCCTCTTAATCTTAAAGAAATCCTCTTGAGGCCATATATAAAAAAGTAGAACTTTCTAAAATTTAAATGATTCCGCTTGTTCTGAAATTACATTTTTTTGGGTGAGTCGTTAAAAGCGTATCCTCTCCCTCCCTCCCTCTCTCTCTCTCTCTCTCTCTCTCTCTCTCTCTCTCTCCAAGTTTCTCTGAACAATTATTTCCAAATAGTGCAGCATATAGTATAACACACAGGCACAGCCACGTCTCGCGATATCTCAAGAAATGCATCTCGCCCGTTGTTCATGTTTGATTTTCATTCTCCCGCGTACATCCTGCCGTTCCGCGGTTCGCCGCGTCTTCGAGGCTTCCCGCGAGAGAATTGCTCCTTTCGCGTCTCGTCGCGGGCCCAGCGCCAGCGGCGCGCGGGTAGATGCCGCGGCCAGATGTGACGCAACGCGCGGCGCATCGGAACAATGGCCCGCGGTATTACGTACGTGCGTACAGGTGTAACGACTCCGCGGATAGAGGCGTGCGTGGATGCTCACTTCCGAGAGGGAGGGCGCGCGCAGCCAGACGTTCCTACGGTATTACGTGAGCGAGCGCAGCTGCGACACAATCTCGGGACCACATTTAGGATTCGCCGTGGAACGCTTCCCTCGGATACGCGCGAGATGCTCTCTTCGCGGAAGAAATCTCTCTCGTCGATAAGTGACAAGAGATCTCCGGGGAAAGGAAGACGCACCGTTATTATCTTCGACGCGTGCATACAATAGCAGCCGTAGCAGATGCGCCGCGGCAGATGACACACAGTCACGAGGAAACGCTTCGGCTCAACGGTGAATTCAAGCCTCGCCGAGTGAGTCGACCTCAGCCGAGTAATTAGACGACGCGAAACGAGGAAGTTACCTTGCGGATTCCCGAGCGTTGGTCTACTTTAATAACCGCGATAACCGTAGGCAGCCGCCATGATCAGTCAAACGGTATTATCAGCGGCTGATGACCAAAGGCGGCTCAGCCAAATCTCCAACGGGGAATTTGTCTCTCCCTTCTTTTCTCCCTTTCTCCGCTTCTCTCCCGCGAGAGAAGGAGACGCGTTCGATCAATTTCGGCCGAGCCTATGTTTTTGTGTGTCGTTGAAAATTCACGGGAAGGGAGAACTGGATACATCACACGCCGGTGGGTAACACCCACGGCGATTCGTGAGCGAGATCTCTCTCGTTATCGCGCGGTCTCAAAGCGGCTCTCAAAGAAATCGACTCTCAAAGGCGCGGTCTGTCGTTTCGTCGTTCTAGTTTACCCATGACCCATATTCGAATCAACGAGCAACGATCACCGGCGTCCAGAACGGCCTTCGCCGGGCTCACCTCGTATTGACATTGCTCGGCGGCGCGGGCCTGTTGCACGGGTCCTCGAGGTCGCACTGGCTACGTAAGAAGACCTCCAGCAGCCCCATGAAAAGCATGAAAGACGGCCCGCCGCACGTCGAAGCCAACGTCGGCCCGGTCGACGTGGTCAATGGGCAGTTGCAACTCATCTGGAACACACGTATAATTGTTTCAAAGTTTCCGACCTGGTTGAATGAAAGGAAGCTCCAGCGGGAGCGCGGGATTCGCCTTTGCGAGATTGGCCAGTGGCATAACGAGAGTCGTGACTGCCACTGACGATTCATGTGGCCGTCATCGGCGTCTGGGAGGCTTGTATCAAGATGAAGACGCAGGAACGAGGAGAAAGACAAGATTTACCGGATTTTTCATCGGTGACACGCGGTTTCGCTCGACGCTCTCTCTTTCTCTCTCTCTCTCTCTCTCTCTCTCTCTCTTTCTCTCTCCCTCTCTCTCTCTTTCTTTTTTTCCGCAAAACGCAAAACGCACTTAACATTTACGTCCGCGTAAATCCTAATAAACGATTACTTCTTGACTACCACTCGAGCCGCGAGTGGTCACGCATTCCTATGATTACGTAAAACCGACGATGTAATTAATTCTGCTTAAACATAGTCGTGCAGGCTCCCGATTACTATATAATTACAGATCAAAGCATGATTACTTATCAAAGTATCGACGACCGTCGTCGTCCCGCGGCACTTCTCTTGCTCGATACTTTTGCTCATCCGCGAGAGAAACCCCAGCGGCGTTTGGATGGAGAAAAGAGAAAGAAGAAAGGAGATTGTGCTGAAATCTCGTTTCATCGCTTAGCACTGCGGGAGGCACGAGGTAGCACGCAATAATATTTCCACTTCCAAGTGGGGGCCAAGAAGCCGCAGCGTCTAAAGATATCCCTTGACCGGTCACGCACCGGTGCATCTGCTCCACCGAGAGCGCATTTATCTTCGTTCCGGTGCGGACCGGCGGCGAACCATGAAGCGAGCTCTCCGCGTTGGAAAACAACAAAAGCTGAAGTGAGAGTGAGAGCGAGTATACCCGGCCGACGTCGTCGCCGGGTTGTCATCGTAACGAACGTGTAACAGCCCCCGTAATAGACTGCGACCAGCCGTAAAGTCATTCAGCTTCATCGGCGCGCGATTGAGGGAACGAACGTGCTCGCGAATCACGTGAGATACGCCGCGCGCCTTGCCGGCCCGGTGAAACTTTTTCCCTCTTTCTTCCTGCCTCTATCCGTCTCTCCATGCACCGGCTGTGTTTCCTCTGCCGACCGCTTCTCACCGAAGTCGGAATGCATAATCGCAGGAGGATGTGTGTGTAACGCCGCTCGAGTACGTGCCTCGCGATTGCGAATTGCGTGATGATGATGCCGCGCTGTGCTCCAATTTCCGGCGCGGCAACCACGGAGAGGCGTTCGGTGTGAAAGAAACTTGAAGAGAAAAATGCAGAAAGCGCCATACGCCGTGGATTGTCTTCTCGAAGAAGAGGCTTTTCGGTGCCAAGGACTATACCGTCGAAGACTGTCGATAGCGTTCACGTCGATAGCGCTAACGTTCACGGCGCTCGATAGGAATACACGGCGTTTATCGTGGCTTTGCCTATTTATTTAATTACGTGCAACATAAGAAATGACTCGTTCACCCAAAAAACGATAATTTGAGAACAAGCGGAATCATCTAAATTTTAGAGAATTTTATTCCTACTCTTTATTTTACTTTACTTTACATCACTTTTACCAGGCATGTAAATATGAAACCAGAATTTTTGTATAGAAAATACACGTTTATTGTATGAAAATGATAAAAAATATTTTATTCGAAGTATTGTCCATCGGTAGCTATACATTTTTCCCACCTGCCTGACAATTTATGGATGCCACGGCAAAAAAATTGTTGCTCTTTTGAGGCAAACCAGTCATCGAGCCATCTTCGTACATTTTCGTAAGAAGTGAAGCGCTGCTCAGCAAGCGCGTGTCCCATCGATGCAAATAAGTAGTAATCGGACGGAGCCAAGTCTGGTGAGTAAGCCGCATGCGAAAGTATGTATTTCCCAACTAAACGCCTCAATCGTTTCCTTGATCAGTTTTGCTGTGTGTGATGGTGCATTATCATGAAGCAAAATCACTTTGTGTTGCCTTTTTTCATATTCTGGTCGTTTTTCACGCAAAGCTTGATTCAAATCGATCATTTGTTGTCGGCAGCGTTCAGTATTAACGGTTTCGCCAAGTTTTAGCAGCTCATAATAGATCACACCCTTCTGATCTCACCAAACACAGAGCATTGTCTTCCGTCCAGCGATTTGGCCTTGCAGTCGATGCCAATGGTTCGCCTAGAGTTACCCATGATCTTTTACGCTTAGGATTCTCAAAATATATCCACTTTTCATCGCCAGTCACACAATTCGATGGAGAAATGACTTTCTTTTGTACCTGGCGAGCAGCATTTCGCAAGTGGTTTTTCGGTTTTCCTGCTGTCTTTCATTCAGTTCATGTGGAACCCATTTTTCCATCTTCTGCATCTTTCCCATAGCTTTCAAACGTATGGAGACGGCTTCTCGTGTCACATTTAATTGATCCGCGAGTTATTATTGCGTTTGAGCGTTATCCTCATCCAACAATGCTTGCAATTCGCTGTCTTCAAACTTTTTCGGTGGTCTTCCACGTTCTTCGTTTCTCATGTAAAAATCGCCACATTTGAATTTTTTAAACCACTCAAAGCACTGTGATTTACCAAGAGCATGCTCACCGTAAGCTTCGGCAAGCATTCGATGCGATTCCGCAGCAGTTTTCTTCAAATGGTAACAGAAAATCAATGCTGTCTGCAAATCGTAGCTTCCAGGCACAAAATTCGACATGTTCAACGCTATTACAAACTATGCTATTGTATGAAACTTGTATTGTTGTGAGTTGAAAATCTTTGTCAGATGTCAACAAATGAAAATGGCACCAATGACGCGGTTTGACGGTAACTATACATTGACAGCTAGGGCCATTTATGGGCAAATTCCGGTTTCATATTTACAGACCTGGTATATATGACCCCTCAAAAAGATTCCTTTAAGATTAAAAGGAAAATATTATAAATATTATTCTTAAAGTTAAAGAAATTATATGTTATATGTATGATGCAAATCTTATTGATTTTAATATAAATTTCCTCTTATACGCAGATTACTTAATCTTTTTTTAAGAGGATTATTATTTATTCTTACTGTACTTTATATTCTTACTAAGTTAATTTGAAAAAATTATTATAATATATAGCGAAAAATAATATATATACATGCACTTCTGGCTCCAGTTCTACAATACAGTTCTACGATAAGTAGGCATGAATAAAATAAGATCATCATAACAAATAAACTTCCAATCAGTTTTGTTATCGATTTAATAGCTACAAAGATGCTCGTCATAACCAATTGTATGAAACACAGTTAAAAGAAATCTTATTCAACTTCTTACAATAGATTATAACTGTATTTGACCAAGTATAGGTAAATTATCTTCGTTATATGTTACAGCAACACCTTTTTTATATACCTTTTTTAAAAAGCTTCCCAAATATTCTGACTTATGAGCATATGAGCACATGAGGTTATCTTTTCGTTCATGTCTGAAGGTAGAGCATGATTGAACAAAAAAAAGGGATATTCGAATCAACATATTCCTCTTCATATAAGAAGAAAATTAATTAAAATGAGAGGAAATCCTCGTGAAATAAGAGGAAAACAGAATAATATCTAATAAATTTTAGATGGATGGTTCACTTTAATCGCTTTATCGAAAGAGGAATCCTTTTCCTGCAAGAGACTTTGCTTAGAATATTAGACTATGGGAAAAATCACTTTACAAATAGAATACTTTTTTTTTTTGGTATTACATATGCAACTGTGCATATTTTTCCGCCTTATCCCCAAAGTTCATATATGCTTCGCCCTTCCGGATCGGTAAATTCCGTTGAATCTTCTCCAGGAGAAAATTCAAAAGAGACAGCCGGCTTTTCTCGACAAAGTTCGACGAATGATCTGCGTCGAAGCGATAGAATCGAATTCCTTCGCTAAAATTGCCACTTCCATCGTTAACAAGTGGAACTGGAAAAACCCATCGTGATAGCAGAGGCGTATGAATATACATGACACAGGGCAGGTCGGCGAATAGCCAGGGCAACAGAAAAAGAAGCCGTAAAATTGCATGACTTTCGCAATCGACGGCGAGACAGTGCGCGGTTCTCGGTCAGTGAACGTAACGGTGTTGACTCCGAAGGAGCGTACGCACTCGAGGAGCGTAGCCGTCGGCGCACTCGCGGCTCGTATTTTTTTTTTTTACATCACAAAAGTATCGTAACGTCATAGCTGCCGGCTTGGCGTTTAGTTGTGGCAAACAAGCAAGTGGCGATCAAAGCCCGGAAAGAGGAAGCTCGCTTTGTCATTACATTGTTCGGTGAAATCAGGATGTCGTTAAACAGCCAGCATCGACAATTTTACGGCTGGATTTCGTCCGTAACAATTAATCCCGAGCCGTACGAGGCGATCATTCGAGAAGTAAAATTAATTAGCCCGATATTTTGTAATCCACCTTTGCTATATAAGAGTGGTTTTCATTTTTCCTTTTCTTTTTTTTTCGTTACGAGTTCAGTGCGATACGTTAATGGATCTCCGCGAGATTAATTTGCGCGCCTCGTTCTAGTCCGTCGGATATATCTCGCTCGAGATGGAAAACCGCGATGAAGGCAATTTCCAATCCTTTGGACTAATGGAGGTATCGTTTTGCGCAACTCCGTCGTGCGTGCATGCGTGCGTACGTGAGTGCGTATATTGGACATTGAGAAATTGCTTTTTGCACTGCCGGTTCCTTCGCGCGCACTCCCAGCGACGCACTGGGACTTCTCATTTCGCACAAATTGTCGCGATCTAAAGTATAATGACAAAGAGCGAACTTCTGTCCGCGGAACTCTCTCTTTCTCTCTCTCTCTCTCTCTCTCTCTCTCTCTCATCCAGCTTCATTCGTCGCGTTCGAGCAACATCCAAAAAAAAGTAATTTCAGAACAAGCAGAACCATCTAAATTTTAAAGGATTTTATTCTTATATACGGTCTCAAGAGGATTCCTCTGAGACTAAGAGGAAAATATTATAAACACATTATTCTTAAAGTTTAAAAGAGGGATTATATGTTATATGTATGATGCAAATTTTATTGATTTTAATATAAATTTCCTCTTATACACAGATTATTTAATCTTTTCTTAATTATTTCTTAGATTATATTACTGTACTTTATTCTTACTGATTATACTTAATTAATTTAAAAACATTATAATGTATAGAGAAAAGTAATATATATAGATGTACTTCTGACTCCAGTTCTACAATAAGTAGGCACGAATGAAATAACATCATAACCAATAAATTTCCAATCAGTTTTGCTATGGACTTCATGGACTACAAAGATGTTCGTCATAACCAATTGTATGAAACATAGTTAAAAGAAAGAATATATTATTCAACTTCTTGCAATAGATTACAAACTGTATTTTACCAAATATGCGTAAATTATCTTCGTTATATATTACAGCAATGCACATATCTTTTTTATAAAGCATTCCAAATATTATGACCCATGAGCGTATGGTTATTTTTTCGTCCATGCCTGGAAGTAGAGCATGACTGAATAAAAGAAGCCGACATTCAAATCAACATATTCCTCTTCATGTAAAAGGGAAATTAATTGATATAATTAAGAAGAAATTCTCTTGAAATAGGAGGAAAACAGAATAAGATCTAATAAATTTTAGGTCAATGGTTCTCTTTCGCTTTATGGAATCGCTTTATGGAAAGAGGAATCCTTTTTCTGCAAAAGGAGCTCCGCTCAGAATATGAGACTATGGGAAAAATCACTTTACAAATAGAATACTTCTTTTTGGATGAAGCAGAAGCGACTCTCCTACGGATAGATTTTGGATATCGGCGGACGCAGCATCCTGAAAGATCGCCGAGGAGATTTTGGCTTGCTGAAAGAGAACGACGACATATTTACGATCCGCACTTTTCAACCGCTCTGCGGAATTCGACTTCTTCGCAACTAGACGACACAATTTTAATGAGATCTCGCATGCATTAATTGTAACTTCTCTAGTTGTTGACACGCAAGCGTGTCTCGCAGCATGTACGATCGATCGTGCGACTTTTGCAACAGTTCGAAGACAGCGGTGCGGTTTTCCTCCCTCTTTTTTTCCTCCTCTTAAGAGGCGCAACACCGCAAATTGTTGTCGGCGCGAGACTACCGCGCAGCGTGCACGAGGGTGTTAATCGGGATTTATGTAACTGGCAAAACTGAAAACGCCGACGTTAACAACGTAATCGCCGCGGAGTATCGTTTCTCTCAATTACGTCGGCACCTCCTCTATCCTCGAGTGCGAAAATGTGGATATTACACGGCGCGTTACATTACTCGGGCTGATTTTCCGACTGTTGATTTCCCCTCCTTTGCCGTCTGTCTTCCTCGCGGTTTCGCAGTCTCATGCGAGCGGTCTTACGTACGGACGGGCTCGCCCTCGTTATCGCGATGTTATCGATTACAGCATTAATCGATGCGCCGACGTTGCGTTACGACGTGCCCGCGACGATCGCGTGAAACGGACGTCCGGCTCTCTGGAGTGGATACGTAATTCGAATTTTTGCATAATTGTAGGATATTCGACGGCGAGCCGAGCGAGCTGCCGAGCTGGTCGGGAAACCACGCGAATAAAGAGAGACTTCAATTTCTTTCATGCACGCAGCCGGATATTAGCTCGATCGCATTTTAATGAACGTAGTCGCGCGAGAACGCGAGGCACTTGTAAGGCGGATCTCGAGCGCGACCGCAATTTACATTCTCATAATATCACACAGTTCTCACACGGGCCCACTTGTCGTCGGATGAATCGGCATTTCCACGTCGGCACGCTGAGAGCCTCGTGTTGTTGCGTGCAATTATAAGCGCGATATTTCCAACGAAACCTTTGTATTTTGCCAGCGAACGCTGGCGAGCCGAGAGGCGGCGATCTCGATCTAACGTGTCGTCGCGACTCGAAGAAAAGAAGAGCGCTGGCGGGGCGTTATGGTTCATCTCGCGAACATCGCGCTGCGTCTTTTCCCTGCTCTATTTCGCGATGTGATCTCCTCCTCGGGAGATCCGCGAATGATTAGCACATCCTGCTCATCTCGGCGTGAGAGAAACGAGAGAAACGTCACACTTGACGAAAAGCACGGCACGAAAAGCGGCGGCGACGGCGGCGTCCATACGATGGTCGCAACATTTCAAGGGAAAGGTGGGATCGATCCGACGACGCTTAATGCCAAGGCACGCGTTTAGCGAATTAATCCACGCGCGACTCACCGTTCATCAGCCGGTGCCTCTTTTTCCAGAAGAGGATTCGTCGATTAATTAAAGCGCGCCGTACGGCTTCAGCGTCGCGCACGCGCGCGCGCGCGCACGATGTTTGTAGCATACATTAAATTAAACACAACGAAGAAGCGACCAGGACATGCCTTTCACTTATTTTCCCGTCGGTGGACGGATACACGAATATTTATGTGCCTGCAAATATGAACGTTTTTACGAGGTATTGCGCGACTCGGCGGCGCGCCTCTCCGAGAGCTCTGTGGGCGTACAACAACACTCATTTTTCACATAAATGTTCGTCGTATCTTTCGCCGGCACGTCGTACGTAAAATAATTATGTAGCTGGCGGATGTTTAAATATCTACATTGCTCGAGAGAGCGTCCTCAGTCCTTTTTCTTCACGTCGTCGTCAAATCGTTCCTCCGGTCGCGTTCTTACGGGAAGCGTACCACGCGACGACTGATTCTCAATCGATGCTGAATCGATGTACTTTAAAGAGGCATTTCATACTCACAGGCGAAGAAAGAAATTGTCTCGCATTAAACTCGTCTCGCTGTTGCTCCGCGACAGCAAAACACAGAGAAATTATTTTCCGCGGCGGGTCCAAGCTGCGAGTCGCTACTCGGCTCGTTGGAAATTACACCGGTCTCAAGGTCGGTCGGTGAGGATCGAAAAGCAGAAGAAAGAAGAAGAGAAAACTCACCTTTCTCAAGGATGGTCACCCCGTATCCCTCGAGCGATAATTGCTGGGACTTGAGGTGCGCAAGTAGTACGAAAGGAGAAGCGCGACCAAGACTCGCGAGAGAACCGTAGCTCGCGGTACCGCGATCAACGGCCGACTAGACCGGTACCATTCCCCATCGCCGTGGTAATATTCGACAACCTCCACCACCTTTCCCGCCGTCTCTCTTCTGCTTCTCGCACTCTCGTGGAAGCAGTTTCGGGAGCTCGCACACGCGGCAGTTCCGTCGTAGGAAATTTCGCGATGACGAGAAACGAGAAAACGAGAGAAAGAGAGAGAGAGAGAGAGAGAGAGAGAGGCGAGGAGAGGGAGAGGAGAGAAGAAAGAGCAGAAGATAGAGCAGATGACATCTCGCGAGCAATAGAACACCTTCGAGCGTTGCCTTCAACGATAGGATCATCTCGAGTCGCTCAGGTTGTCGTTTCGAATCGTGTCCGTCGTCGTCGTAAAGGGAAAAACGCCCGGCTAAATTATCCGATTATTATCACCTGCCTACCGCAAGAATGCCAATTACCGCGATTGTGGAATAATTGTTGCACGTCAGTGTGCAAAAATACCGGCACTCTAACAAAACTGACTAAAAAAGCTACGCGACTCGGCGAGAAAGAGAAACAGTCTTCTGCTCGAGTCCGACGGGAAGTCGGATCGATCAATCCGTCCGCGATGCAGCCTGTGCATAATTCACGCGCAAGAAGCAAGGATTTCATGCGGAATAAATTCGATTGTTACAGAGTGTAAACTGCCACCGTTGTCCGCGTGCCGTTGTTTTTCACCGTGAGTTGAGGGTAATTTTCACGGTGTCGCTTTTGTTCACTTTGAGCAAGCTTCTTCATTCGTCAGCGAATCTGCTGGCAAAAACTTCTGGACAATAGATTTTGTTAGCGTCTAGAAATTAGAAACACGACGTCTAGTGGTCGCGACGACAAAGTTGGACATGTTCAACTTTTATCGCTAGACATCGCGTCTTCTAATTTTAGACGCTGGCGAATAAAAATCAGGCGTCCAGAAAGAACTTTTACCAACAAATTTTAAATATTAAACGTCAGCGAGCAAAAATCTATTGTCTAGAAAAAGATTACCTGCTCGCCCGAGTCTACCTAGCCTGACGCTCGCGGCAGCGATTTTCGGCATTCGTGAGCGAATTCATTTGTGAAGTTAAGCGCCGCGCGGGAAAGGAAGAGGGAGTGGCAATAAAAAACTCATAAAAATTTGCGCTCGATTAACGGTGCTATTTCCCGTCATGAGTCCGTGCGTCGTTTCGACGTCGCTAATATATATATATATATATATCGTAGCTGACGTCGTCAGCTCTCGTGACTGTAATATTCATCGTATTCACGATCGTCGTTTTTCTCGTTATTGTCATTGTATTTACGGTAGGGTGACGTCCCGCGGAGAAACGCCAACGACGGGCGTTCGCTGCTCCACTCGTCGAGCTCGCCGATTGAAAACGTGGCCGACTGAAAGCGAAAATCGCAAACCGGTTTATGCCATTCTTTTTTTCTTTTGTTTTCTGCGAGTCATGCAACACAAAACACAAGAATGCAGAGACGCAATTCCCGCGATGCGTGCATGACTTACCTCCTGGTTCCGTGAGATGTCGAAAATTTTGTTCAAAGGGTATCCTCGCCGCTCGCTCGATCTATCAACGTCGGGAACGTTCGTTGTGTCATAAGGATAATTTACAAGGCCATAACGCTCCTCGTCGTCCTCGGGGCCATAATCGCTTCGTCCTACCGGGACGTAGTCTCGTATCGGATCGAATGTCGCAAGATTTTGATCGTGCCTATATGCGTATCGCGTATCGAAAACTCGGCCTCTGTTTTCGTCCGTAATTTCGCCTCTTACGAGAGGCCTCTTCGCGTCGGTCGATGTGTGCGTTTCGTATTGCGTCTCTACAAATAATCACATGTTGAATTCGAGCATTATTATCATTATGGCTCTTTGTAAGGTTACCGAATAATCAAATCGATATTATTCCGTCGTATTCTGAAATGTTCAAGGTAACACACGATTTAGAAGCTTGAAGTCACTTGACGAGATTCGAGAAATCAAACGTGCAATAGTACAACGTTTGACGCGAACTCAAATTATTAAAAATACTTTTGAGGTAATTACCTTCCCCAAGTATCGCGCGAGATAACGTGATATTATCGGAATTATTCAGACGCGAGTCATCTGTCGCAATCTCGTCGGTGTCAGATGTGAACTCTCTTTCATAGGCTGGATGCGACTCGCTCCTTTCTAAATAGTCGTGATTCACACGCCACGGTCGCCACTCGTAATCCTGTACGGACAATGGAGTAAACAATTACCATGTCGATTCCATCTCGCGAAGGATACGGTAAACGCCGGTCACTCCAAGCAACTATACTCACATCGTAATGATTCTTATCCGATTCTTTGTCGCGAATATTCGGTGGAACGACGTCCGTTCTCTTCGTCGCGCGGAGACTCGCATAATCGCCGGGCGAATCATCGAAATGATTTGTCTTGAGGTTTCTCATCTCATCAGTTGCAGAAACGTTCGTATCACCATTATCCCCGCCAAGCACACTCATCGGGCGATTAGTCCTCTTTGAATTTCCTGTTGTGTCTGAAACCAGCGTTGTGTTGAAACATATCGAATATCGGGAGCTCGTCTAAACTTTGATATCTGTGATGCGATTCTGTAACTCGTTATTGGAGTTAACGACAGTTTCGTTATTGTTGCACAGTTTTTCTACGATATACAAAAGCTGCGTAACGATAACGAAAATGTCGTTAACTCCAATAACGAGTTACAGAATCGCGGTACTGATCTAAACTTTGATGGTGAAATAAAAACAAAATATGTGTACGAAGATTTGATCGTAAACATCAGAATCAAGATCTAATAATTATTATCCTCTCTCTCAGATTATAATTTGCGCTGTAATGAGACAGCCTCCGGCGAAAATTAAAGACAGGCTGTAACTGCAATTAACTGTGAATACCTCGGGACGGGATTTCTTGCAAGGACAGTAAAGTCGCTTCGTTAAAAGGGTAACCAAGCGCGTAAGTGACAAACGAAGACAACTGTCCTTGTTTCGCGCTCTCGACGAGGATCACTGGCTCGTACGGCGGCAATAAAATCCTGTAGGGCTCCCCCGGTGCGTGGTACCTCCATCTGTTCTCGTCCTCGTCTTCCGCTCCTAACAACATCGAACGATGTGACTCGTTTTCTATCCAGATTGGATATCCTTGTCCGAACAAGTTGATGCCCTCCAACACCACAGGAAGCGGCAGCATAGCGTTGTCGGTCGCTATGTAGATCTTCTTCGGCATCTCCAATCCTGCCGTGTCGCGTGAAGTCGTGGACTCGACTTTCCGGTCGGTGAACGAGATTGCCGGAAAACTCGAGTCCCTCGGCCAATCGGAGAATGTCGAAGAAGTCTGGAGAAAGATCTTTGCGTTACGACACTTGCTACCTTGAAAATGATAGTCGTACTCGAGAAGCACAAGGATGTAAGAAATGCAAAACGTTTATTGTGTTTCATGTCATTTCCCTCGCAACAATCTTATCTACTTTTAACGCTAGTCAATTCACAGTGGACTTGTATTCGCGCTTCTGAAGTATATTTATCCGATTATGCAGAGTTTTTCTTTTCATAAATCAGAAGTCGGAAATATGACGTCGGTACCGCGAGAATTTTGTCGTCTTTGTCTCTAATTTCCAATCCACCGCTGATAGTGCTTGTTGTCAAGAGTTCATCGGGATTCAGCCAAGAACGAGGGTAAGTCAGCGTGGAATGTGGTTGGGTCGACGATAAATATGGTGGCTTAACGATCGAGCTTGATACCGTCGTGGTCTGCTGATGAATCACCGAAATTTCCGTCCCGTGTTTCCTAATGCGCAAAAGATAAAAAAAATCACATAAATTAACAATAAAAAAATTTCCGAAAGCGTCGTGTATATATGTGTATATTATGTGTATGTAATGTACATGCGAGCACATTCATATTTTATGAATATTTGTTTTAATATCAGTGTTAATAATGTTAATAAGATAGAGATATTATTAACAAGATACAGAACGAGAGATATAGAGATTAATATTATAATTTTAATAAGAAAGAGAAAGAAAATGTTTAAAATCCATTTCTTACTGGGACGTTGTATAATCCGTTTGCTTCGTCGTTGAAGCCGCTATCGAGGTCGTCTGTAGAATAAACTGTAGAATAAAATCTCCATCGAGTTTTAGCGCGTTTAAACCTCCCAGAAGCCTTTATGACATTCGTGCGAAAGTACATCACCTTTTTCCTCGTGATTGGATAACGCGTCGCCGTGTTCATTCCGCGTCTCTCCGCATCTTCAAAGACCTGCTCGGTTTTCATTTGCACCAGATTCCTTTCGGTCGACCATGCCTCGGTCTACGTTTATTTCTATTATTCTACTTATTTATTTCTACCAGCAATTTTTTTATTCGCGTATTCCTCTCCGCGTTTCAATATTCTCGTAATATAAAAGCTCACGACGAATTTACCGACGCGGAAGTGCAGACAGGACTCGAGAGAGGAAGAAAACCGTCTTGATCATATAGAGCCAGAGAAAATTCGCCCATTATGCGATCACTTACGATTGCAAAAAATAGTCAATAAAGTCACTTTGCTAAAATTGCTCGAAATTCGCGATGAATTTAGCGATATCACCTGGAGAGCGGCGGACTACCTTGTTGATCGCAAATGTTTTGTGCCCGGCGGATGAGTTGGAGGATACGATGAGAGGTCGGCAAGTTCTTTCTATGGTGCAATCGAAACCCCTGCACGAGCCTACGATTCGTACCGCACACTTCTGCATTCGCGGGCAGATCCAGCCGCGACAATGCTTGCTGATCAGCTCGTCTTCTGCAAATCGGAAGATTGTCGAGTCTTCTCATTTTCACAGACTCTCGTTTTAGTCTTTCATCACTTCATCAAACATGCAAACAAACCTGCGGTCAAGGTACAGTCAGGCGTATGCGCGCACAACGTGTCGGCACGGCAATCGTCGTCCGGTCTTCGCAGGAAACACTCGTACTCCGAGAGGCAGTCTAAAGCTTTGCACTTGTCGAACCAAACCTGCACGTCTGCAGATTCACAATTGATCGCCGTGATTTTGGAACTTATGTTTCGTCGCAACTTGTTGCGAATATATACGGGATGAGTTATTTTAAGTGTTACTCCAGTAACTTTCTTATTTTGCATGATTGTAAAAACAAATGTTTCGGACAAAAATTGTAGGTTTCAAGGGGGACATAAAACAATACAACTATATTAATTTGTTTACAGATGATTCCACTTTCGAGATATTCGCTAATTATTTTCTTTTCTTAAATGGAAATCCCCGATTTTTTATTATATCATTTTTTTTCTACCGATTAATTTTGACTTTTGAAATTTGAACTTTTGTCTGAAACATTTTCTTTATTTGTCTAATATTTTTTGAGATATTTAAGGAAAACTCGAAAACTTTTTCAATAATTAACTTACTACATCTCGCTATCTGTCGAAAAAAAAATAGTACTAGACATTTTTACTCTACTTAGTCTCAAGAATATATTGTTACAACAGTGCCCTAACTTTTGTGTTAACTTATCGACTTTTGGAAATTTCAAAATCATCAGATTAACAAAAGTCAGGCTCAGAATATTTCGAAAGTGGCGCCATCTGTGAACAAACTGATATAGTTGTTTCATGTCTCTCTTGAAACCATACAACTTTGGAAACATTTGTTTCTACAATCAAAAATAAGAAAATTATTGAGGTGGGTAACACATACTTAAAATGACTCGCTCTACATAACGAAAGCAACGTAAATATGTAAAAGAAAATAAAATGAACGTCCCGCGAGGAAATATCGTGAAAATGTGAATTGAGTCGTACTCCGGTTTGGACTGACCTTTCGCTGCTGCGCAGCTCCTGATGAGTTTGCAAGGTGGGTTGACGCAGCGTGATTCCCGCAGGATGCAACGTTTCCCTGGTGAACACTCGAAATCGACGCAGGAAGCCGCTCCTTCGTGATACTCCTTCTCCGATATGCAGCGCGCAATCTGCTGTTGGCATTCTGAGAATATTCACACTGTAAACTAACTACACAAGTATAACGGATATTTCTCTAATATACGTTAATTACTTTCATCCCAACGACACCCTCGAACTCGAACGACGCATATATGTCCGCTGCTGCAGCGCACACTGTCGCAAGTCGACGGCCCCTTCAATGACTCTGAAGCAAATGGATTATGTAACGTGAAATTAAGCCGATCTAACCGAACGAAAATGTCACTTCGATTCGAACGACTTCGATCAAACGAAACAAGATCTCTAGAAAATGTTAGAACGGCGCTTAATTATGTCGAAGGATAGCCAAGAGACGCGTAAAGTTGCCTGGAAGAAGTGACTTTCGATAGAAAATGTAGACAATAATTGATACAATTTCTCCTCACCTTGCATAGATTTGGAGCAATACAACATGCCTGGACAAGGTGGATTTTTGCACCAATATCTGCGTTTGATACATTGGCCGCCATTGTCGCATCGAAGATGTGTGCATCCCTTCAAGTATTCTTGTCCTGTTTCTTCTGCTACAACTTGAGCACGATTTTAACACAATTTTCTTTCTCTTTCTCTTTCTCTCTCTCTCTCTCTCTCTCTCTCTCTCTCTTTGATTTTTTTATCTTCCAATGGGAACTCGTAGGAGTAGTTCTGATTATCACTCACCATTCGCGCGGAAGCTTCCGGAATGCAGAAGGAGGAAAACCAGAGCCAAATACCAGACGATGAAGACGCGTTTACGTATCATGGCGATAGCACCGACAGACTCGCGTATTTCAGCATTCGTGTGTCGCACTTGCGACGTTACGCAGTGATAAGTACGACGCGCAATGTAAGCACCATTGTAACGAGAGCCACTGCATAGAAAAATGTATCGTCAACATAACGATTGTCAATGATCGTCATGCACTACATACAGCGAGTGGAATAATTCCGATATAAAATTGAGAGATATAAATTCGATATCTAATGCAGCTACGAGATTAACCTTTTGCACTTGAATATCCCCTTTGAGGGGACATCGTAAATCTAACAAATTACTCGGATGTCCCCTTTCAGCGGACATAAAGACTTTATTAGTGAATATAAGAATAAACTTATGCGTGCGCAAATTTTTCAAAGACACATGTTTTCTTGGCAATATACCACATGATACGATGCCATTTGAAAAGATAAATAAACAAGCTTTAAATAAACTGTAGCCTAAGAGAAAGAGACTTTCAAAGCTGAAAGCAGATCGTATTGAAGTATCGAGTGGTACAGATCGTTACCTGCACTAAGTCAGAAAAGTAAAATTGGAAAAATAATATTCTTTTAATAAATTCCATTTTGAGATTTCGTAATTTACAGTTCGAAATTTCCGACCATTTATCTAGTTTACAGAACAATGGCAAAGCGAACCTGCAATGCATATCGATGATTGTTTCATACGTTACCACACGTTAGAAAATTATAAGATATAAAATTTTGATTTTTTTTGTCATAAATATGTTCCCCGATGTCTAAAGATTCATACAAACCAAATATCATTGCAATAAATTACTTGGTTTCAAAACTACACTATTTAATATGACGCGATTCCTGTTTGCATACTTTCCTAAAAAGATGCCTCTGAGTTGTTGGTAGATAACTCGCGAGATGGCTCCGAGTGCAAAGGATTAAATATAGGAATCCAAGAGGAAGCAGGATGTTTGTCCTGTGTGATTTATATGCCCGACAAAGCTGGAGCTCGAATGGCAGATTCGACGAGCCCGACGAATTTCCCGAATTCGGCAGGTCCGACGGAGGAGTAATCGATAACGCTGACGACAGAATCTGTCGATAAGGCACGCGTTAACAGTCACTCGGCAACATCAGCGAGCCTGTTCATCGAGAATGGGCGTAATGATAATTTTCAATGTAGGTGTACCGCATATATGAAAGAAAGTCCGATGTAGCACAATGTCACGTAGAGTCTTAAATTTTGCATGTAGGCACTAGAGTCTCGTAACGTAAACTGCGCGCAGTGTAATTTACAAAATCAAGGTTTTCATCGAAGGCAAGTAGAGTCGATTTCTCGCGTCGCGGCGAGAGGACGATGACGATGAATGGTTTTCAAGTACAACTCGAGCATCACCGTTGGTTCTGACGTTACAGGATAATCGTTGAATTTGGCTCGCTACACTTCGGTTAATCACTTATTGTTCGATCGACCCGGTTTCAGGAATACAATACTTGAATACAATGTTCTTGCACTTAAATATGGATATAATTATTAGTATGATGAAATATTCACAAGTTTATAGATCTTCAAGTTGATTTAGACTTTAATCTTTAATTGCCACTTTACATTTATAGCCGCACCGCACGCAAATTGCATTGAATTATTTTGGAAGGTACTCAAATAGATACATGAAATTAGGAGACATCGATGTCTTCGTATTCTAATTGTTGCATTATTCAATCCCTCCTTCTCCAAGAAAAGTCACGCCAATGCGCAGTTTGCATTGACGTGAGTTCTTCGAAAAAGGAATAATGCGCATGCGTATCATAGTAGCAAATTGCTCATTAAAAAAGCATGACAGCACGGAATGTATAATATATATATGTCACGGGGGTAACTTGTCTATAATATACTGATGATGTGGTGAAATCGCAAACCACGGATTTAATAATGCGCAGATCGATAATGTTGGGAAGGATGGTAATAATTTTCCGGCAAGGATCGTCGTTAACCATCGTCGCGCGAAATCGCAACCGTATCGCTTTTTAATAATGCAAGAATCCCAACGAAACACTCGTCGTGTCAACGACCCGAAGTGGAGAAAATCAATTTGGTAACTGTAACGTTACGATCGTAGTTCGAAAATTAGTCGGAATTTTCTTCTCCGAAAATAATTAAGATGGCAAAAATTGATTGACCATCTGTCCATTTTGCTCAGTTTCTGCGCTCGATTATTTGTTCATCCTTAACTTGCGAGATGTTCCTGTATGCGAGGCATGCGCTAATACTTTGAACTCGGCACATCGGTGGCACGTAATACGGTAACGCATGCCGGAGTTGTATCCGTGTATGCGACAAGTAATCGCAAATCACGCTTGAAAATCTTCTATGAGAAGACTCACCATGATGTGATGATGTAATTGAGTTTTATTTTGCCTGCTCGAGCTTGTGCTCTCCGACGACGTGAACACGACGAAGTACGTTGATCTGCAACTCTTATGTCTCCGCTGCAACAAGATATCAATCGTAACAGAGATCTGATGATAAATCGTTGAGACTACAGATCAGTAAGATTCGCTTGAAAATGAGGAACAAATGATAAAGTCTTATTTAGTCGCACCTGTTAATAATGGATAATGAATAATAATGCGAAACGAGACAAGTGAGGTCATTTCCTGACGGCAGTTTCTTTTAATATTTTTCTCTCTTCTCTTAATATGATTATATTTATAATCTATAATTATATCCATTTTTTATCATTCTTATTATGTTTTTTCATTTTCTTTTTTTTTTTTATAGAAAGTCCCTCTTTCTACCATCGGTCTTCGTGCACTTGCGACAGAATAAGCACGTTCGTCTTCGTTCCTCTCGTTCTATTCTACTTCGATCGCTCGTACCACGTCTTACTATTATTCTCCCATCCTCCCTCGTCTATTCGCTCGCGCGACTTTCCTCAGTTGATCTCGTTTAAACTTTAAATGTCGTTTATTTTTTCATGCGAGCAACAACATCGATCGTGCGATTTCTTGAAAGAAAAGAAAACGTTGGGATTTATCAGATACAACGGTTTGATGAAGAAACGATTCTGTGGTCGTAAAACGAGGGCCACGATCGGTTTTGACATTTAGCATTTAACGGTTGTTTATCGACGCGAAGTGTTTCAGTCCGTGGTAACCGTTAATTTCTGAGTTATTATAGTTAAGCAATATTAGGTTGAATAGTTTGGTAAAACTTAACAAGGCAGCTGGCTGGCTGCATTAAACTGTCAAAATAAGTTGCAAATTAAAGCTAAACCGATTTAAACGAATATTACACTGGAAGAGATATTTTAGTCATCTGAATGTTAACTTAAAACGATATTGATATAAACGGTATCAGCGATCTTGTATTCTTAATGATTATTATATGTATCAAATAATTCCATTAACTAACATGAAAGTGTAACGTAAATATATCTTAATATGTTGGTCATCCTACTTGTGACGACCGATTGATTTTCGACGATTATATATTAGACGTACACGTGACGGTTGCACATAAAAGCATACACCTGGACGTTTGTACGCACGAGTGTTCTATCCTTTCTACAATATGTCGCATTTATTATAGAGGTACCATACTAACAATATAATATTTGATAATGTATGAAATTAATGATAATATTGAGTTAATTAAATTAAAGCACCCTAAAATCACGTTTCTTTTCTTTTCGGAACTAACCGCATTTTTTTTTATTTTTGAATTTTTATATTTCTGTCTGATTTTCATATGTAACGTAATAAGAACGTATACACTATTTGTTTCGTAAATTCACGCATACAAGCGACTTATGATCTTCATAATTTGTTCCATTTATTATATATTATAACAATATAGTTTATTTACCTTAACGATAGATAACGATAGATTTGTATCGACAGCATGTAAGTCCGACTTGAAATTATTCTAAATTTTAATATAATATAACACACAGGAATTTATAAAGCGTCGTGATGACAGATAATTTCGAAACTGGATTTGCGTCGATTTCGAGGCAGAAACTATTAATATATATTTCAGCGGAACTTTCTTGGCTTTTATTCTCTCTTCTTGGTTTTTCTTATTTTTCTTATTCTTTTCCCTTTATATTTGTCTTTCACGCTTTATCCATTATCGATAACTTAATTTTTGTCAACTATTTCGGATAATTTTCTTCAAAAATTAAAAACTACAGATATTTCATATTTTGTAGCGTTTCCTATAGACTATTTATAAAAAGAGTCCTTGTAACATATCTTGGTAATCTTGAAGCCAATGAGTCATCAGAATCTGGCACTGACAATAATTATCGCGGGAATTCAAGTGAACGTGAAACGGAAACTCAAGCGATTTTAGAGCGATTTAAACTGCCGCGCAACTGCAGCTTTCACTGAACTCGACATTCTCATCGAATTTTTCCTTTTTCGACTGTTCTACTCCGGAACAGATGAATGATGGCGATCGGTAATAGCCGAAGGCTCCCGCGGGAGACTCATTCCTTCCGAGAATAGGACACCTCTCTCGAGTTTCGCTGCAGGATTTCTGCAGGAAATTTCACGTTGCAAAATCTTTCAACATATTTCTCCTGCTATGCTAATTACAGGTTTCTCATGTAACACTGTGATAAAAATCCTGCGTCTAAAATATCTTTGTACGAGTCGTGTGTGCGACATGCAGAAAACTTAGCTGACTGTTCAGTATTGAAGCACGAAGTGAGAATCTATTTTTTTCACAATTTATTTACGAAACGATTGCTCGATTGCCCGAGCATTATTACATATTTCGTCCCGAAATCTAAAAGGTACTCTTCACAATGGAAAAATATATCACGCGAACGACGGAAACATCGTTCACGTCGCGTCGTGAATCTCCGTACGTTCGTTTGTCGGCGATTGTCGGCTTCTCTGTAAATAAACTTTTTCTATATTACATACGCTAACTATATAAAAAACTTACGAAGAGGTAAATACTTTCTGCTGTTTATTCGGTCAACGCTACCTGGTAACTGTCAAAGAGCACAGAAGCTTTTTTGGTAAAGTTTTATCTTTAACCGCGCACGCGGTGAGAACACACAGATGAAGTTGACGATGACCGTTATCGATTGCGAGTCTGGCCTTGTGTGTGTCCACCTTTTGCGATTTCAGACGTTATCATGCGAATTACGTTCGCATTGCGCAGTGTATTTCGGACGCGGGTCGCTCACGCTCCGGTTATAGTTGTTTGGAAAACGGATGTACATTACACGTTGTCGTCACGCGGCGGAATTTCACGATCGATCGGCCTCGAGGTTTCTGCTCTCTACATGAACGAATAATTCGATTAACGACTGCCGTTGGCGATGATTACGGGTCGCGACACTTCCTGGGGGTGTACTTCAATTTAGTCGATCGTCAGCTGCCGGAAGGATCCGTCGAGACCGAACAAGTCGTCGTGCGTCTTTGGTTTGTCCGGACGCAGAGTCTCGTTGGCCTTCACGTTCTCTTGCTCCGTGAACCACGGTTGATATTCCTCCAACTTTTTTATCCATTTGTCTAAAAATTCAATTCAACGACTTTTGTCAGGAAGATCTTAGAGTTTGTGATATTCCACATAAAATCTCTTCTGCATCAGCTCACCGAGCTTGGATCGTCAATTTTACGCGAAAGTTTCTCACGTGGAACATTGGAAAGTCGCGAGAGACGTCAGATTTATTTTTCAGAGAGAGAGAGAGAGAGAGAGAGAGAGAGAGAGAGAGAGAGAGAAAGAGAGAGAGATTTACTCTGCACATCTTTTTCAAAAAAAGCATAAAATTAAGAACCGCTAAAAGAGATACTGTAATCGCGAGTTCAGCAAGTAACAAAGTAATCGCACCATGTATAACATTGATGGGTCCAGCGTCGCCGCCGTACTCGCTCGGTAATATCTCCTTGGGTATGTATTCGTAAAGAGTGTTTATGTTGCTGTGCATAAAGATGCGGTTGCGTATCTTCTCCTTGAGGAAGGGCTTGACGAAATTGTGGATGGTATCGACGAACGGGCTGATGTTGATCACATGCACCTGCTTGAGCTTCGCCGGGTAAGCCTCCTGCACGCAAACCAGAAACTTCTTCACCAAAGTTGGCGGGAACTTGGCGAAATGCGTGGGTGTCGCGACCTCAGCGTCAAGGATGTAAACGTCGCCAGCCACCCCGTGGGACTCTTCCTTAAGGCGCACGTCACCGATCATCAGCACCAGCTGCGACAACAACGAAAACTAAATATGAGTTTTACACGGAACGCTATTTAACGGAGCGTGTAAAATAAAATAAAGTAATGTAAAATAAAATTTAAAATAAAAGATAGGATATTCCTAAAATACCCTCGCAGTGAATTCACGCAAAAGAGGCGGATTTTTAGTTCTTGTGAACTAAATTCGACTTAAAGAAATTTTGTTTCTTCCAACCAAAACGCGTCTGCTTTCGCTCCCTGTCGCGATAACTCAACCAATCTTTTTTCTTCCTGCAGCACTGCACTTTTTGCCTCTTTGGAGTAAAGGAAAGATATGATTTAGCACGGGAGAAAAAAGGAACTCGGTTCCTATATAGCACTAATTTGAGCCTGAAGAGAACAGGCCTATAGTTAGAAGATAGAGAGAGAGAGAGAGAGAGAGAGAGAGAGAGAGAGAGAGAGAGAGAGAGAGAGAGAGAGAGAGAGAGAGAGAGTTCTCGTTACTCCTTTATCTTACTGGCGGTTCCACCGCCAGTGATCGAGATGAGTTTATACCTTCATGGCTTCCGAGACATTGGGAGTCGGGAGATCTTTGTGGATTCCTCGCATCAGAATCACTCGGTTCCCCTCCTTCGTGAGACCCGGTAAAACCGGCACATGTCTGCAAGTAGAAGAGACGAGGTGAAGTTCGTTTGCACGCGCGCGCACGTCTCTCGCCGGCTGATCGGAGAGACAAAAATTCCAACTCGATGTAATATCGCGTTACGATAGCTTCTCTGCTTACACAACTTTCAGTACATCCTGCATCACTGGCCTCGCGATGTCGCGGTTGGAGAAGAGCTCGGGGAGTGCAGCGCGCATCGTGAAGTACATGTCCAGCTTCTTCTTACATCTCTCCAAAGAGAAGTTGCAACCACGTAGGAACGTCATTATTACTTGATCATCTGCGGAAGCGAGAGCACTTTATTATCGAGCAGCAACAGCCCCGATAGCGATCGCTCGTAAGTTAATACAATCATTCGTTGTTTCTCCAGTGAACAGAAATCTACGCGGGATCGCCGCGTAGAGAAATGCAACGACGCGATTGCAAATTACTCGGGGCCACGCAAATGTACTTCGAGATTGTTTGTACCGTCGAATTGAGGTAAGTGCGGTTGTTTAGTTAGCCATTCTTTGATAGCCTCGAGGTCCTTGTCGCGGGTAGCTGGATTCTCATTCAGACCCACCTGGATCTGCTTGGACATCTCCTCTGTAGGTTGTATCAGCAACATCTACAAACAGATCGCGATGAGGAGCATCGCTGTGAGATGGTCATATGAAGGAACAAATTCGCGATTAAAATCTTTGCCTAACAATGCCGCAGTGATATGATATTCCATTTTACACATCAGCCTAACGTCAGGTGCTAACTCACCTCCCTCTCTCTCTCTCTCTCTCTCTCTCTCTCTCTCTCTCTCTCTCTCTCTCTCTCTCCCCCTCCCTCCCTCACACACATACACACGCGAGCGCACGCGTGCGTGCGCGGGGAGATATATATTTACGATACTTCAAAAAAGGATTAGATAATTAAGGTCATATATCAAAGGGAGATTTTACGGTGAATCAGATACTTTCTCGCGTTATCGGAGCGTGAAGTTACCGCAAAATGAGCCGAACACGAGGACGACGTGCAATCTGTGTGCCTTCGGGGGGCTCCTTTTCAGTTGCACGTGTTACGCGAATAATATGCACTCCACCGAATTATATAAGCGGCTAAGATACCCATCGCTCTTATGTCAGGAATTAATGCTGACCAAAGCGGCTTGCTCAACCAAAACTTTCTCTAACTCCTTGCTGCTGCGGACGCAGAGAGACACGAAGAGAACACTTTGTGTGTGTGTGTGTGTGTGTGTGTGTGTGTCCTCGCCTTTTCTCATTTATAAGACATTGTTCTACTTCTCTCCTACGGGAAAGATTAAACACGATTTCTTCAAGCGTCCTTTACATCCACGCGTCACGGAAAATTTACAAAAATTCTTTTCGTTTTACATCTGATGAATCTCGTTACAGACTTATTATCGATACGATTTATCGTTACAGCGTTTACACACAATTTATGACGAGTCATACAAAGAAGAGGAAGAAATAGCAGGAGACTGCTAAGGCCTCTGAAGGATAATTAAATTTCTTGTCGACAGTCTATCGGAACTGTGCATTTTCGAGCTACAACGTTGTCACTATCGCGCTCATCGTTTCGTAAAGAGGATCGCGGCAAACAAAACGATAAAAGTTGAGAATAAAGAATGCTAAAAAATGTCCTTGACAAAACCTGATTTCGAACGGATCGATAGACCGACGATTGGACCAACTTTGTCGCCAGGTTTCCTCGAGCATGTGAAGAAAAGTAGAAATACAAATTAAATTTCAATATCACGTTATATTAAATTTTATGAATTACGGCCAATTAGCGAGCGACTTCCGCAATTAATCTCATAATCCGCAAGACACTTAGTTTGCGGTCTCGAAAGTAATCGGTGGTACCGCCGCGACCCTTCGATACGCACAGTCCGTATTGCGAAATGTTCTAGACACTGTCGAAACTACGTCGAAACGACCGCCGTATCTCGAAGCACACGGGCTATTGCAAAGAAATTGCAACTGCCTCTCTTGATGTTAGTGGTTAGTCAACACGCCGCGAACAGATAACCGAATGAAATGAAAGGCGAAGGAGAAATCGGTGAAAAATTCAGAGCTAAAATCGCAGTGACGCAAATCAGTCGTTAGTCAACGATTCAGCGGTGAAAATTGCAACAATTGGTTTTTCTAAACTTAATTACACTCGAATCTACTGTTGAACACACTTGAATAAATACATATAAATATATTTGGACACACTTGAATAAAATTTCTCCCTCTAAGCTAATTTGAATAAAATTTCTCTCTCTCTCTCTCTCTCTCTCTCTCTCTCTCTCTAAGCTGTTACGCTTGCAAGGAGTAGAGTCGCGGTAAAGGATTGCTCGAGAGACAAGAACAAAATTGACACGGCTGCATTGTTCGAAAAGTCATCTGCCAGTCCGTGCGCTACCCGGTGGCGTGCACGCACGATGACGGGTCGGGCGCGAGTTGAGTTCGACGCGAGTAATTTAACAACAGCGCATCCACTTTGATTCGAAGTGTCGCCGCAGAGGGAAAATATCGTTTCCCGCACAATCGAAATATGTGTCACACGGTGAAACGCGCCGAGATCGGGACTTACCTTGACCGGTGGAGAAAACGCACACAATCCAGACGCAGGCGGGCGAACGCTCGGCGCGCAAACGATCGCGACGACGATGACTTTCAGATTATTACGGAAGGAGAAATGAGACTCGAGCGGCGAACTCGCGAGACGGCAAACGAACAACGGAGTGGGAACGATTACCTCTTGGACCGGTTCTCCTTTATACCGTAGAGATACCCCACTCTTGCTTCCCGTAGTGGCACCCGATAGAAGGAAAATCCTTGCGCGACCGATGAGCGACTTTTGGAGGGAACTGGCCATTAGAGAATTCGCGACGATGAATTTGCGACAGCTCACATCCGGCAGATGCGTCCTATTCGTACTGTCGACTGAATGATATCGCCCGCGCTCCGAACGATCTCGAAAGGATCCCGAAGCTCCTGCGGGATAACGAGTTGCACGCCGATCATCATACATCTCTCACCGAAGTTGCGCTTCCAAATCGTCTTTCGGCTCTTCATGTTTCGAAAGCTCTTCATATATCACAGAATTCATGAGCTTGCAAAGCTTATTGCACTTATTGCAAGCTTTCGACGTAATACACACTCGCGTTTACGTCAAGATGCTCAGGTGGATCAGCTTATACCATCTCGGAGTAATCCTATTTGCGCTAAAGAAAGCTACGAGTGCCTGAATTATACAATTAGATGGAGGAGCGACGCTTCGAGTGTAAATGAACCACGCGACACTGTATCATGTCCTATACAATAATAATAGCGATAAGAGGGATGACAATACAGATTGAGGAAGATCAATGTTGACGTAGCGCAATCGCAATAATTTCGCAACAAAACAAGGAAACAGTGATAACCATCGTTTCATGTTATAATTTCACGATTTTAGAAACTCATGAAATGGTGCGTTTATGTAACACACAAATGAGCGCGCATGACCGCTTTGGTGAACATACACCGGCTTTTTTGCTCTGATGAACAACAAAATCTGTAACTTTCCTCTCGAGAACGAGCCGCGCAACTTATGCGTCTGTTCAAGTGAATTGAAAAAGTAAAACATATATGTGTTAAAATGCTTGAATGTTTTACGTAGATCTTATGTAGATCGACGACGGCAATATATCATGTCAATAAAATGAATTTCTCCGTGAATCGCGATTGTAAGTTATAACACTTAAGATGCGATTCACTGTCGCAAGACTTACCGTTAATAATTGCCAGCAGTAAACTTTATATCAAATAAAGCATCTGAAGTTTGAACTTAGATTTTAGACTTCAGTGGCAAATTTTTTTTTGTCCGTCATCGGTATGCAAATATATATTCCTTTATTTTTAATTCAAATCTAAGATGCATCAGATGCGAATTATGAGCATGACGACGATGCGACAATATTAGACATGTACGATTAACCACAGATCGATACTCGTTATGTTAATTTATAATATAAATCTGATGCAAAAAAATTATTGACAGACTATGCTCGAGCTCGAGAACTTTGGAACAAGAATTTAGCCTATTGTCACATAAAATCACATATCTACATTACATCTATGTCGACAAGAAGATTCGTGATAATTAATCTCTATGTCCCCCCTCCCGGACTTTTTACGCTTTTTACGCGTTCACTTCCGTATACATACAACTACATACTGTCTAATCGCGGTTGTGCTCGTGCCCTCGTCTTACTTCCTTTCGCGAGCATATAGTCGCGAGTATACACGGTCGCACGGGGCAGGAGATTACGCGAACGGCGACCGTCACGAGCGCAGGAATTCGCGTGTATGTGAAATTGCCGGCCGCAATAGCGGGGGGATTTTGTAATTGGCTCTTAAGCGTGCAAAAGGATGCGCCAGGTGAGTGTACAAATACGCGCGAGCGACTCATGTATAATCATGAAGGATTACTTTGCGTAATTCCGGTCGTACTTTGTATGGCAGATTTATCCATGACGATGCATATTTAACTGATATCTAAAAACACAGCTGTTTATCATGCCTGATGCGAACAATTACTCGCTTACTGCACTTATTCGCAGAGAACTCTGATCGCCTGAAAGCCTGATCGCGAACTTCTAGGAGCGACTTGTTTGACGCGCTATGCGCGTAACTCCGCGGCTATTAGCGTTCAGTAGTGCCCTACTCTTCCGCCTGATGCAACGGTAAATAACGGCTTCCCGATGAATTTTCAGATCGAGCCTCCCTCGGGGAAAATAACGCGCCAGAGAAGTGTTCGCGATAACTTTCCGCTCCGTTAACGAGCAGCAAGTGTATCGAAATCTGGCCGACATGAAGCCGCGCTGAGAAGCTCGATAGAAAGTAAGATTCCGCTATCTAGTTTGTTATCCGTTCCACTTCGGGATAGTTAATTGCTTTAACCGATCGACTGTGCGATTAATTAAAACCTTTCACCTTGTTCAAAACGCGAGTCGGCGCGGAGTTTCGCAGCGACAAAACATATCGTGTTATAAACAAACAAGGGAACAAGTATTGTCCGCTGATGCAATGTCGACTGAGTTATATATATGCGCTTGCGTAAGTGAAAGTTTATTCACGGATTTGGCCAGTAGTATAACATCTCTCCTGTCTGCTTTGCTTAAATATTTTGTTACTTTCTGAACATGTGAGCATTCTCCGTCTCTCTCTCTCTCTCTCTCTCTCTCTCCCTCTCTCTCTTTCTCTCTCTCTCTCTCTCTCTCTCTCACTCTGTTGCAATCTCGATCGCGTCGGGAGTTTTCGAACAGTTTGATTTGTTCGCGCGAGAAATATAAGTGAAAGGAAGAAATGAATAGAGATATAAAACACGCGTAATAACAGTCCGAACTTGTCGACTTATTGACTTCTGTAAATTTTAATAGGAGGTCAAGGCGGCCACGGCTAGAAGCGTAGTCGCGATCCCGAGCAATGTGGCGAGGCTGTGCGGTACCGTCTCCGGCGGAGTGGAGCTTCTGGCTTGTTTTTCGACAATGGTAGTTTCCTCGATGTTTGTCATGTCCTAAAAAGGAGGACGCGAGGTAAGAAAAATCTCCCCGAAGATCATACCGAAGCGTAAAACCTCCGGAGGTTACCGCGCTCGGATTTCGCAAGTACGGTTTGATAAATACGCAGGACTCTCCGGCCCGGAAATGATTTTTTTACACAGCGATTGCGTCAACGAATAAAGAAATCAAATTGCACGCGAGCGTAAAAACAAATTGCTTGACACTTTGTGTGCTCTCAGATCTCGCTTAACTTGCACAAAAGAAAGTATAATCGCGCAATGTGCAAATGACCATTATCATGAGATAAAAACATAAGCGCGAATGTCGTAATAAGCGTGTAAATATCGTCGAAACGTCAAAGATTATTATTAGTGCCGAATTTTACGAGTCTGTTAAATAAACGGATATTACATGCTTCAAGATGTCTCCATATCCGTTTATATTTTACATATATAATAAGACTTTAGAAAAGAGAAAATTTTTTATACTACGTCGGTATAGTCCTGCGTACGAGAGACAAATATATTTATATATAAAACACGGATAACATATGAATATGATTCTTAGATCCGTATCTCAATTAGTTTGATCACTAATGATTAAAAACATTTTTGCTTATCATGTTGATTAACATGACGTTGAGTGCGAACTAATTTTACAAGTTTTTCCACGACGTCCTTGACAACACGCATCCACGTCGAAGATTCCTGCGAGAAAATCTCGATCGGCACGTGTGAAGTAGTTGGGACGTCGCGCCTTTGTCGATTCGGACATTCTGGGCCATGCCAGCCACCTGCTATCGCGTTCCTGATCGCCGTCGGAAGTTCCCAGATTCTTCTTGTCCCGCGGAGAATATGATCATTTGATCCTCGCGCGGCAAACGGGATAATGGACTTGTTATTTGCGGAACAGGTTTCTGTCGCTATGAAGAGCGTATCAGCGGAGAACTGCATCGATGGAACAACAAATATATTATAAATACAGAATTAATGTATTTTTTATTGGTTTTTATAATTCTTCATAATTATTTTATGACGTATATCGTATCCTTGCGAAATAAGCAATTACTTCACGTAGCACAAGGTTAACGACGGCAACTCGTTCGTTTTCTGGCATGACAACAATCAACATGTAACCTTTGTTTTTTGAAATAAATTTCAGCTCTCTGACTACGTTTTTGATTAAACTGGTCGCAGTTGGCTTGAGAGGAAACGGTAAAAATGTATCTCCGAACGTGCTATCTTTTCCACCTAACGACTCAAGGAGGGAACGCAAGAAAGCCATTCTTATTTTGGAGAAGACGTCAAAGATGCTCCATGCGCCGTCGTAATTCGTCGTTTCTGCAACCGACAAACTCGCTCTCTTATCAAATACTGTTTACTTTACATTCCGTTTACAAAGTAATCAATTTTCTTTTATGCAAACGCAAAGTCCGTCTCGTATCTTATGCCGTCGAGAATATCTCGATTAATTCTAGTTTCTTGTAATAATTTTTTTTTGTAACAAAGAATATTTTCTTTTTTGTAATAGAACAAGTAAAAACTGTTAATACATATACTTTAACTAGTACTAATACATAGTACTAATATTAATACATATATAGTACTAATACTAATAGTACTAGTACTAATACATATACGTTAATACTAGAACAAGTAAAAACTATTAATACATATCGGATGAGGAATCATGTTTTTTGTCCTCACTAGCTAATACAGCCGTGACTTACCTTCTCTCTTAGCCTCAGGCGCGAGCAAAGTGGGGACAGATTTCGACCGATCACCTGCGAGGCTAATCATTTGCCACGCATTGTTAGAATCACGCTTGTTTTTGCGTGATTCTAATTTTGCATCACCTTCATTAGATCCGTCGAATCCAGTCAAGATGTCGCTTGGACCAGCGACGTAGTCGAAGAGCAACGGGGTGGAAAGGTTGCTGATGGAGACTGTGCCTGATAGACAAAACTCATCGAATCAATGATCTCTCAACCAGCAGACAAAATACCGTTTAGAATTTAACACATGTTGTATGTGATATCAGTATTCAACAAAAAATAATTTTTTTAAGATTTACTCTTTTTTTACTTTTGGCAAGCTTTAGTCTTTACGAGCGTGTCTTCACGAAAAATCCATTTACTGTTATTTTTTTTTTTATTCCAGTGATATTCAGCAATTTTTTATATTTTTTTTAATATGCAACTTTTTCGACAATCAGTGAATAAAACTTTCAGACCTGTTGCCATCTGTCTTGTGTATTTCGCCCATGATAACAACTCTCCGATACTGGAATAAAGCAGGCGCTCACAATCGCAGTCCTTTTCTTTGCTTTCCGAAACCAGCGCACTTTCCGAGGAGATATTAATAGTCCCGATTTTATCGGAGCAGCTCTGAGTTATTAAATCGGATAACACGCAACTTGAATCTCGGTATGCGCGAAAGATATGGAAAAAAAAACTCGACATTTTTTTTAAAGCAATTACAGCTTTAAGATTATACACATTAAACAACAAAGTGCTAACGTTAAACAATTATAAAAGTCGACATACCTATCATGATAGCTCTCCCAGTCCCTAACTCAAACTTTCAATCACTATTTTAAATATTCATCCTGATAACCTAGGAATACCTGAAGAGATCCTTCGACAGTGAACGGTAGTGTTTCCACGTGATCGTGCCGATTCTCTCTTCTCTTCTCGTCATGAGTCTTGTTGTCAATTAGAAGCAAGACAACGTTGCGCGGGCCAGTGATGCTGTCTGTGTCTTTTTCGGAGAAGTCGGAGTCATCATTCTTCACTGATGTTATGTCACCGATTGATTTTACTCCGATGTTTTCCGTGCTCGATCTCTTCTCACGTATCTGACTCTCTTTTATCCCGTCTGTCAATTTCGTCATCACTTTTGCATTCTCAATTTGCGGAGACTTATCGGTATCTGTCGTCTGTATCTTGCTATTCAACGTGGGATCCACAGATATCCTTTGATATGTGTCTAAAGACGGTGCCGTATCCCAGGTGGACAATACAAGTGCTATCCAATAAAATGGACATAAATCTTTGCATTACGCAAATGTTGCATTATGAGATAACGGAGGAATAAATTCAAGGATAAATTTACAAAGAACACGTTTTATTTCTTTTTGTTCTCATAGAGAACATAATGTGACAGGAATAGAATAATAATTTGATCTAATAATATCATCAATCATAGTTTGAGATCAATAATAGTTTGATCTAAATGAAGATCCTTGACAGCACACACACACAGAAGAATATCCTTGACGACAAAATTGACAGTTGGTTATTAAAGAAATTAAATATACGCAGACGATGTATTTTACATTCGTCATTCCTTCCTCATAAATATGAATAGTGGTACCGGGTAAATATGAACGTGGAGCAAACGCGAAAACGAAAGTTGACACGCGTACACGCGCGGCGTTAACAGCTCATACCTGAACGATCCATTGTGAACCCAAACGAGCATATCACCAACGACCACAATACCGCGAAGATACCAGCGCGAAACATCGTGATTTCTGTGCTAATTGAATTAACGTAATATTCTTGAAATCTCTCCTTGGGCATCATTTATTTATATATAAAATTATGTACACATCACTTACTGACACGATCAACTTGACTGATTCGTAATAAAACTCTCAAGGAACAACGCCGAAAAAGCTATGAGACTCCTCAATCTTGAATCGTAGCTCATTCGTAGCAATTATTATGCGAAAAATTACGTCAATCTTGTTTACCTTCAAAGCAGCAACTAAATCGTCTGTAGTTGGTTAACAAACAGTTAAGTTGCCCGAGCGACCGATTAAACAAAAATCAACCAAAATGGAAAGGATACGTATCATCCTTGTTTCGTTCGAATTTTCGAATTAAATATAGGAAGAAACATGATATCCTGGCGATGTAACCTAATGAGAGTGCCTGCGGAGAGTGCCAGCGGTAACGGAGAGGCTTTCTGCGCGAATCAAGCAGTTAAGTCTGCCTGATTAAACAGTAATTATTCCCTCTTCCCCGGTAAATTGAAAGAATACAAGATAATGTCCCTTGTTCCAACCAGCAACGGTCGCCATCTAAATTGCCACATTAGATTACTGCTCGATTACTGTGCCGCGTAATTATCGTCGAATTAATTGGACTTTAAACGTAGAAACGACTGACCTAAATCCTTCGCTGTCGCGCGACCATGTGAAGGTTGCATTAACCGGCGTTTAGCCACTGGTAAATATCATTAGCGAGCGATTCTGCCAATGTATTAGTGTTACGTCGTCGTATTGGCGCGGGCGTAAGGACTGTCAGCCTAAATAATGAAGAATTCGTTACGATGCACGATCCATGTCCATAAGTCGGCGCGCGACCCTCGTTTCGAGTCGATACGTGACATATTTAATCGTTGAGACTTACATAGGTCAGCCGGCGGTGAAGTACGAGCAACTGTTATTTGCGCTATTTGTTTTACGTCATTCTCGTAGTCTCGTATGCATTCGCATTCGCGTATAAGCGCACACTCTCTTTACGTACGAATCATTAATTTTCATCGACCAATATACGGCCTCACGACCACGGGCGGGGGGCACGCCCGCGAATTATACGACTAGCCCGCAGCAATTTGTATTCTCAGAATGTGTGCTAAAGTCCGTCGCGCGACGGAACGTAACGACTTCCTGTAAAATTCTCTCTCGGGAAAAATCGCGATCTCTCTTCTCCCAGCGCACGAGAAGCTGTCTCGTAAACTTGAAACTTCCCCCCGTGTACCCCTCTGGGGCGCTCTCTGCCTATGAAAGTGGTGCGAATAAAAGGCAGGCAGATCTGTAGCGTGAAATTTTATTTCTATCGCACACACGTGCGGTTTGCCCGGCGAGTATATATTTCGAGAAAGAGAGAGGAAGAGAGAGAGAGAGAGAGAGAGAGAGAGAGAGAGAGAGAGAGAGAGAGAGAGAGAGAGAGACGTAACGCACTGTAGAAAAAACATATCATCAGAACGCCGCTCGCGTGTATGTTCGACTGGAATCCTCCAACCGCTCCGGGTGTGGGCCTTTCCTGCCGTCCGAAGAGAGCAACGTACTTTCCGTGAACAACAACACGCTGCACGCGCGAAGTTAAACAAAAGTAATGACCGCGATCTCGAGCAAGTGTTCGTCCCGCGAACCCGTCGCGCGGGGATGATTTAAGGAGGATAGACAGCGATAGGCGATGGCGACCGGTAGCGTCGTAGCTGGCGCGCCGGTCGTTTCAGCAGTTGCTAACCCCGGCTCTAAGGCATCTTCGAACTTCAAGCTGTTTTCTTCGTCGAAACTTTCTTTACGTTGAAAACTGCCGCGGAGCACGGAGCGCAACGGCGCGGGCGGCGCGGCGGTCTGAATTATTGAGAAGACTATAGTCCCCTCGTCGTATGTACTCCGGCTCGGCGCAAGAATGGCAGTATGGCGTCGCGGAGGAACGTCGCTTGGTAGCGCGACGAAACGTCTGCGCCTGGTTACCGGGCCCCGATTGGTCCACGTTTGGTAGCTACCCCGTCGGAAGGGATTCCCCGCGGCGGGTGGTGGTGGCGGTCAGGTCATAGCCGGGGGTTGAAGAGAGCGTGAGAAGGGTACAGGCAGAAGCAGAGGGTACAAGTTACCTGCGCGGCCCAGGCTAGAACGGACGACCGACTCTTCACGACGGCGAAGGCGAGTCACAAAACAACGACTGATGGCAGGCCGGCTAGTCAGCTTGCTCTTCTTCGTTCTTCTCGTATACCTGGCACGATTGCTGCAGCGTAATCGCGAGGCGCTCAAGTCCTCCGCATCGACGACATCGTAAGTCCGCGCCGCTTAGCTGTCCGCGGTCGTCAGTTCTTCGAGCCCGTGATCTTGAACAACCGAAGCCGCCAAGGTAAGACTTTGCGCTAGTTACCACAAGGAATCGCTTGCCGCACGAAGCGGGGGAAGGGGGGGACGAGGGGATTAGGAAAGGACCACCCAAGAAACGTCCGGGAGTCTGAAAGACGCGTTTCAGACGTCCGTTCGGACGGCTTCGCATTGTCTAGAGTTTCCGAAGGACGTCTGAAACACTGTGGAGAGTCTCGCGGACGTTGCTGGGGGCTGGCAAGGGACAACGTTTCGATGGAATTATCCGAATGCTGCCGGGACTGAAATCTCATTACGGTGGGGTCGGGAGGGGACAGAACGATCTTAGACGCATTTCGTGCTATTTGTGACTCGTGATTGTCCGAATCGCCGAGACACACGCTCGATGCGGCAAGAGAAGCAGTCTCATGCTTCTGGAAACTTCATTGGCAGCATTTCATATACGCGTGGCCTTGTGACGGATGATCCGGGTCGCAATATGTGTTGTGCGCGAGATTAGCGGTGATTAGCGCGATCGTGCGTTTGCGGATTGAAAAGTCGCTCGAAAAGGAATCTCCAACGGCAATCCCGTATCGGCGATAACGATGACAAGCTGTTTCCGTTTTTCTCTTCCCGCAGATGATGAAGATGAAGCAGCAGGGCCTAGTGGCCGACCTCTTGCCCAATATAAGGGTCATGAAGTTCTTCGGCCACTTTGTATTCAATTATTACGATGATAATTCGTCCAAGTATTTGCATAAAATATTCTGCTGTGTAAGTAATTCAGCGTAGTTGAGCGTTCGCAATTTTTCCGTCGGCAATTTTACCTGACGGCAACGGATTCAATTCAATTCTAAATTTTCCTTACACGCAAATCAAAGCTGAAGAGGTTCGGGTTCTTTTGAACTTTCAGTTTAAATCTTAAAATTCTCGTACCTTCCCAATAATTGCTATCTCACCGCGAGCATTAAAATCTCTCAACGCTGTCCCACATCTGTTTTCTCAATCAATTCTACCGGCCTGTCTTAGTCTATCGGTCAAGGCAAGGTTCGCTGGTTCCTCGATGTACCGTGTGAACTGTTCTTCATAGGTAAATTTATTCCTGCTGCTACTGCAATTCGCTCTGTGCGCGGTGAACCTGATAATCGAGAGCGCCGACGTCGACGACCTCACGGCCAACACGATCACCCTCCTCTTCTTCACGCACAGCATCGTCAAGATCATTTACTTCGCCGTAAGGAGCAAGTACTTCTACAGAACGTGGGCGATATGGAACAATCCAAACTCCCATCCGCTCTTCGCCGAGAGCAACGCTCGATACCATGCGATCGCCTTGAAGAAGATGCGACTATTGCTTTTCTTGGTCGGCGCTACCACTGTGCTCAGCGCGATAGCTTGGACTGTGCTGACTTTCTTCGAGCACCCCATCAGGAAACTTGTAGACCCAGTAACGAATGAGACGACGATCATCGAGGTAATCGATCGACCAATTTACAGAATGAAAAATTGAGTAAACCTCCGAGAGGAGGTGAATATTCGTGAAGTCACTTTTGAAGAAAAATGTTCCCAGACGAATTTATTTACATCCTGATCGTTATTATTTGTAAAACCTTACAAGATATGCACGAAAGATTGATTTTGATGTTACAATTGAGGCACCTTCTCATTTGATGTCGAATTCGCAAGTTTTACTGTTAAACCATTGTCCTAAATTTGCCCTGAACCTAGTTGCCGCAACTGTTGCTCCGTTCCTACTATCCGTTCGACGCCAGCAAAGGGATAATGCATGTGATAGTCTTGATATACCAATTCTACTGGGTGCTCTTCATGCTTATCGACGCAAACTCCTTGGACGTACTCTTCTGCTCGTGGCTTCTGTTCGCTTGCGAGCAACTGCAACATCTCAAGCAGATCATGAAGCCCCTCATGGAGCTGAGCGCGACGTTAGACACAGTGGTCCCCAATAGTAGTGAACTCTTCAAGGTATGCTTTGAACTTCGACAACCCACGAACGTGCAGTGAGTAAGAAAAATATTTCCAAACTGCGAAATGGATTTACGCGGAAAAAAGGAGAATGTGTATCCAGGTATCTTTATTTGCACCGACGTATAATCCGGAAAAGATAATGCAAGTATTATTATTATAAAAACTCTGCAAATATTATTCTGTTCCTTGTGGTAATATGAATCACATCATCACTATCCGTAAGACTTGAATCAGTCAATTTTTTACGACTCTGATTTCAAATTATTTTAATAAGCTATAAAAAGCGATATTTTGGCCGCGGATGCTCACACATATTTAAATCCAAAATTTAAGCCCAAAACGCGTTTAAACGGAAATATCAGAAGAGACGAAGCTTACAAGTAAACCTCGAGGAACGTCAGACGCCGATTTGTTTCCAATTTTTTATAATTATATTTTATGTCAAAATATGAAGAAATCTGTTATCATTTTTAGCTTAAATTAATTTTTTCAATTTTTTCGAAATTTCTGAAGTTTTTTGTTTATTCTTTTTTGTTCATTTCTTGTTCATTTTTTACCAGATTTTGCCGTTAAAATGAGCTTGTTTGCTGGATAGTGAGTCGAAAGATTACCCAACGTCGAATGTAGCGTAAAACTGAACATTTTTTCAACAATGACGTCAGCCATATTAAATCCGCCATTTTGAATTTTACAAAATGGTTCTGATTCATAATCGGCGACGTGTGTGTGCGAAGTTTCAACAAATCAGATATATATATTTTTAAGAAATATTTTAAATATATATATATGTATATATATATATATATATATATATATATAAAATAGTGTACTTGTGCAAAACTTGAAAAATTTCTAAAAAAATTGAAAAAATTAATTTAAGCTAAAAATGATAACAGATTTCTTCATATTTTGACATAAAAAATAACTATAAAAAATTGGAAACAAATCGGCGTCTGACGTTCCCCGAGGTTTATTTGTTAGACCGAATCTTTTCCGTTCTTTTCACGGATATCTCTTTTGTGTGTGCAGGCTGGTAGCGCAGAGCATCTTCGCGAGTCGGAGAATCAACCGCCGCCACCCGTACCGCCCCAAGGCGACAGTATGCTGGATCTCGATCTTCGCAATATATACAGTAACCGGCAAGATTTCACGGCAACCTTCCGGCCGACAGCTGGCATGACTTTCAACGGTGGTGTAGGGCCCAACGGGTTAACGAAGAAGCAAGAGATGCTCGTGAGGAGCGCCATCAAATACTGGGTGGAAAGACACAAGCATATCGTCAGGTGAGTCCGTTGATTTAGTCGGGCCACAACGAGCACACGACGCTTGTCGGTCGCACACCTTGCTTTCTCCGCACGGAGGAGAACGCAAGATAAAGTGTCAAGACCACACGAGATAAAAGATTCAGTATCGAGCGTATCGTGATGAGAGACACACCGCGCAAATCGTCCCCGTGCTCCACTTACTCGCCGCAGAAGTATAATCAATTCATGCGCTCGTCCATTATGTTGAGCGACAGATCATTTCTTTAAGAGTTATCTGCATCTTGCGAGTGAACTAGTGACCCAGAATCTTCCACAACTTGCACGTCTCTCTTGGGCGTGCAAGTATTTAGTAGTATATAGCCTGCATCGCGTGCGCTTGTCGCGCTCGCTGCGCCGTCGATTACCGGAAAGCGCGTGTTAGCGGAATCTCGTCTATGCTTTCACAATATTTACCAATATCCGATATTGTTTTTCGATCAGCTGGCGAAGCGATTCGTGTCGGATGTGATCCGACACGCGGCATGAAGCATCGATGAAATGAGAAGAATTTCGCGATCTCGCGATGCGAGTCAAGGAAGAATCGAAGAGTAGAGACGAAAGCAATTTTTTTCAATCGACGGAAGTAATGTTTTTTTCTTTTTGTATCCAAGCGCGTAGAACGAAATGATCGTCACATATGCATGACTTATGATATTCTTATATTCTTATGATATTCTTGATGTTCGCACCGGTACTTTCGCGGAAGTCGACTCGGCGCGTTGAACGCCACAGAGGTTATTTCGGCGATTTATTTCAAAGTACTCGACTCATACTTTCAACTATTTTCCCACGTATTTTGGGATTTACACCAATCGTCCCCACAAATATCTCTGATCGAACGAGTACATCCGTAAAAACGCTCTCTCTCTCTCTGACGACGCGGCCTAACAGCGATTACATAATCCGTAATTAGTGTCCGTAGTCTTTTGCAAAATTGATCGAGTCGATATTTCGCTCATTAATGTGCGGAGTTTCGCCGACAAGAGGTGAAATCAAGCGAAAAACAAGCGTCTGAATGAACGGCGGATCTCACGTATTACTTCGGAATTCTCCAAATTCGGAGTTCTCCTACGGAGAACTCGCACCACCGCGATAACCGTTCGATTTGTCGGCGCTTGTAGTCAGCGACGGACAGGACCACCGTCTCGTGCTGCAGTTTCGTGCTGCAGTTTGAAAACAAAAAGAGAACACGTGTGTTTCCCTTCCTCAAATTTGAACGCGCACGAGCGCGTCGGGCGCGTCACGAGCGAGCGTTTTGCTCGTCGAGGGAAGGCGATCAGGGCGACGCGAGCGAGCGATCGCTCCTCCGAGAAAGAAGCCAAGAACGGCGCGATGCGAACGGATGCCGTTCCTGTAGGTTCGCCGGGGCGCCAGAGCTACTCGTCGGCTGGCACGGGATGCGTGTGTTCCCACGGTGGTGAAGTATTTATTCTAAGAAAGCGCGATATTGACCGCAACGGGGGTCGTGTCGTACGGTCTGCGCGATTCATGGGGACGTATATGTCGGTGAGCGTTCACGTGCGGCTCGTATGTGCTCGTATGTGCACACGTGGTTCACCTGCACGAGCGCGACGACAGATTTTCGTCGGCGGACCTTCGAGCCTTCGAGGCGTCGTGATTCGGCGTCGCTGCTCTCACGGCGCGCTTACGTGCATGTGAAAATCTTCACGATCTCTCCAGACAAATCCCGCCATTTAGTAGATTTACCGCGGAACTCGTGCTTATTCGGACTGTTACTACTTTGCTGTTGCTCTTCTGATAGCTCTTTTATGTGCTTTCAATGGTCCCGATAATTTTGAAAATTGACACAACTTTAACGAGCGCGTCGAATATGCGAGTCGGCGCGAGTTATTGAAAGACTTGCTTCCTGGTTTCGTATGCCGAGTCTACACGACGTTTTTGAAATTCAATGTTCTCCTTTTTCTCTTCGCTCGACCGCTCTTCACGATCAACAATCGTAAATGTTAATGAAGGAAAGTCGCACGTCTGTATCGGTGATGTATCGGTGTCAAATGCGACGTATCGTCGCGATATCTAAACAGCGATATGACTGCGCGAGTGTCATCAGCTCTCTCGCGGTATCGGAAGCAAAAGATATTGACCGCAACGGAGGTCATGTCCTATGGTTAAACTAAAAGTGGTCTCAGGGGACGAGGCTTCTGCGAACTAGCGACCTATGTAGCGGCATCGAATCCTCGATCCGGCATCCCCCGAGGATGCCGGATCGACGGAATAAAAAATTTCTGTCCGCCGGCAGAAACGATCGCGACTTGGCGCGACGGCGACGGCGACGACTTCAACGTGACGCGTTATAGACCGTGGCGTTTCCTTCAAGGCGTTTCGTCGTATCGATTATTCACTTAGAGGGACCGGCGTTAACTCGCACGATCGGTGAAACAAGATGCACGTAACGAATAGGATATACGTGGTGAAACGGAAACGTATATCCTGCTCGGCCGCAATTGTTCGGCTTGGTTTTAGCCGCTTGATTTAGTATGAAAATCAAACGTGACGTACGTCTATACGCGAAAGAAACGTGTATGAAATATATTCATAACTTTCATGTACCACCTGTCGACGGCTTTTAACGACGACCGAACGGAAGTCACCATCGACTGTTCGACGTCGTCGTCGCGGTAGTGATGACAGGCACCACCTGTCAATTTAGAACTTTAATAAGACTTTAATAACTATTATTCCGCATAGATTGGTCACCGCGGTCGGAGACGCGTATGGTTTCGCTCTTTTGCTGCACATGCTGACGACAACCATCACGTTGACGTTGCTCGCCTATCAAGCGACAAAGGTGAGCACGCGTTGTCAGTCATATTTTTTCTTCCAAGGTCTTCACCAAATATGACCGCTATCGATCGCATAAATTAATAAAACGATGTCAAGTCGGTAGGCTCGATGTGAACATATGAGGAATTAAGGTTTTATGCTAATATGTACGAGTCTCTTAAATGCTACAGGTGAACGGTGTAAACGTCTACGCGGCCTCCACTATCGGTTACATAATCTATACCTTTGGCCAGGTCTTTTTATTCTGCATATTTGGAAATCGTTTAATAGAGGAGGTACGTATGTGAGCTCGATTGTCCCATAAACACCCAAAAAAGAAGTAATTTCAGAGCAAACGGAATCTTCTAAATTTTAGAGGATTTACTCTTATATATGGCCTCAGGAGGAGGATTCCTCTAAAATTAAGAGGAAAATATTAAACAATTTATTCATAAAGTTAGAGGAATCATATGTTATATGTATAATGCAAATCTTATTAATTTTAATATAAATTTCCTCTTACACACAAATTATTTTATCTTTTCTTAAGAGGATCATTATTTATTCTTACTGGTTCTTACTTTATTCTTACTGATCATATTGGTCAATTTGAAAAAATTATTATAATGTATAACGAAAAGTAATACATATAGATGTACTTCTGGCTCCAATTCTACAATAAATAGCAAACAAATGAAATAAGATCATCATAACAAACAAATTTCCAATCACTTTAATTGCTTTATCGAAAGAGGAATCCTTTTTCTGTAAAAAGCTTCGCTTAGAAAATGAGATTATGAGAAAAATCACTTTACAAATAGAATACTTTTTTTTGGGTAAAGCCAATATTTTCTCTCTTTTGTACTCTTTTAAACGTACAACGGAACGGAAGTAAGAAGATGAATTTAACATTGCAATGAGAGATATATGTAATATCGTAGATAGATATGTCATAGTGAGAAAAAAGAATTTCTTTTTCATCTTGAAGAATATACCTCGTTGAATTTAGAGACTTAATTGTGAGATTCGTAGTGTTCGCACGATTCTCTAACGTTAAGCAATTAAAATCCACGTGTCCGTTTCAGAGCACGTCGGTGATGGAAGCAGCTTACTCTTGCCATTGGTACGATGGGTCGGAGGAAGCCAAGACGTTCGTACAAATCGTGTGTCAGCAGTGTCAAAAAGCGATGTCAATTTCGGGAGCGAAATTCTTCACAGTATCCTTGGATCTCTTCGCTTCGGTAAAATTCGCGTCTTCTTATTTTTCTCTTTAAAGCCATTAATCTCTTCCGTGTTATTAGAGAGAGAGAGAGAGAGAGAGAGAGAGAGAGAGAGAAATTCACAATATAAGAAATATTTATATAGTTTGTACACGTTTCGCGGAAACTTAGAATAATACGATTAAAACAATTATTTTTGTTTCAACTTTGTAGGTATTGGGAGCCGTGGTGACCTATTTCATGGTGCTGGTACAACTGAAGTGAACACGTGGCTCTGCGTGTTCCAAATGCAAGCGCAGCGATTCGTGTTGCACGCGATTGCGCAAGACTATATTTTGTAAAACGATTTTTACGAGGGACCAAACATTCGTGTTAAGAAGGTTTCCGCCGGATGTGTCCCGCTTCATCTTTATTGGCGCGTAGTAGTAATCTATTCGAACTTGCTGAGTGGAAAGTCACAAGAAATTATGCATTTTCAGACTAATGCTTCACGCAACAATGAGAAACGAATGGTTATTTTGACAAACTTAAACATGCGTCATCCTCGGACACGGAAATTTGTCTGATTTCTGCTTCAAACGCGGCGATTAACGTGGCGGAAAGATCGTTATTTTTATTATTGCCCGAATCTCAACTCGGAAGGAGAGAGTCGTAAGAATTGGAAAGTTCGCTTATTAACACTCGAAACAATTTTAACGAGTAACTCCGTAGTATGATTTTCCACTACATGCCTACCGTGCGCGTAGTATCAGTGAAAGGAAGAACGGTAACGTAAAAGCACCACAGTCGCGAATAATTTTCACGCAGACATTAATTTCACATAAGTCGCAATGCTTGGGGAAGATATACGCTAATGTTATTCACGTGGTGTATTGTGGCGGCTTATACCGATGGTCCACGTGTCGTATGATCGACAACGAGCCACGTAATAACGAATGAAGAATTAGTATCTCTGTTTACAGCATTGTTTAATAATTTCGCGTTAATGCATTCTTGAGATCATCGTGTTTACGACTTACGATTTGATTAAAACTCGAGACTCAAGAACTGTCAAGCCCAGATAAAGCAGCGCGTGTATATTAACATAATTAAACGCTCGAATGACGTGTAAATAAGGCGATTATATTTTTTGTAAGCTCGATAATGCTCTAAACTATAACGTTATTAAATTTCACAGTAGCACGCTTTAACATCGTATACGCAACGCTTCGCAATTTTCGTTGTTAGTCGTTTATTACGTAGGAAGTAAAATTACTACTAATTTTCATTAGAACTTCGCGCTCAAGATTGCGAAATTAGATCGCGAAAATTGTTAGATGCTGTTTTTATTTAGTCTTGCGGATTTTGCTGTTTCAAGCCGCAAACACTAATTAACTTCCCGAATTGACTTCTTTCTGTCTCTTGCAGCCTCTTATTATTAGTAGCGACAGTCTTAACCCTTCACGAGTTATCGTAGAAAATACGTTCCGCACGCAGTACAACGATTTATTGATCTCCGTATTTATTATGTCGCACTTAATCCTACGCGATGAGGATAGGCGCACACAATAACACGTGAAACGATCCCATTGACTTTGCTTCTTACCACACGTTTACTGGAGGGTTAAGTACAGGAATTCGTCGGTCAAATACGTAACAATTAAGAAAAGATACGTAGCGAGTCTATCGCGGGAGGAAAACAGAACTGTCTGTCGTCCTGTCGGTATAATGATGAGAGGAGAGATGAGACAAACGTCACGACGGAACGAATTTGATTCGTTGACGGTACGTCAATTATTATATGGTACAATTATGGGGAACAATATATATATATATATATATATACAACTTGGATCTACATACGATAAATAAGTATAGGATGTCCCATTACTGTCGCGACAATCACGAATGGTAGATTCGTAGTTCTGAGACATTTCCGTATCGAGACATTCGTCTGAAAATATCCCGAGAAATCTGCCGTGTCGCGCATGTGTCTCAACAATAGTGAAACAGCCTGTATAGAATAAGACATATATTTTCATTACACGTAAAATCATGTGGGTGGGCAATACGTATACCTAATGTACCTCGTTTTTTACATCTCTCGTAATATCTCTCGGTGTGTCTCTGGTGGTATTTAATTTTGTCACTTATATATAAAGTATCCAAGAAAACAGCGGATGTTCGCACGTGCATGGCTGCCCATTCTGCCCGTTATAGTCATAGATATTATTATAACTATTATCGACGCGGATATCGTATCACGAGGCGACGCGCGATGTTTCTCTCGGAACACGTTAGCGGAGTATACGTTAAACGAAAATACGTTGAACGTCGCCAAAGCGGACACGACGAGGTATGCCTGACGATATCGGTGGTCGATATCTACTTCGACTTTAATTGAACGTGTACAATTAACGTATATATGTATATTTATTACAATTTATCAAACTTAACCGATATAAAAGTCACAGTATTATCAAATAGTTTTTCTCTGTGTAAAGCTGTACTATATTTATTTAATAAAATCTTGATATATAAACGTTCATATGAAAGCCGCCAAAAGTGTCCAGAGGGAATTTTACGTAACTTTCTTCGTCACGCAACGTCAAATATTTCCCCAGCAGAAATCTATGTTTTCAGAGGCAACTCCTCGATATAACAAACTGTCGCGAGGACTCGTTACACGCGAACACGCTGTTCTGCGCCACATAGAAAATTATAGTTAAATTATAGAAGACGCGCCGAAGCGCGCGCGCATACACCGCAATCGCGAAATCAATTTATTTCGCGTTGCAAAAGTTGGCTCCTTGCGAAATCCACTGAATTACCAGCGCCGGGACCGAGCGTTTCTTCTTACCCGACACGATCGTTGCTTTCGGGGAATACTCTACTCTCTTCCGACATGTAGAAAGTAACTGGTATTTCGTAAAAATCCGATTTACGAAGCGACGGGGCGGCAATAGCGCGAGGAAATGAGGAGTCGGAGGGAACGCATGCGTAAGTCGGCGCGAATGGGGTCACGTGAATAAAATAGGATCATGTCCTGTCGCTTTCACCTAGTTGATGGGAACTCCTTGAAAGAAGGCGAACATGAAAAATCAAACTCCTACGTTCACACGACCGCGCCTCTGTGTGTGTGTGTGTGTGTGTGTGTGTGTGTGTGTGTGCGCGCGTACCTGCTTGCCTCTCGATATTAATAAAATTCCGTCGCAAAATAGACAAATATCGGATATGCAAAATAAGACGACAAACGGCGCACTCGCGACTGCGCTCTCTCTCTCTCTCTCTCTCTCTCTCTCTCTCTCTCTCTCTCTCTCTCTCTCTCTCTCTCTCTCTCTATACTTCTCATCCATGTTAGTACCGATATTATGAGCATCATCGACAAAGTTACGTAGGCGTACTCGTCGGCCGAAACGACGGCCGTCCTTTCCATCGGGCGCTCGCAAAAGGGAGGGAAGAACGAGGAGTTGAGCGAGGCGTCAGTGAGAAATTGGCGCGGCCGGTTCTCTCGACGAAGGTCCGACTAGCACGCAGGCGCAAGTCGAGCGCCGAGGGGTAGTTTCGATCGTCCGGGGGTGACCGTGCTGCCTGAGACGTCTCTGCCTCGTGCAGCTCTCGCGATGCTGCCTGTACCGAGGTCTCGCGTCGCTGTCGTGCTCTCGTGACCGAGGCCCGCGTGCCGGTTTTCCGCGAGAGAAACGAGACTTCCGCTCGCGCGCCCGGCCTTTCTCTCTCTCCCTATCTCCCGATCGGAAGCCAACGGTGTGCTCAACGTCCGGCAGGATTCCCGCTGGTCCACGGAGATGATACTGTGATCGCGCGGAGTACGTGGCGGAGAAAATGTACCGTGCGCAAATGCGGCGAGACCAATCGTCGCCGTCGCTCCATCCGGGGGCAGACTCGGAGGAGGCCGGCATCGGCCTCGCGAGATTTCACCGACGATCGTCAGTGACTGTCGCGTGAGTGATGATCGTTGTGTGCTCGGCGACTTACCCCTACGATCTTACCCTGCGACTTTACCCTATAGCAATACGAAGCAATACTGACGCGTCGCGCGACCGTAACTACTTTCACTCATCCTCGGCGTCATCCTCGGATATCTATATGTGTGTGTGTGTGTGTGTATGTGTATGTATGCAATGTCTGGAGAAAAACAATACAAGAGAAGCGCGTAGCAGTTGCCTGAGTCGCGTATGAGTAATCGTTTCGAGGATCACGAGTGCGACGAGTCGATCGGACGAGTAGTCAGGCCTGCGCAATAGCGGCTCCGGAGAGATCCCGAGATCGAAGGAGCAAGTTCCTCGTCGATCGCAATGTACACGAAATGTGATCGAGAATGATCTCGACTGATGTCTAAACTCGCCGAGGTCTGCTCTCGACCTTGTTGACGCGATCAACAGCGATCGCTGATTATCTTCACGCGATGACAATCGAACGGGTCGCAAAGTGCATCTTATCTCGAAAACTGAATTGAATTGGTGATTCCTGATTTGACGAGAGTTCGTTCACCTTTGCGTAGTATCGATATTCGTCTGGCATCGAGAGTTGTCACGTGTGACGTTGACTCGATCGTTCGGTGCTGTCGAGCGGCAAGAATCATGTACGTGAGATACAATGTGTTACGTAACTCTGATGCACCGAACTGTAAAGTAACGAGCCGCAATAGTAGGCGTCACTCGCGAACGTTGGAAATGAAGAGGACACTACGAGGAGACGGAATAGTATGTGTGCTCAAAGTTGCCCTTCAATCGGTAATAGACACCGGCGCCGAGGGAGACACCAGGAGTGAGAGTTGCGGAGAGAAGGAAGAGCTGCACAGGGAGAACGAGAGTATTCGAGTGATGAATAAAACGAGAAGAATCAAATTCGTCTGAATTGTGTATGAAGCTCATAACAACGAAATCGTGCCGAGGCTAAGGCCGCGGCGCGACTTGTGAAAATCTTTTTGCGAATCACCGATAACCATAGGTACAAAAACTGCGAGCGGCTGGAGGAGGCGAAGCCTCCCGCCGCATAAGCAATATCGTAAGTATCACTCGTAATTTCGTACATCATACATCTCGTTCATTACACCACACTCGCACACATAAGGAGAGAGAGAGAGAGAGAGAGAGAGAGAGAGAGAGAGAGAGAGAGAAAATAGCTTCTGTTATCGTTTGAGTATACGACGCGCATGCGATTTTGCTGCGAGACCTTTTCTTCGCGAGATTAATAAAACAAGTTTTCCCATAAAAAGGACGCTTCGCTCGCGTTTGTTTCTCGCAACTCGAAAGTTTAATTGCATCAATGCGCGTCCTCGCGTGCGAAAACATCGATTACTCGATCATGTACATGCATCTCGTCATGAGCTAAAATTAATTAAAAGCTCTGTTAAAGCCTCGCTCTAAAAGCTCGCGCGCGCGCACGCGACCGTGCGCCGCTAAAACCTCCGCGTCGCGGTATCCTGTTAATGAAATAATACCGTCGGTGAAAGATACCTTTCGGGTTATAATGCAACAGCGTGTGTGTTTCCGTGCGAATTAAGTGTGATCCACTTAATGCGTCGACGCGATATGTCTACCGCGCTGTAACTCGACATATAATTTAACACGTTGCTTCGAGAGAGCCGAATTGAAATAGTTCGGAAACGATGGCTTGATAAACGCGACACGTGATCCCCGTGATCTCAACGCGCAATTTAACGCACGGTTCATACGTAAAAAAAATCCGACTGAAATATCGTAGAAAATCGATCAAATACTAGCGGCGCTTCGATATATTTCGCGACAAAGGAAAACTTTGTTTTACTTTGTTTCACTTTGTATTACTTGGGCAATCTATCAGCTCGAAGCGCGCTCCACATGGCGGCGCTGAAACAATCTGCGCAATGTCGTAATTATAATCGAGTCGCACAAGGCGGAACACGTTTCGCCCGATGCAATTCGATCGAGCCACGATCGAAAGGGGATGAAATTCTTCAAACGCTGTATCCGATAATAATCGGCCATCCGACGCTCGTCGTATATATATATGGTCGTTGATCCCCGGTTATAAGGGACAGTATTCCGGAGTTTCTCGCCAGTCGATCGGCGAACTTCGACCGCGAAGGGTGTCAGAGCGAAGCGATAGATGCGCGATGCGAGGAGTGCGGCGGAGTTGGTGATCCGTCGCGATTGAGGGATTTCCGTTTGCAATTAAATTCCATGGATCGTCCGGCGAAAGACGACGACGCATCGTCCAGGTCGATTTTACACGCGAATAAACGGCTGCTGGGTAAACGAGATTCACTTGTCCGTGCACGAGACGTTCCGACATAAGTTCGCTGTCACTGTAGAAGCATGTAAGATGTTTTTGATTTTCGTTAGTCGTGATTTATTATTTACGCGAATACGACTCGCGTACGGAGCTGAATAAATTTCGCCGCCGCCGCTGAGGCGGCAACAATTCGCATTCGTTTTATCCAACTTCGGCTGTCTTATTCCGCGAGACACCTTTCTAATAGTTTCGATATAATTAATCACTGCTCGTTCATTAGGCTCCATTCATTTAGCGACATAAGGCGCGCTGCATTATACAAGCGCACTCGATTCTTCTTTAATTCCGGCACGCTTGGACTTTAATTATTCGATCATGAATTGCGAATAGAGTCTTGTCATGAAACGCGCCCGTCGCACGATGTCCTCGTTGATAACGACGACATCAAGTGAAGTATTATTTCCAAATCGACGGAATTGGATGAAATCTCGCTTAATTTACGGAGAAAAAATATTTGGTCGAATGAAACAATTTTTTTTCGGGGAATATGAACGAAGTAGAAATTCCGCTTGAAATTATCAGAATTTAGTCTAAATTATCCAAATTTCTGGTTAATTTTGAATGGAAATCTTCACGGTATATTTTTCCAGAAAATTAATTCATCCAATCAAACATTTTTCGTCGTGTTGTTTATATTAGGTGCGCAACTAAGTTTTACACATGGATGGCGTTAACGACACATATAGTCGACATACATGTCTGAAGTTGTGTTTTTTTATAGCTTGGACTTCTGTTAACAATAACCAGTCGTAATACCAACACATATCGCAACGCAAAAATATTTTTTCTAACAACGAAGATGTCGAGTTTTGTGCCAAATAAACAGCATTTGCGGGAAACTTTGCTTTTCTGCTTTAACTTGAAAAAAAAGTGCAGCTGAAGCACATCGTTTGCTTGAAGAGGCTTACGGCGAACATGCACCATCGAAAACTACCTGTGAAGATTGGTTTAAAAGTGGCTTCAGAAATGGCGATTTCGACACTGAGGACAAGGAGCGCTCCGGAAGACCAAAAACAATTGAGGACGCCGATCTGCAAGTGTTATTGGATGAAGATGATACGCAAACACAAAATCAACTTGCGGAGGCATTAAACATGACTCGCCAAGGTATTTCCGAACGTTTACATGCCATGGGAAAAATTCAAAAGGAAGGAAAATGGGTGCCGCATGAGTTGACTGAGAGACAGATGGAAAATCGAAGAGCCACTTCCGAAATTTTGCTTTTGCGGCATGAAAGAAAGAGTTTCCTGCATCGAATTGTTACTGGCGATGAGAAGTGGATATATTTCGAGAATCCCAAATGCAAAAAATCGTGGCTTTCACCTGGCGAAGCATCAACATCGACGGCACGGCCAAATCGCTTCGGAAAGAAGACAATGCTCTGCGTTTGGTGGGACCAGAAGGGAATCGTGTACTATGAGCTGCTGAAAAGAAGCCGGGCGAAACTGTCGATGGGCATCGCTACCGACAACAACTGATCAATTTGAACCATGCATTGTTCGAAAAACGGCCAGAATGGGACACGAGACACGAACGAGTGATATTGCAGCACGACAATGCTCCGTGCCATCGCACTTCCATCGTCCAGGACACCATCAAAACGCTGAAATAGGATCTGCTACCGTACCCGCCGTATTCGTCAGACCTGGCCCCTTCCGATTATCATTTGTTCCGGTCGATGACACATGGCTTGGCTGGGCAACACTTGGCCAATTTCGAAGAAATGCAAAATTGGTTGGATGAATGGTTTCGGTCCAAAGACGCGTCGTTTTATCGTCGCGGTATTCATATATTGCCAGAGAGATGGCAAAAATGTGTAGCTAGCGAGGGACGATACTTTGAATAAACTATTTTTTGTATTTCTCTTGAAATTTTCCATTTTTCATTGATAAAAAAACCCGGAAACTTAGTTGCGCACCTAGTAACTACACATCGTCTTGCTGTGAGTACTACCGATTATTCTAAATTAATTTCTAAATTAATTCATGATGGAATTTCGACAAAATACCATGTCTATTAACGTGAATCTCGCGCTTTATATTTTATTAAAATATTCACCGACGTCTTGATGCAAATCTTACAAATTAATTTTTCCGGCAAATCGCGTATCATCACGTGAATCACAAATTATTCCATTCTTAGAAGACACATTTCCTCAATTAATATTGCAATTTATATTTTATATTTTAATTGTCATTTATACAGAGTTGATATATGTATATATAATTAATACAATTTTTTGAAAGAAACAAATTGTGAAAATGGCAAAAGCGACGTTTCGTTTTAAGAATTATAAAGTATCTGCGCGAATACGAAAACGAAAACATGCTATATTTATGTTGAATGATAGCAGACAGGATATTGTGATTTATAGGTAACGGGGATCACGCTCGAAAATATTAGTTCGATTTATGAATAATATATTTTTACGGCGAAGGTCGATCGTAACTGCGAAGTGTCGTAATGTAGACGAAACGAATGTCCCAAAAACTTTTCCATGAAAATCTCGCGGAATGGCTCTTACACTCGATGAGATGACATTTCGCGTTCAAACGTAACGAAGAAATGTACCTCCAACGGGACACGCGCTTTGTGTTTAAGTTTGCTTCACGCACTCTCGACTGCTAGTAAACTTAATCAAAGAGAGATACCCAGAGACTAAAGATAAATCACGTAAATGTGTTTGTGCGTACGTGTGTGTGTATATGTGTACGTTTGTGTGTAAAATGTGCATCGACGCCTGAAATTTCATCCGCCTCGTTTGTTTCCAATTTGTTCGAATTCTCGTATAATGTCCGGTTAATTAATTAATCCGTTCCATCTCGCGTCGGCGAAGTTATTATATTTGAAGATTAAATTCCCGCGAACGCGAAAGAAAAAAAGAGAACATTTCGACGTTTTCACTTTGTTTCACGTGTACGATTAAATCGAAACATTTAAAGTAATTTTGATTGCTTTCACACGGATGTATGTTCTCGATTGTTCGGTTGAGTAAACGCGCAAAAACGCACTCTACCTCCGATATATTCCAGTTGAAACAAAAGTTTCAAATTCGCATCGATGAGTTCCGTTTGAAATTTTATCTCGTGCATCCTACCCGCCCTGGCAAATCATGCAGAACCGAATATATCTTTGACATTTCATTAAGGTTACATAATTCGTGTGCGCATCTCTGTATATCCGCAGGATTGTTTAATTTATATAGATTTATCCCGGCGATGAGTTGTGTTATCTGAATTACGCGGCTCTTATACGGCGCACTACCGGCTGCAAAGACGCGGCATAAAATTCCGCGATGTGTCTGCACAGTGAGCAACAAGTTTTCACTATGTCACGCGTTACACATTATCGCGCGTCGTTGCACAATTCCCGCTGATCTTGCTGCAGAGCTGGACCTCGATTATTTAGAAAGGAGAGGCGGAAACACAATAACCTACGAGGGCGCCGAAGGTGGATCGAAAGAGGAGGACAGTCCCGCGGACACATTAGATCGTGTTAAAGTCGTCTTCCTGGGTGCACCCGGCGTGGGAAAAACCAGCATAATTCGAGTAAGATCGTTTATCTATCGACATTATTACATTATTTCTCCTTTTAATCAATTTTTAGAATATTAAACACACTTATTAAACACCATTAGAATGTTAAAAAATGTACATGTGGTTTTTTTTTATATTTGACAGCCCTCTCTCTTTCTTTCTTTCTTTCTCTCGCATTTTAATGCACCTCAATTAAAAAAAAATACACATCTGATTTTATTTATATTTGACAACCCTCTCTCTTTCTCTCAGTCGTATTTTAATGCACATCAATTTTTAAAAAATGTACATCTGATTTTTTTTATATTTGACAACCCTTCCTCTCTCTCTCTCTCTCTCTCTTTCTCTCGCATTTTAATGCACCTAAATTTTAAAAAAATGTACGAGTATATCTGATCTTTTTTATATTTGACAAACCTCTCTCTCTCTCTCTCTCTCTCTCCCCCTCTCTCTCTCTCTCCCTCTCTCTCTCTCTCTCCCTCTCTCTCTCTCTCTCTCTCTCTCTCTCTCTCTCTCTCCTTCTTTCTCTCTCTCGCATTTTAATGCACTCCAATTACAAACTAGGCATCTTGATATGCCAAAATGTTATGTTGCAAATATATTAAATCGTGTAAATCTAGAAACATCCTCAAGTTACATCACAAGTAGCGTGCACGAAAATGCAAATCGCACAACACGCACACATACCGACAAGGTGTCGGAATCTTCGTTTCAAAGCCAGGAAGAGGGAGCAAATCGTGAGCTCGGGCGCTCCGTTCATTTCCGACGGTAGTTTCCGCTCACTGACGCGCCAACCATCGACTCCCGAGGAAATTAAAAGGCATAATGAATATCTCAAGGAAGCTATTTCCGCGCCCGACTGAAATGCCAGATCAATTGTTTTCTCCTTTTCTCTCCCCTAATTGGGATTCTCGTTTTCGTTATTATCGTGATGGTCGACCCGGGCCTCCGCTAATGACTCCACTGCATTCGTCGTTACGTTCACAAGAGATAACGACTATGCGACGGAATTCATTCGTTTCGAACATCGGGAAGATTAACATGCCTGTCATGTGACGCCTGTCACTGGCGTTTCCAGCAATTCGTCTGGAGTGAGTTCTCCGAGGAATATCGACCGACCGAGAGGCGAGAGACGTTCTATCCGAGCGTGGTGCTGGCCGATCGATTGTACGAATTGAAGATCACCGATCTGCCGACAATTCCGTACTTCCCGGTCAGCTCGCATTTGGAATGGACGGACTTCCGTTACTACGGCTTGCGCAGCGCAACGGCATACGTGCTCGTATTTGATCTCAGCAATCAGGACACGTTTCAAGTATGTAGCCGTGATTTTACATTAAAATACGACAAGTTACGACGCCATCGGAAATCTTTGCGAACGTTGCCGGTCTTTCTTCTTTTTCCTTCTTTTTATTTTGCAAGCGGAGATTGTCAAGAAAGTTGTGGTTTCTAGCACGAAGTTGTATTGAAATTGCCGGCGAAAAAAAACTTGATTGCCTGAATGCATTCACCAAGCGACGATGACTGGACTTTCAGATACAACGTGCGCGCACACGCACACATACACATAACCTCGTCAAAGTCGACAAACGTGACACGAGTTGAGCTCACTAATTAAGAATAAATAAAACATGAGTGAAAAAATCGTTACGAAATAATGCACGAATAATACGGCGTAATAAGTAAATTAAAGACTGTCGAAGATGCCTAACAATCTGCTTGGCGGAATTAAAGCATCCTAGTCCATAAATTAAGAACTATATATTTATATGCGAAAAATGATTGACAGTTTCGAAGTAACGTTACTTTATAGTTACATAAATCGAGATATCTTAGAGAGTCTGCGACTCTCGAAATACCTGTTAACAAACTCACGGTCTCCAATTAACATTTACACGGTCGCCAATGCCGTATCCCTTCTCTCGTTTCGGACCGATGTGTTACTTTTTTCCAGCACATTAGGACGTTACGAGATCAGATTTACGAGGCGCGCGACATGAGAGGCGTGCCGCTGCTGGTCGTCGGCAATAAGCAGGACGAACTGTCGCAAGCTGTCGCTTCCGGGACCAGGTACCGGGACATCGTGAACCTCGTTCGGAAGCACTGGAGGTGCAGCTACGTCGAGTGCAGTGCCAGATTTAACTGTCGCGTTGTACAGGTACGTGTCGTTCTGCACGCTATTCTAGCATTTAAAATATGAAAGAGAAAAAGGAAGAGACAGTACACCCAAAAAAAGTATTCTATTTGTAAAGTGATTTTTCCCATAGTTTCATATTCTGAGCGGAGCTCCTTTTGCAGAAAAAGGATTCCTCTTTCCATAAAGCGATTCCATAAAGCGAAAGAGAACCATTGACCTAAAATTTATTAGATCTTATTCTGTTTTCCTCCTATTTCAAGAGAATTTCTTCTTAATTATATCAATTAATTTCCCTTTTACATGAAGAGGAATATGTTGATTTGAATGTCGGCTTCTTTTATTCAGTCATGCTCTACTTCCAGGCATGGAGGAAAAAATAACCATACGCTCATGGGTCATAATATTTGGAATGCTTTTTAAAAAAGATATGTGCATTGCTGTAATATATAACGAAGATAATTTACGCATATTTGGTACAATACAGTTTGTAATCTATTGCAAGAAATTGAATAATATATTCTTTCTTTTAACTATGTTTCATACAATTGGTTATGACGAACATCTTTGTAGTCCATGAAGTCCATAGCAAAACTGATTGGAAATTTGTTGGTTATGATGATGTTATTTCATTCGTGCCTACTTATTGTAGAACTGGAGTCAGAAGTACATCTATATATATTACTTTTTTCTATACATTATAATGTTTTTAAATTAATTAAGTATAACCAGTAAGAATAAAGTACAGTAAGGATAAATAATAATCCTCTTAAGAAAAGATTAAATAATCTGTTTATAAGAGGAAATTTATATTATAAAATCAATAAAATTTGCATCATACATATAACATATAATCCCTCTAACTTTAAAAATAATGTGTTTATAATATTTTCTTTTTAATCTTAGAAAAATCCTCTTGAGGCCATATATAAGAATAAAATCCTCTAAAATTTAGATGATTCCGCTTGTTTCGAAATTACTTTTTTTGGGTGTATGAGGAGTACCAGGGTTTTCTCTCTCGAACGTCTAATAGCCGCCTCTCGACACTCCACAGGTATTCCGGGAACTAATGAAGAGCATTCAGGCGATAGAGGGTAGGCCAGCTTCGCCGTCGCTCGCCCCTTCGCAACCGATGCGATCTCACCCGCACGACACCAGCGAGAAGTGCATTCTTCTCTGACATAGAGATTAAGAAACTTTCATGTTCTCGACATGAGATTGCGAGGACACGAGGTAGAGCGAAGATCTCGCGCGATCGTGAGCAGTCGCGATCGCGACCGATGACAGTCGTTATCAATTGACGGCGCAAGTCGACGCTATCCGCGGTATCGTTCGGTCCGGGCCAATGAAGTCAGAATGATGAAAATCTCGACGTTCGCATCGCGTTCGTTACTCATCGGTCGACATGAGCGATCGAGAACGAGAGAGACCGCGCGAAGATGACGAGATTTTTCCTCAAAGCCATGTGTGTCATCGCATGATGCACGAGTGAGGACAGGTGGATATAATTTCGGAATAAGCGACAATAATAATCGAAATTTCCTACGTGAATCTATTTCGCTGCGCAAAATGCGGTAGCGGCTCTGCGAACTTGAGTATATCGGAAATCTCACGGCAGTCCGGTGCATAGAAGGGAAAGAAAAAATCACTCGCTAAAATCTCTATGCTTCAACGCCTCGAAAGACTCGCTTTTTTCCGCGACAACAAATTTCTGTGTTTGTCCTTTGTTCTTCTGGCATGTAATGTTGCGCGATTGTGATATACACACCGAAGCAAATCACAGAGCATCAAGAGATGCAATTTTAACCGCTGTAGGCAGAAATCATTTTCATGTCTTATCAGAATCAACTACCGATCTCAACGCACCTCATAATTTCAGCATCGCAAGACCTTGTGCCAAAATTAAGATTAACGGTCGACATGGTCGAAACACAGTTCAGGAGGCGGATTATCGATATAAAAAATAACAAAATTACGATACCAAGCAAAACGGGAAGAGTCGGAAAGGCGAAAGTATAGCTCAGAATTCTTTCCAGCTCAATCTTCTCGCACTGCATTCGGCCTAATAAAATTGACACTGTAAAAGGGAGAGAGAGAGGAAGGGAGAGAGAGAAAGAGAGAGAGAGAGAGAGAGAGAAAGCGAGCGAGCGAGAAGAAAGAGGACGAAGCAATAGTACATACATATATATATATATATATATAAATATATTTTATTATATTGTTAAGAGTTAACCCGAAAATTAAACGTTAAATAGTTAATCAACATGCGACATGAACGTTAATGCATTGCGAGATGTTATCACGTACGTATACACCATAGATTATACCGGGCATATACCGTGTGTGTACTAGCGTTGTTACCGTTTGTATGTATTCTAAGACGAATACAATATATGCATACGTAATATTTCTATCTTAGATTCCGCGACAGAGGAAAAACACGACTTAGAATTCGTTACGAGGTGTCCTTATGGCGCACAATTAGTTCCATTGCAACGTGCCATTATCGCGTGCGTAAAGTTATCACACACGTTAGCGATAGAATGTTATTGTTACCACATACATACACACACATATACAGAAATATTATTATTTGTTACGCGCGTTCATGTCCTCAAATAAGCTGAAGAATTATACGACTCAGTCAATGTGTGTGACGTCAGTCATAAGTACGTAAACGCTCAACCTCAAGTCGCGCGTATACGCGAATAAAAATTGAAACAGGAAGAACGTTTTGTAATACGCAAATATGTGTTCGTCAGGTGTTTCTTGTTGGAACGAGTATTGTAGACGACGGAATATCGATGACTCGGCACGGGAGTTACCATTGAAAAGGGAAAAAGGGGAAAAAAGAAAGGAACTGCATTTAAGAACAACTGCGTTTAAGAACAACGAAGCACCATCGAGCAGCTGGAAGATGACGATTCTTCCTCGAGTTGGAACTCTCCGAATCGAGCGGCGTCGGTGTGTGACATGTAATACAAACAATACAAAATAGTAGAAAAGTTGTATGAAGTGCGACATCATACGTACAACCTCCAAAAACGATATGTGATCTCTTATTTTGTATGCACATGCACGACCGCAATAAAAACTGACGATACATCGAGCCTGTTTAAGTCCTCTTCTCTACGTGCAATCTAAACGTGCAATTTTCATCTAGAATCGAATATTTTTACACGTGGAAAAATGATTAACTTAACACTAAACAAATCAAATTTTGGTCGAAAGAAATCAAATCTCCGATTTTTGTAAGGAAGATCGCTTCTAAGATCGTTAATATTCTCGCAGACCTTCGTCGTTTATAAGTCGAATAGGAAAACGTCGCTTGAAGTACGAAACCAAAAAAAAAAAAGAAAGAAAAAAGAAAAAGAAATATCAAAGTCGAAAACGCTCGTTTTCCCTCGATATTGCAAACGTCAAGATGCGGCCCGAAGAAACGTGAAAATTTCCCGTTCAATTTCACCCGCTGGATCTCAAAGGAGAATCTGTTACTACCTCGCTGCCTCGTGACACTTTTCACGCTTCCCATGTTACGAGGCACGTTATATCGTGAAAATAGCCGTTATTGCGAAAGATGTTTCACCTGTCGAGAGGAGTCCGGTGTCAAAGAGTTCAGCTAACCACTCTGCGTGACGGGAAGATAAATTGCATCACGCGCGGCGATGGAAAGGCTAACTTCGGAGCGGGAGAACGGCGCGTACTGACGGTTGGAATTGATTTATCGAAATACGAGGCCGCGAATTCGCGCGCGGGAAAACTCAGCGGTTCGCGGCGCCCGCGAGCGTAACCGCCGTCTCTCCGCGGCACGGCTCCGCTTCGTTCGCGTGAAAGACTGTTGTAGTACTCAAGATAAATGCGTCTCTAACGCAGTACGATGAGCGTCAAGTTCGTGGCCCCAAGATAAGCAGAACGAGAGGAGAGCCCAGCACGAGCGATAACCTGAAGGAAGCTCTCAGCGAGAAGATTCCTTTGTATCACGATCTTCTGAGAAATTTTCGACGTCACCACGGTCCCAATATTATCAGTCACATCACGGTCAACGACCTGTATGGCGGATTAAACGGCGTTGAAACTATCGTCAGGGAAACCTCGGAGATGGACCCCGAGCGCGGTGTAATAATCGCGGATTGCGCTTTGAAATTATCGTCGCGACTATGTCCCGTGGCAACGATGATTTCGCGGAATTCAGCTGCGTTTTGCATTTACTTTTCAATGACGTACCTTCGCATTTTCTTAGTTTCTTCAAGTTTCAAGCCGCGTGATAGGCGTTCGCAACACTGAGTCTCAGCAAAGACTCGTTCCAAATTGCAAAATTCCTTCAAATACGACTCTCGAAGAAATACCGCGAAATGTTCCATCGTCAAATCCTGTGAATCCGACAGATCGTATATCGTGGTTTGACTATATCGGAAGTGATGACGCTGTTGCCTCGTCGAGGAGGCTCGCCGAGTGCGGAAGCTGTCTTCTGGCTGCTCCTGACCGGTGATGTTCCGACGCATCGGCAGACGGCTTCGCTGATCGCCGATTGGACGTCGCGACGTGAAAAACATGCCGAGTGGTGGTCAGGACTACGAGGTGAAACGGTACTTTCCGTATTGCGTTCTCTGCCCGAGACAATTACACCCTTAGGCAAGTTGTCGGTCGCACTCACGATCTTCAACGTCAGCAAATGTGCGAAGGAGGCCAAGAGACACGGCGTTATGCCGTACACTTATTGGGAGGTAACTAAAATATGCTTGGATGGCACATAGACCCGAATAATCGCGCGAAAACTCGTATGGCATTGTTTCTCGAGATTTATAAGACGTTCGGGTCAAGACGCAATGTGAGGAAACTGTTGATTTAAAAAATAGAAGACCCAACTACGACGATTAAAAGCAAGTAATGAGGTAGTAGAAGCGATATCAGGGCGCTATTGTAACAATATATTCTTGAGACCAAATAGAGTCCAGTATCACTTTTTCTTCCGACAAATAGTTAACAAGATATCGTAAGTTAAATATTGAAAAAAATTATAAAGTTTTCTTTAAATATCTTAAAAAATATTAGGCAAATAAAAAAATGTTTCAGACAAAAGTTGTTTAAATTAATTGGTAGAAAAAGATGATATAATAGAAAGTTGGGATTTCTATTTAAGAAAATTAATGATCGGTGAATATCTCGAAAGTGGCGCCATCTGTAAACAAAATGCTATCACTGTTTTATGCCTCCCTCTAAACCAAACAAACAACTTTTGTTGAAACAATTTTTTTGTATCTTTAATTTTCTAAAAAATAATTAAGCGTATCCACTTAAATCAGGCATACTGTATATAAAATTGTGTGTGTGTGTGTGTATGTGTGTGTGTGTGTGTGTGTGTATGTGTGTGTGTGTGTGTGTAATTCAAGTAACAAAATTTATATAGAGATATTAAAATCTTTGGTTCGAGAAATATTGCATTTCTCTTAATATGCTACTCTAAAATTAAATTGCCAGAACAAATCAAAACATGTTATTTGTATAAAACTCTTATTTTTATGGAAGAATATGATTATCTGATAGTGTCAATTAACGCATCATCTATTATTTGGTTTCGAGTATACATATGAAGACAGTATGGAGTTCCTAGCGATGTTACCGGCGATTATAGGTCTGATTGCGAAAGGGCAGGTATCAACAAACGTAAGCAGCGACAGTGATTGGATGCAATTCCTATTGGAATGTTTGTCCAACGTGATAGAAAACTTGGACAGTCGGAAATCGTCAGTCGCTGATTTTCTACGACTGTACGTCACTTTAAACGCGTAAGTTCAGCTCCGAATTGGCGATCGTTTGGATGTTATAAATTTCTGATATACATTTAAAAATATAAAGTTAATTATTTACGTGAAATATATTTAAAAGAGAAATTATACGGAACAATGATCAATTAAAGGTGTTAATCTTTCAAGTAGTAATCGCGATATCGTTCAAATAAAAGATAAAGCAAAGAATAAAAATCGAAAAATTTTGTCAGCGATGATGATGGCGGAACTCCCGCTGCGCATATTACGCACATTTTGGGATCAACCGATCTCAATATAAACGAGGTGTTAGCGAGCAGCGCTTTGGCATACACTGATGAGCCTGCGACCGGCACGATGCTACAGGTCGACATTAAAAATCTTTAGAAATAAAGAAAGAATAATAGAGTAAATAGAAAAATAAATAGAGAGTATAAATAGAGAATACTTTTCCAATATTGTCTCCATTGCAAATTACAGTGGGAGGAATTGCAAACGAAGATTCGAAGCACTCTCGGCCAAGCGTGGACGGAGCATTCTTTGATAGACCGCGTGCTGCATGTATATGACAAGGACAAATTGATAGGACACAAAGAAGCGAAACGTTGCGATCCGCGTTACACGGCTCTGTCAAATTATGCCAAGCAATATTTGCCGAATAATTCCGAGATAAAGGTACATTTGCGCACACGATCGGGAAAACATCGACCTCTCCTAGACTCGAAGTAATAAAATCGAAACCTTGGTAGTTTTCGCAGGATATCACGCAAATACTGAGATCGACGATGAAAAGATCAAACGGAAAAGACATTTGCCCGGAACAAAGTGCCATAGCCGCGCCTATTTTCCACGTACGTTTAACGTTTCAACATATTCAATATTTTCTCAGCGAACTCGGCGGAAATTAAGTCACCGAAGCGCAAGATTTTTCGTTCGCCGCGAGAGGTCGATCGTAGATCAGACGCGTGTGTTTTCTCGGATGAATCTTTATTCTAATAGATTGCTCGAAATACATCATGACGACTCACCTTCAGTCCTTAGGATTGAAAGACATGAGGTTCAATCAGACGATACTTTACATGGCGCGGACTTTGGGAGCAATTGCCTCGATCATCTGGTCAAAAGCTGTAAACACGCCCGTCGAATATCCGGTATCCAAATGCACTCATAGCTACATAGAAAAGATCCAAGATGACGGAAAGAGGAAACGTAAAGGCAGAACGCACTCGCGAAAGTAACCCTTCAACTTACCGATCCTCCGTTGCTTGTTTCGGCGATTTTAATGTTGTTTTACGCTCGAGTGTTATCCCGCTATTTCGCATCTGTAATATTCAATTGTTAATGCAACACAACTGCGCTTTTAAACGATATAAAAATTATATTGTAATTGTAGCAAAATCACAGAACTTAAACGCAAGTGAGCCGCACTCCGAATAACGAATACGTTCGACGGAACGCATGCGCGATCGTCGCACAGGACAATTTTTATGATATGTGTCGGCATCTATGTTGGGACAGTCTTGTTATTTTTTAGGTAAGGCAGATTTGTTGTGTAGTGTGGGTAAATCTGTTCGTGTAAAGCGTCGTCTACAATGGCAGTAAGCAGTAAGAAGTAAGCGTGAACAGTAAGAAATGGACCAATCACAGTTGATTATTTTTGTCATAATCGACTGTGATTGGTTTATTTCTTACCGCTTACTTCTTACTGCTTACTGCCATTATAGACGACGCTAAATATTTATTTTTAATGCAACAAGTACATCTAATGCCCGTTTCTACCGACCGTGGTTGACTTAACCAGCTGTTCATTCCAACGGAATTAACCAATCGCATCTGTCGTTAACCAATATTAGCAAATGCGATTGGTCAATTCCGATAGAGTAATCAACCGGTTAAATTAATCACAGTTGGTAGAAACGGGCATCAGTCAAATAGACATGTTACAAAGTTACCTAAACTTACTACAGTTTATGTTCAATGAGCACCTTGCGCAAATGAATATTTTTCGTATTCATGCGAATGATACTTTCGACTAAGTAAGGACAGAAAATTAATTCAAAATGGCATATATGCAACATAACAAGTTGCACTTTTAAATATGAAACAATTTTAATACGCGTGCTCGACCAAACTCCAATCGACATCACCTAGATTATCGCAAAGAAAATGGCGTGACATCATACATCTCTCATGTCAAAATTAAGATAAATACATATTCGATAGAGTCAGCGATAAGTATTTGTTACGATAAACACGTATTATGATAAAATTGCGCAATTGTTGAATTCTTATGGTATGATATAAAACGAAGAGATGAACAATTCTCAGCAATCGTAGTGGGATATTGCAGTGTGATTATATTACGTGGTAAAATTCTAGAATATCTTTAAAATCGTAATTAATCCGTATGTGTATCTCATCAGCCATTTAATTTTTTCTCATCTCTAAAATTGTTGACATATGACACGTGTTATTCGTTATTTTGGAAACTATATAATAGATGATACAATATTATAACGTAAGGTAATGTTTAAGTTGTATAAAATTTGATCCAAGAAGCTAATAATAATAAGATTATATTATTGCATCTTATGATATGTAAGGTTATAGTTTATCTGTGATATTCTTATTTAAGAATATTTTATATAAACTTCATAATATATTCTTATGGTAATAAAAATAAATAATAAATAATAAATATGGAATATTTGTACAAAATTATCACTAAGGTTACATATTAAAAGAAATTATTTTGTAGATAAAATATGACTGATAACAGGCCAACAGAAGAAACAGCAAGGGTTAATTGTGAGCCAGTTATGCCACATGTGTCAAATATAAACGAGACGAGACAAGATCCAGCAACACCAAATATCAGTCATCACTCCACATTGCCTAGAACAGCATTTAATTTTGGTGCAAGAACAGCAGAACATTCTCGAATACTTGCAGATAACATATCCTCTACAATTCGTCCTTTTATACAACACTCAGCAGTATGTACTATTATATTATTCTGTCAATACAAAGAAAATATTCCAAAATATTCTAATAATCTTTTCTTATAACAGCCTAGTATATTGTTGACATCATTCTTGATGTACGGATTACACTATCAAACTCGACCAGTTCCATTGCCAAGTCATAGCTATGTTATCAACCTAGAAGAGCACCCATCGAGTAATACAACATCTCACAATGAATCTACCCATGAACATCATGAGGCTACAAACATGGTTGCAGAAATACAAAATAATAATAACACTATGGAAAATACCATTATAAACAATGACCAGATAAGTCCGGAAACTCGTGCAATGCTGAAAATATTACAGCAATATGTTCCATTTCTCTTCATACTCCTCACCAAAACTTTCTACGATCACAAAACCGGGATATTGATGTTCATCGTATTGCTTATCACGTTTATGAATGCCAACAACAGTCTTAAACGTGAAATCGCCAAACAAAATAATCGAAGTCGTTGGTTACTTTTACTGGTCCTATGTTACGTTATTGCCTGTATTGTGTTTGTTGCTTACACACTCGAACTGTATACACTCGTTCCTTATGCTCAGCCACTCACAATATGGGATTTGCTATGTTATGTCATAGTAATGGATTTCTTCCTCAAACTTATAACCATTGTTTGCAAAGTGCTTCTGACTTGTCTCCCCGTTCGATTACTAGCTTTCCAGAATCGAGTAAGTATTTAACTCTTAATTTATTAATGTATTATTACTATTGTTTAATATATTATATTTACTCAATTTATTATTACACTATAAATATTTATTTTTATTATTATGTAGAAAATTTGTGAGCATCAAACTTTATAATTTGTTCATAGTATATAGTTCATAGCTATATGATTTTATTTGTAGATTTTCACAATAATAATAAATTGTTGTTACATATTGCACATACAGTACGAGATGTCTAAAAATTTTCAGGGGAAGTATTATCTTCTGATGGAAGCAATGTCGCAGCTTTATCGGTGCATTGCTCCCATTCAGCCTTGGTTATACTATTTATTTGAGACGTATCAAGGTCCAGAGAAAATCGTGGGAATTCTCTTTTCCCTGACTTATACTTTTAGTAAAGGGAATGATTTACTGCCACGTCTAAAACTCTTCCGCACTGCTATATGGAAACTCTTCAAAAATGTGGTATGTATATTTTTTAGTATAATCGTATTTTAAAAATTATGACGTTATCGCAACGCATCTACATAATTCTTTTTGTAGAACTTAGGAATGCTACCATCAAAGGAACAGGTGATTGCATCCGGTAGTATATGTGCTATTTGTCACGAAAAATATACCACACCGGTTAAGCTCCATTGTAAACATATATTTTGTGAAGTGTGTATCTTGACATGGTTGGATAGAGAGCGATCATGTCCGCTGTGCCGCGCGTCTATCACAGACGATCCGATTTATCGGGATGGCCATACAACGCATTTTATCCAATTGTATTGATTCTTCTCTCTGTGGATATCTTTTGTACAGTCTTTTTATTGCTATGTAAAAAATATTAGAGCTTCTATTAACAAATATTCTCCTCGTAATCTTTGGCTACAATAGTGACAGGATTTTGTATATTTTGACGAAATTTAATCACTAATGTCAAATTAATAACAGAAAGAGAAAATAAAAAAGATTAAAGAAAAAAGACCCTGTTTTCAAGGTCTATAAATATTTAAACATATATAGAATATCCTAAAATAGCGATAGGCATATGTTAGTAAGAATCGTATAAATCTTACAATAGAAAAATAATGAAACGTTATGAAGCAAGAATGAAACTTTTTTTCTTTAGTAAGAATATGAAACAGGTACAGTTCTGATGATACAGTTTCTGTAAATCAGACTCTGTAAATATGCAAAAAAAAATTTTTCATGCCAAATGTTGTATTTTATCTATATTTCTTACTCGTTATATTCAAATATGAGCCCGTCAACATTATGTCTATATTAATCTTTGCTTTACACAAATATGTACGAAATATATTTATATCTCATTATCTCGGATAAATCGATATCTGAAATTATAACTATTCTTGCAAAATTTATTTCTTCAGATTACTATGTAATATATATAGTTATTACGGAATTATTTGTATGGAAAAAAGGTATACCACAGAAATTTCATTTTGATTGCTTTATATGATCTTGTCTTCCTTAAAGTATAAAATAGTGTATAAAATTAATATCATAATTCTCGCCTCTGATATGTTAATGTACAAAGTAAAATTAATAAATGAAAATTGCAGTCGTTACACAAGTTTGGTATACAGTGTTTGTACATGCTATTGGTGTATAACTCTCAATATCTATGTAACTTCAGTACAGATATTTTTTATATACATATACTTCAATACATATTTATTTAATTCATTTATTTAATTCATATTAAGTATTGATATACAATGATGTTGCGAAACTGCGTGTAAATAAACGCAGAACGCTACTAAAAACAGCATACCAAAATACTATACATATACGTCACGTCTTTCTCTCTCTCTCTCTCTCTCTCTCTCTCTCTCTCTCTCTCTCTCTCTCTCTCTCTCTCTCTCTCTCTCTCTCTTTCTCTCAGCTAGACTTAGGATCTCTCGTCTCAAAATATATTAAAACAGCAATAACTATATAAACGCATATTTGTACCGTTCCTTTCTGAATGAAATCAGTTTGAAAATCTTGATTGCTAAACAACATCAAATTTGATTTAGCGTTTATTTTTAGCATTTGAATTAGATCCAACATACTGATTCTTAGGTAAAATCTAAATTTTTTCACGCGTCAAGATTGATCTGGCATCTGCCGTGCGCGTGATTTTTACACTACCTGATATTCAAAAGTTAAAAGTGAGTAAAATGTTTATTGACAATTCAGGAAGTCATAATTCGGTACATCCTCAAATTGTTGATTTTGCGTATTAGCTGGTGCCATCGGTCTCGTCGCTATCTGTCCTCTTGGACCGACCATTTGCTGTTGCACTCCAAACACCTGTTGTCTATATTGAGGTTGCGGCTGCAACGAAGTATTAATTGCCACATGCATTTGACTTGTACATAGTAGATTAATATAAGTAAAAATTTCATTTCTCACTTGTTGCAATAAATGTCTGAGACCAATATTATTGGTAGAGACGGGACGCATCAATCTTTGTTGAGTGTTCGCCTGTTGGTTAGGTATGGCGGCTGGATTGAGACCCCTCTGTGCCTGTTGCGCCTGTAAAAAAAAAAAAAAGAAAACCATATTGTTTAGAACACAGAGAGATAACTCTTTTAACCCATTTTGAGCAGGACATTTACACATCACGTAATTATGCCAAAGCTATCTGTGATTAATTAAAAATTGAGAATTACCTCAAGCTGCTGTTTATATTGCATTTCTTGTTGCTGCGCCACTTCCAGGTTTTGTTGAATCTAATAATTGCAATTATAAACATGTCTTCGAGAGTTAGTTCTATTCATAATTTAAAAATATATATATTTACGTTTACTTCCAACTGCGATTTATACTGTGCCTCCTGTTGTTGAGCGGCCTCTAACGTTTGTCTCAGATGTTGAATCTTCAACAGATTTTGATGTCTGGCGATTTCTAGATCATCAAATTGAGGCCTTTGCTGGGTGATCATACCTCCGGCACCAACGTTTGCTTGTGGTCCACTAATACCAGTGTTCTATAGACGCAACATAACGCATTTAATTTATTTTCAGATAAATTATTTCCCTATCTAGAAATTCATGCTAGTACGCTGGCATTACCTGCATATTCATTTGAGGAGCGCTGCTAGATACAACGCTCTGCGTAATCTGCGCACCACCCATTGCCGTAGTATTCGTTTGAGACATAAGAATACCGCCCTGCGTAGCTGTAGTAGGCATGGGTGTTGGAATTGTATTCCCTGGTCCAGGATTGCCCTAATAAAACGACGTGATTAATCTCCAATTTTTCAGTTCTCTTCCCGATTCGTGTGCAAAAGTAACTTGCCTCTTGCCGTTGTACTTACTTGTCTCATAGAGGCATGAGATATTTTCTGTTGTTGTATTACTTTACGTAGACGATCTACAAAAGCTGTTTGATCATTCGGTATAAAACCTAAGTACGATTTTTTCTCCACAGTATATAAGAGTATAAGCACTTTTATCTCGCAGGTTGGATTTGGCGCAATCGAGGTGAAATGGACGCAACCAGCCTGAAAAGTATTCACAGTTTAAATATTATTATAATATGCAATATATTTAGAATTTTTTAATACGCTTACAAATCCGGCGCTCATCATTTTTGTTAAAGATTCCAACGCTTCGCATGGCGTGGGATGGAAAATAACGGACTTGGAATTTTTTATGTAAGAGCCGCCAATATTTCCTATTAACTGTTTCGGCATCAGTTGCATTATCAATTTTGGCGGCCATGTATCTGTTTTCCTGAGAAACAAAAAAAGCATGCAAAATATATATAAATTACATTAGTATGACTGATATAAAATACAATATGACACATATAATAATAGTATATAATCATATATAATATTATAAATACGACTTACAATTCTGGTTCCCCATTCTTATAATTAGCCGACACTTGACACGGGACGTGTCTTGTCTGCTTTTGTGTATCTGTAGGATTTTTCGCCTTATCGATCCACTCTAAAATCCCTTGCCAGATATTCTGACGTTCGCGTTGCACAATTTGCTGACCTTGCACAGCGCCAGTGGATACATTGCCCTGGAGTATTATAATGAAAAAATTATATAAAATCTATTTTTCTCCTTTATAAATAGCAAGCTTGTTATACACAAATATAATCTAATTCAATTACTTGTGCCTGAGGTGGAGCAATTTGTTGCGTTACAGAAGATACTGAAACTGGTGCTTGTGGAGCTGCAACAGTTTGCGGCACTTGAGTAGGCACAGACTGGTTCATAGAGGATACAGTAAGCTGCGGTCCTGGCTGATTGTGAGTCGATTGGGCGGCCATGGACATTGCGGCTTGCTGAGCGTTTTGCTGCTGTAATTGCATCGTTAATCGCAATTGTTGTTGTTGCTGTTGCGTGAGTTGTTGCTGTTGTTGTTGCTGCTGTTGTTGCGGATTAGGCGCCATGACATTGTTGCTACCTATTGATATAAATCTTTTACTTAAGTCATTTTGTACAATAAATAATATGAAATATGAATGCTGGCACTCTTACCATCTAATCTTTGACCGAATGTGGTCACATTGAGTCCTAACGAAGGTGGTTGTGTCAACTGTGCTATTAATGCGCTGCTGTTTTGCGTATTTGCAGGCGTAGTTGCACCAGGTGTTAGGAAAGGTCTCATCCATTTGGTATGCATCCTGGGGTTTATCACTGTTGGATGATAATTCGGTGGTGCGGCTATTTGTGAATTGTATGGCGCTCGTGCGGCGTTCATCGGAGCCGCCATGGTTTGTGCTACGGTTTGTACGGGATGTACGGAAGTGATATTCTGAGGTGCTTGATTTCGGAAAGGAGGACCTTGCGGTTGGTTTGGCGGAGCGATATTTTGCTGCACCTGATTCGTGTTCGGGCTATCGTTGCTCTGTAACGGACTCAGAGGGATTTGTGCAGTGGTAGCAGCTGTATTATGAACATTACCACCTATTGCAGGGCTAACAGAACGTTCTTTCAAGTTGTAATTATGTAGAAGCACCAAATGTCGCGGGTCCTTGGCGTAATTCTTCTTTTGTGACGCCTTCAGATCACCACCTGCTTTCTCAAATAACTTAAATAATGCTGGAATTTTCCTTGGTGATAATATAGAGATGTTAATATTCCTCTGAAGAATAATATAAACATGTATTGTAACTTATCTTCAAGTACTTATAGCTTATAATGTTCACAGTTGCATTATTTACCTCTTGATAAATAGCAGCTAGTTGTTCTGTGGTGTGGCCAGCAAACTTGTAAGTTTCTTGAATCATAATTTGGTACGGAGGTGAATTACATATTAAAATACAATGTTTTTGAGATGCTGTATTAGGCTCTCGTTTTAGCTGCAAATCTTCAAAACATTGTAACCCTGTTGCAAGACCTTCACCTATATTTGCATACGATTCTCCTTTTCCACCAATCATCCTAATGAATATAACATTACAATATAATTACAATATATGATATTGTAATAACTAATACTATATAAAACAAAGCATTAATTAATAAAAAATATATTTAATCTCAAGAATGATATATAAGACAGATATGCAAAAAATAAAGATAAATATAAGATAGATTTTGATTTGTAGATAGAATTTGTTTACATGAAATAAATTATATATTCTGAACTTACTCAAGCTTATCCAGCATCATCAATAGCTTATGAGGATTTGAATAAGGTCCAAAAGTCTCTGTACAAGGTGCTGGCAAGCAATCAGCGGCGTGATAAACAACTATTCCATATAATGTTGTGCTGTTCTGTTATACAAATTCCAATTACTTTGTAATATTATCTAACTTAATTATTTTCATCAATCATCAATATTCTTAATATACTATACCTCAGAGACATATTCTCTGTCTTCTATGGCACCTTGACTAAAGTATCTATAATACAGCAAATATAAGAATAAGATTTCCTATAATATGTATTCCTACAACATGTGCATAAAATCATTATATACACATATATACAAACAATGCAGTACTTACTCTAATGTTGGTATAACATAACTTGTTTTAAGATCATTAAGATATGCACCATTAACAGCTGTTCCCTCAATGACAAATATGACATCTGCTTGCATCCCTTCAATAGGACCCATTACCATTGTTCTATAATAAAAAATACCCTATATATTCTCTATATAATCCATATTGTACTAGAATAATAAAATATCTTATATATAATCTAACCTAGCTAGGATATTTTGAAGTATATCATAAACCATGCCTGTTGAGTAACAAATAGAAATAAATAAAAAATTTCTCTACACTTAATAATATATGCTTTCAAAAATTAAAAAGATATATAGTATAAAATTGTTAGAAAAAAAAAAAGGAAGAAAACTAGAGCCAGTTTGACATTATAGAAAACAAACCTAAAATTTGATCTAGGATTACTGTTCAACTTTTTTCAATCAATTATCTTTTTGATGTTATCAAATCTATTGAGTTCTGTAACAATTATTTCTTAAATAGACTTTATTATTTTATTATTATTTTATTACTATTAATTATTATTCAATCCTATTACTAAAAAAATAAGTTTTCTTACGTGCCGTTGATTCGTACTATTTGGAAATGAAAGGTTCATTCAATCATTCATTGAGTCATACTGTAATCTCGATTTTTCATTATAACACAAGCGACTCGTAGCAGAGAGTTTTGGAACTAAAAAAGTAACGGGTCTTATTGTGAAGGGTCACGTGGTAAAGGTTTAGTACAGACTTGAACCTACTTAGCTAAGACTCAAACTCATTAAGTACAACGAGTTTCTTGCACGATCGTTAGATTGCACTAGGTAATTCGTTAATGTCGCAAAAGTATATAAGTGAAACGGAAAAAGAATAATTGGACGTTAATTCGAAGCGTCATAAGGTTATTCAGGATATTTTTACACTTATCTTCTATAAATATTTGTCGAACTTTATATGTGTGTAGTGCCTAAAGTTACGTTTCTCTATGTATTTCGTCAAATCTGTCGATTTAAAATCACTGAGTTCCCAGCGTCGCTCGAACGTACATTCGCGATTTTGTGTAAAATTCCATATATTATTTGCAATTTTCTTTATATTAATATGTATTATACATCTTTGATTAAGTAATACGTATGTTAATGAATATATGTGCCATTAATAGTAGATATTCTGTTCACTCGATGAGGTTATATTGTGTCTTCTGTGTGTTGGGCGTCTATTGTAATTATTGAGCATTTTTCCATTGTGTGAATTAAATTTATAACAAATAAGTGATACAAATAGTTTCCTGTATAATTTAGCTAAATTACCGCCGATTTTGTCATTTTGTATTCCTATGTTATATTTTTATATTAAATTCTGAAAGAATATAAATTATACCAAAAATATATCTGAGTAATTTTTTTTGTCTCTCAAGGTTGAAGAAAAATGGCACAAAGATTTCCCGTACCAAATACAGGAAATAATGGACCTCCTTCTCAGAGGTATCCACCATCATCTGTACCACCAAATTTACGCCAGTATTCTGGACCTAATTTTCCGGTAAACATAACTCTGACACAGTTGACAATACAAAAGAAAGATATATTTTTAAATTATAGTATAATTGAGTTAATATAATACAAACTGTAATGATACATGTAATTCTGTTGTAGATGCAGCAAAGATCTGGCTTTACTCCACCACCTCAAATGGGCAATGCTGGACCTGGTCCAGGAGGCATAATGAGACCAAACCAACCTTATTCAAACATGCGTCAAGGACCGATGCCTACACCTCCTGTTGGAAAAAGAAGTACAGACCAACGCATCCCTATGTCACAGCAAAAGCCGTGAGTTTTAACATCATTTAAGAAAATTTGAGAAATAGTGTTCAATATACATACACATATATATATATATATATATGTATGTTTATGCATCTATGTGTTTTTTTTATTACATTGTATATAATATCTTTGAATGTTTATATGTTCCGCAATAAAATAATTTATACAGTTTTTTCTTGTAAATTTATATCTTATTATCTTTCACATATAATATTGCTATGGAAATTTCATTTTTACAGTTGAATTATTTAGGCACACTCATTGTTCAATCCAGTGTTCTGAAATTATTTATAATTTTTACATCAATATGGTTTCAAATAAACTTATCTAGGTATTTTTGGAACAGTGATTTTTCACATTCCACATCGAAGAAAAAGAAGAAACTGGCGGATAAAATATTGCCTCAGAAAGTACGAGATTTGGTGCCAGAATCGCAAGCATACATGGACCTGCTTGCATTCGAAAGGAAATTGGATGCAACTATAATGCGGAAACGCCTCGATATTCAAGAGGCATTAAAGCGTCCGATGAAGCAGAAACGAAAATTGCGGATTTTTATTTCAAACACATTTTATCCAGCTAAGGAAGCTGGTGAAGGAGAAGAAGGATCTGTGGCATCCTGGGAACTTAGAGTCGAAGGTCGTCTTTTAGATGATACAAAAAATGACCCTAATAAGGTAATAACATATTTGCTTAATAAAGGAATAATAAAATAATCATAGTATATCATAACAATCACAATAATAATGCATTACTCCTGCAGGTAAAACGTAAATTCTCGTCCTTTTTCAAAAGTTTAGTGATAGAGTTAGACAAGGATTTGTATGGTCCTGACAATCATTTAGTTGAATGGCATCGTACCTTAACCACCCAAGAAACTGATGGTTTTCAAGTTAAAAGACCTGGTGATAAAAACGTACGCTGCACTATACTGCTCCTTCTTGATTACCAGCCTTTGCAGGTATTATTTTATTTATATAAAACTGACTATTATTGTAAATTAATTTAATGTCGTTATTAATATCCGAATTTTATTGCAGTTTAAATTAGACCCACGATTAGCACGATTATTAGGCGTACACACACAGACGCGGCCCGTCATTATATCCGCTCTTTGGCAATATATAAAAACACACAAGCTCCAAGATAGTCACGAACGAGAGTTTATCAACTGTGATAAATACTTGGAACAGATATTTGCATGTCCGCGAATGAAATTTGCTGAGATACCGCAGCGATTAAATCCGCTATTACATCCGCCCGATCCTATTGTGATAAATCATGTAATAAGTGTGGAAGGTGAGTAAAACTATTACTTCAAAGATAATATCAATTAAAATCCAACAAATATTACTGTTTGAAAGATAAGTTACGAGTTGAGTGATCGTATCACAAAGAAATTAAATGACATTAAATTTCGAATAGTTGCTATGAAAATTTATTTATGCAGGTACGGAAACAAAGCAAACTGCCTGCTACGATATCGATGTGGAAGTTGACGATACATTGAAGACGCAGATGAATAATTTTTTGCTATCTACCGCCAGTCAGCAAGAAATTCAGAGTCTCGATAATAAAATTCACGAGACAGTCGAGACGATCAATCAGTTGAAAACAAACCGTGAATTTTTCTTAAGTTTCGCCAAGGATCCACAACAATTCATCAACAAGTGGATTATCTCTCAGACCAGGGACTTGAAGACCATGACGGATGTTGTTGGCAATCCGGAGGAGGAACGAAGGGCCGAATTTTATTATCAGCCATGGGCGCAAGAAGCAGTTTGCCGTTATTTCTACACGAAGGTGCAGCAGAAACGGGCAGAGTTGGAGCAGGCACTGGGTATCAGAAATTCGTAAAAACAAAAAAACTATCAACGTCGTATTTACAAATTCTTATAGAATTTATGTAAGATATTCATAAGTGTTCGCAGCCTATTATTTACAACATGGCGCTATTATGTCTTATCTTTTCAAACATATATTTGTAACACGAGTTATATATTTTGATCTAAACGATAATAAAAGCGCATTTATCTATTATACAAGATAAATTTTATGCATATGTATCAAAATAAAAATATAAGAAAGCAATTTCTTTTTGTGTATATAATGAATTTTACAATGACAAATTTAAATGAAATTTTTATCTAAGAGAAAATAAAATTTCGCAATAAGAGAATTCGTAGTCGGTGAAAAAAAGAATAACGCGATCTTCATTTTATCGCATTTTACGTAATACTGTTTTATTACTCTTTTTTTCATCATAAGATTATGATGTACCTTGATGATCTGTTTTATTTTTACACTGGCTCTGTTTAGTTTCTGGTTTGGTGCCACATCTTTTGCTTTCAACGATGTTTTCAGATTTATTTTCAAGATTTCAATTGTCGAAAACAAATCCACGAAGGACGTGGCTCCAATTTGAAAATCGAGCATTTCTATATATTGTACAAGCCTAAAATATTTTTACATGTTAAATTAAAGTATATTAAATAATTGTATTTGAAAAGCTCAGTCTTCATGATAATTTATTTGTTTTCTTATCATAAATGCAATAGTTTATATAAATAAGGATAATTACATATCATTTCCCGTACCGTTGTACACATTTATTATATCTCTCTAATATATACGCGAAATCTTTCACTGTAATACTAACGTACAGTGGCAGCATTCTGGAAAGAAAACAAATGGTTACAATTGGGGAAATAAGAATCAAGCTAGGAAGTTTGCAGACGTATTGGTTGATACTCTAGTGATTATGATTAAAACTTACAAAAATTCTGTTGTTCTTGTGTGCCACGGTAGAAGACCATGTGTGGAACAACTGTAACCGTATATTAAAGCAAGATCGGGATCGGGCATCCCTTTTATTTGTAACTTTTCAGTAATTAGTTGGTCCGTGATTTCTTCTGGATCAAGTTTCCCTGAAGATACGGCCTTTGCCAATGATTGTGTTAATGTTACTATCTTTCCTTTACCATCTACGTCGGATAAGAATGATACATTTATTTTTGTCCTGCTGTCTGTAATTTTTCAAAACATTATGAGATATTGATATTGTTCTCCGAAGAATGTTATTTTATCATTTACCATTAGCTAAAAACAAGTCACAAGAAAAGAGAAAACAGCTAACAACTAGCAATAGTTGTTGTTCAAGCATTACAATAATCATATGCAAATTATGTAATCTTTCCTTGAAGTGTCCTTCATCACTTGCATACATTTTTTTTATCACCTTGTTATCCATGTACAGATATAAGTACAACTCAACTTACAAATCATGATATTGAAACCTTAGCGTTCTTGGAAGTAACCAAGAAAAGTTCAAAAAGTAAGAAAAATTTAAAGAAAAAAAGAAAGAGAAAAATATACTATACCTGTTATTCCATTTTGACTAGGTGCCTTTGTATAAGAATTCCAGGTAATATTTTCTACTAAATCAGGCCACTTTTTCGCAAACTGTTCTTTAAGATTGCTTTCATTTCTCTTAAAAAAACCTGTAAAAATTAAATTTTAAATCTGAAATACAGAACAATTCAATAATTATATACATCATTAAATATTGAAGAAATTTAAAACTATATTAAATTATTTATACTTCTAATAAGTTAGCTTTATGTAAGATGATTTTTTCTATTTATGTTTATAGAATTCAATTTGTGTAAATAAGACTGTATTTTGTTTTATTAAAATATTTCAATATTACATGAAGTTCTCATATTGTATCATAATCATTAAGTTCATTTATATGAAATTAATGCAACAGATTATGTTCCTATCATTGAACATAAACTTACTGATATACATAATTTATCATATTATAAAGTAAGAATGCATGAAGGAAAGAGAAAAAATACATATACGGCTATTCCATTTTGACCAGGTATTATAAAGATATTCTTAGGGCCGATTGTTCCAACTTCTTAGTAAGTTAACTAACAATTAAATCATATGTCTGTCTTTGCCTAAATTGAAAGAAAAACAAAACAAACATATGATTTGTATACATATATATGTGTATATATGTATACACAGAATGATCCAGAACAATTTTTTGTCCTTAGCATATCATATTCTTGGACAAATTTGACGACCATTTTTCATCTTGCAAACTGTTAGCCGATGCTTAATTACTGAGTTTAATTACTGCTTAATTACTGAGTTATTAGGATAAGTTCGTCTATACAGGCCGGGTATAGAAAGCAGGCAAGGACGAAACAATTGACCGTTTACGCGCGTGTCACGTAGCTGCTGACATTGGATGCTAATCGACGCATGTTATAACATTCATACAAATTATTTTTAAAACTTAAAAATTTTAATAATCGTAATAAAGTAAATAAAATATTATAAATTAATAGGATGCGATGTCATAACGTAAGGTTTGAAAGTAAAATATTCGATATTTCACGAATGAAACCGATTGGTGAAATACGCAGACGAGACCGATTGGAAAATTGTAAAACAGGCTAAGAATCACCCGACTTATAAGATGCGAATAAACGTCATGTCTTCAACTTCTGTTCTCCTTAATTTTACCTGCCACGAAGAGAAAAGAATATTCGTAACTTGCGATCAAATCAGGCGTAAAATTAAAGATTAAACTCGTTAATCTCAAGATGAGTATAATTTGTACAAAAGAATAAAAATTCGTAGATTCACTTAAAAGAATATCTTATGCTTTCTAAATGTAATTAACATTCCGTTCTTCTCGTTCGTATTTTTATAGTTTATGTAGTTAAAAAAAGCTCGCTTAATATCGAATATTTTACTCTCAAACATTACGTTATAATATTGTATCCTACTAATTTAATTAAACTACATTTGCTATTGCACCCGCAACTATTAAAATTTTTAAGTTTTAAAAATAATGTGTATGAATGTTATTACATGCGTCGATCAGCACATCGTACCAAGTGCCCAACGTCAGCGCCTACGCGGTTAATTGTTCCGTTCTTGACTGCCTTTTGCATCCGGCCTGTATAACAGACGAACTTATTTTAACAACTAAGTAATTAAGCATCGGCTAACAGTTTGCAAATAGAAACATAGTCGTAGAATTTGAGTTCAAGAATATGGTATATAAAGTATACTAAGTAGGACAAGAAATTGTTCCGGATCACCCTGTATACAGGATTAGGACCAGGGTACTTATTAAGTCCGTATCAGACTACAGATTGGGATTGAGTATTGGATTGAAATTTAACCAATCAGGAGTAAGTTTACTATACTTGAGATTATTTTCTCTTTTTCAATTGGTCAAATTTCAATCTAATCTCAATCCCAATCCATAGTCTGATACGGGCTTTACGGAACTCGTCGGAATCGATTCCGATCGAATTTATTCCGTTATTTCCTAGATTTCTATTGTCTTTTCTAGATTCCGATCGGAATATTTCCGTTTCCCTTAGAAAAGACCGCATTCAGTAGAACAAAGTGATCAGAGAGCGCTTAGTGATTATTGTCTGTGATTAGAGCATTCTTTTAGATTCTTCATAGACCCAGAAATATTTACCAATCAGGAGCGAGATTCAGTGGTAAATCTAGTAATGTTGTCCAACTGTTGAGTCTGCTGAACGCGGCCAATGGCTGCATTCAGCAGACTCAACAGTTGGACAACATTACTAGATTTACCACTGAATCTCGCTCCTGATTGGTAAATATTTCTGGGTCTATGAAGAATCTAAAAGAATGCTCTAATCACAGACAATAATCACTAAGCGCTCTCTGATCACTTTGTTCTACTGAACGCGGCCATTGGTTGCGTTCAGAAAACAAAGCGCTCACTGAGCGCTTAGTAACTATTGGTCCTTACTGTTAGATCCTTACATTCAGACCAATAACGTTGACGAATTATTCAACCGTTGTGTTTTCTGAACGCAGCCTTTGGCTACATTCAGCAGACTCAACAGTTGGACAACTTTACTAGATTTTCCACTGAATCTCGCTCTTGATTGGTAAATACTTCTGGGTCCATGAAGAATCTAAAAGAATGCTACAATCACAGACAATAATCACTAAGCGCTCTCTGATCACTTTGTTCTACTGAACGCGGCCAATGGCTGCGTTCAGAAAACACAACGGTTACACAACAGTTGAGTAATTCGTCAACGTTATTGGTCTGAATGTAAGGATCTAACAGTAAGGACCAATAGTTACTAAGCGCTCAGTGAGCGCTTTGTTTTTTGAACGCAACCAATGTGATCAGTGAGCGCTTAGTGATTCTCGCTCCTGATTGATAAATATTTCTGGGTCTTTGAAAAATCTAAAAGAATGCTCCAATCACAGACAATAATCACTAAGCGCTCACTGATCATTTTGTTCTGCTGAGAGCAGCCAATAGAAATCTAGGAAATAATGAAATAAATTCGATCGGAATCGATTCCGACGAGTTCCATAAAGGCTCGTCTACAATAGCTGTAAGAGTAAGGCTGTAACGTAAGCTGTCAGCGAATGAAAATATTTCATTTCGTGTCTTGCAACCTTACAGCCTTACTCTTACAGCTAATGTAGACGAGCCTTTAGTGTATGTCTACAACCTCGCTTTAAGAAAATATTTTATCTCTAAGCCGTAAGCTCTAAGCTGTAAGCTGAAAATTGTTAAATAAACCTTAAAGACGGTAATCCACAATATAAAACGTAAGGCGTAAAACGTGACGTAAATCAGCCAATGAGAGAAGGGTTATTCGGACTTGGTAGTTGGTGATAATGCGTTTGTAAACACACAGTTTCTTTACTTTCTACATAACCAAAATGAATTTACGTCAAGCTCTTCTGCTAACAATGGTGTTGTGTTCGTGGAATGTGCATCTTTTACAAATATATGGAGGTACAAAATCGGAGGTTATATCGGCGAGCGAGGTTATATCCACGATCGACGGTGTATTCTTTTTGACACGACAAAACGTCCTCTTCGCTGAAAATTATATGTCGGCTTTAAGCTCTATGCTCTAGGCCGTAGGAATTGAGTTTTGCGCAATTCGCTTAGATCTAACGGCTAAAGCTTAAATACTGCGCGGGAATGTCTAAAGCGTCGTCTACAATGGCAGTAAGCAGTAAGAAGTAAGCGTGAACAGTAAGAAATGGACCAACCACAGTTGATTATTTTTGTCATAATTGACTGTGATTGGTTTATTTCTTACCGCTTACGCTTACTTCTTACTGCCATTGTAGACCACGCTTTAGAGACGGAAATGACGTCACTTAACACTTACGGCTTAGAGCTTACATCCTCTTAAAGCAAGGTTGTAGACATACACTTATTGGTCAGTTCTTATGGTTTATAACTTACGACACGTATTGTAGAATGACCTTTATGCAAAAGCCTGTACTCTTGCCCTTATCAGGAACAATTATCCGAAACAAAGTTAACGAATAATTGCTCTTGTCCATGTATATTTCTAGAACTCAAGGCCGGCTTGCATGCCTCACTCGCGTATATCTAGTCAATGAGTATTCTAGTATTTGTAAATAATGTCTTTTAAGACGCTCATACGGCTCTGTTGTGATTAGTTTACGACATCTTAAAACTGTACTTAAGACAGTCTTAAATAATAAGAACTAACTACTACAACTATAAACAATACCGGGATTTCATAATTCGCAAAGCATATTACTATTTACATTTGTTTTTATTTTCAGATGATATTGTGCAATCAGACAATTTTTTATTCATTTATTACGTAAGAAATAAAGGCAGTACTTATTTTATTAACTTTTCATTACTTAAGCTACAATATGGAAAAGGTCAAATCCCGCTATTGTTCATAGTTGATTCTTATTATTTAAGGTTGTCTTAAGTGCAGTTTTATGATGTAAACTAATCACAACAGAGCCGTATTAACGTCTTAAAAGATTACTTATGAATACTAGATTACTCACTGATTAGATATACGCGAATGAGGCACGCGAGCCGGCCCTGAATGCTACATAGATAAGGCTGGTATTCATAGTTGGATGTTATATTTAAAACCGTCTTAAGTTCATGCTCAGATGCTCTACAAATTATCTCATTGGCTACGGAATATCTGAGGATGAACTTAAGACGATCTTAAATATAAAATCCGACTATGAATACCGGCCTAAGAGCATTTATCTATGTAGCACTCAGAATAGATAAGAGCACTTATTCGTTAACTTTAACATGCTCTTCTGCAAAAGCTATTTATCAGACGCAATTTTGCTAAAGAAAAAAGTAGTTTATTTTAGCATAAAATTTCATGTCCTGTACTCCGAATGCGGGAATTTCGGATCACCCTGTATATATATATATATGAGACGGAACTTAAGCCAGCGGCACACGGTGCTTGTTTTCGTGCTGGATTACTTGCGTTCTGATACATTTCCGAAGATGGATGGAAATGTACCAATCAGAATGCAATATTTTCATCCAGCAAGCAATCCGGCACAAAAACAAGCACCGTGTGCCGCTGACTTTAGAATCTACGGCCGGTCAGATTCATAGTCGGATCTTATATTTAAGACCATCTTAAGTTCATCTACAGATGCTGTACAAATTATTTCATTGGCTACGGGGTATCTGAAAGTGAACTTAAAACGATTTTAAATATAAGACCTGACTGTGAATACCGGCCTTATAGAATCTACATCGCGATATTTCGCAATAGTGCAATTACAGCAAAGTATTGCATCTGATTTGATAAATCATACATCTTTCAAAGAAGTGGATATATCGAGTTTCGGCGTGCAGCATATATATATATATATATTCTCGTATATATACGTATATACAAGATGGTATCTTATCTCTTCACGCAATATCGGAAAAATCGCACATATAAATACAGATATATAATGATACCAAGTAGTTTTACCATTACGGTCGAAGAAGCTGATATGACGTATATCAAGTGTGATGCACCAACCAATGATACGCACATAGTCCAGGAGCGACTGGTCGCACAGCGCGTGTATGATCACCAAGTGTTTCGGGATCTTTTTGGCACGCGCGAGAGTGTGCACCAGCGCGTCGAGCTCCGTCGCCGTGCTCACGGTCGCGGCGTACCAGAAGAATTCTGTGTACATTCGTTGTAACGCGGTGCAGGCGTAACAGAACGTGGCGTACAAGCGGTGTGCTAGTATTAACAGTATATGTAATAGCGTGTACATACTGTTGACGCGCGCACAATCACGTTTCTATACAGCATAATCGTGTATAACACAACAGTGTGACACAACGCACAATCGGAGCACACGTCTCACAGAGAGTCACGCGGAAACTCGTGCCCTCAACGCTGATATACACCACACAGCACACAGTGACTGATGAGCGCCGCGAACGGCAGCTACTAGCAGCTACGAATCTCTCACGTGTAGCACCAGAGAGAAGAAGGAGAGGTGTCATGGGCCGCTTTTAGCCGAGCCCAATGTGAGGCGCCCTCTGTAGAACCGTGCACATAACTACGATGCCAGTATCACGACTCTTTTCTGAATTTCCCCCACCACGCACGCACACATAGCCGGCTCAGTCTATCCGTGTGGACCACGTGCTCGGTAATCGTCGGCGCGCCGAGCGACAGAGAGATATCATTCCCTCCTTTTCGCTCTCGTGTTCGCTCAGCGACGCGAGCGAGAATATCTTTTCCTCTTTCTCGCTCAGCGGCGCGAGTGAGGCTAAAGCCCAAAACAATGCTAGGCGATAGCGATAGCGTTAGGCAATAACGATAGCGATAACATATCAATAGAAACAGAAAATTCCGGCACTAGGGAATGCATATGCCAATGCAGAATGGAACACGGGACAGGCAACAGCGACAAAATTTCCGACGAGTTGGAATTCTGTATCTATTGTCTTGTAGCCTACCAATCATAGCGTTCAGATTTTTACGAATTCGCTGGCGACTTAAGAAGCTTGCTCAAAGCGAGTAAAAGCAGCATCGTGTAAATCACCCTTATCTTTCCCTCTTTCCAGCCCTCGTTCTCGCTCTCGTTCTCGCTCAACGACGCGAGAGCGAGGCTAATTCTTTCTGGGCTATAATCTGACTTGTCAGATTGTAGCCCTTGGGCTACTGCCAAACTTGGGGTCACTGATTTTTACGAGCTTTGGCAGAAATGTAGTATAGGTCTAGCAAAAGTTACTGTTAACCGGAGACGATGCAACACTCAAGCATTTGGGAGAAATTACAAATTGAAATTTCGCGATTTTAAGTATGCGCTGTTATTCCAACATTTGCAGAGCTACTTCCAAGTGACGATGTGACGCAGCAGACTGGACGCGGTGCTGATACACGCTAGGTTGCATGTTTGCGCCTACTTATGTCTTGTTATTTTTTTTAATTTGTTTTTTTTATTCTTACGAATAAATATATATATATATATTCCCAGATATAATGAATTTATCTTCCTATTCTTCTGTAACCCATACAGCACCGGACATCCAATGGATGTACGTTTCACGTCCAATTTATGTCCATATGTCCGATTTGCGTCCGTGGACATAAATTGGACGTAACAAGGATGTCCTTATTGGACATCGGACCTGTAGGACGTCTGATGTACGTCCGTCGGACATCCTATGTCCGAAGTTGTGACAAACGTACGTCCTATGGACGTCTTTTGTAAAAAAAATGGATATATAACGGACGTCCAATGGACATCCGTGTGCAGTCTGGGAATATATATATATATATTTTTATTCGTAAGAATAAAAAAAAACAAATTAAAAAAAATAACAAGACATAAGTAGGCGCAAACACGCAAGCGTTTATCCCGCGGTGCGATACACCCTAGCGTGTATCAGCACCGCGTCCAGTCTGCTGCGTCACATCGTCACTTGGAAGTAGCTCTGCAAATGTTGGAATAACAGCGCATATTTAAAATCGCGAAATTTCAATTTGTAATTTCTCCCAAATGCTTGAGTGTTGCATCGTCTCCGGTTAACAGTAACTTTTGCTAGACCTATACTACATTTCTGCCAAAGCTCGTCAAAATCAGTGACCGCAAGTTTGGCAGTAGCCCTTGTCAGATTATAGCCCAGAAAGAATTAGCCTCGCTCTCGCGTCGTTGAGCGAGAACGAGAGCGGGAAAGAGGGAAAGATAAGGGTGATTTACACGATGCTGCTTTTACTCGCTTTGAGCAAGCTTCTTAAGTCGCCAGCGAATTCGCAAAAATCTGAACGCTATGATTGGTAGGCTACAAGACAAATATCTTACAGGATTTCTTAAATATTTATCAAGCCAGAAACAAGAAAAAAACATCTATTGGTAAGAAAATGTCTAAAACTATTGCGATTTCTCTTTTTAATAAAAATGTAATAGCAAAAATGTCGAATTTAGAATTAATGATTTACAACAATGATAAGATATTACAACAATATATTACAATATAAAAAGTATTTTAATACATAATTTGTACACTTATTTCGTATAACTATGTGTATTGTTAAATTATACTTACGCTAATAGCGAGCGAATGCTAAGGTCATTCAAATATGAGCGGGAGTTGCCAAAACTGGTGGACCAATCAAAAGTGGAATCCTTATGACTAGACTCTAATTCAAGGGTCTCTAGTTGCAAGTGGTTCTAGGAGACCTCCTCTGGTGACACAACGCGTCATAACGATCGGTGTCATCGAGTCATCGGAAGTAACATGTCGGTATAACAGTGATTCGGAGCGGAATAAAGAGAGAGATAGATAAATAGAAATAATTTGTTACCTTCTCTCTCTCTCTTTCCAAAATCCGAGTACATTGTGCAGTCTGTCTCTCTTGATACTGAACACAATTGCGACTTGAAACTTTAGACCCGTTTTGAATTTGAGGGATTTGTCGTTGCTGTAAGCACGACCTGTCATATGAGAAATGTTGAGAAGACAAAACTGTTTGTGATATCATTCTCGGTATTATCCTGGCGAGATCTGTGACAATCACACGAGATTAGTACTAGATACATGTGACAAAGATCTAATAAAGTCGTCGTCTTTCTCTCTTCCTCTTCGTAACTTTGACGTTCATGCACATCTGCTCCTGTAAATAGCACGTACGCCGGATATTAATGACATATTAATGACAAATATAATATTTATTTATTTGATAACATATCGGATAAAATTAGCCTGTATGATTCGTCGTGACAACGTAATCTCGATCTTCCACCGATCGATTTAACCTCTAAAAACTGTGACTCATAAAATGCGTGTTTCTTAATGTCAGTTTGATATTCCAGGAAGATTCGTACACACGAAATATATGTGAGATGATCAATATAATGGTATAGCGCGATTAAGTGCATAGTGGTACATTTGTAACTGGAAATTGTGTTAATCGCAATTTTGACATGTAAGAAATAAGATGTATTTTTCGAGACATGGTTTATTTTCATTCATGTTTGCCATCGATTTTGATGCCATCGATGATTGACACGCATATTGTTTTTAAATTGTTAATTTATCTCAAGATTTTATTCAATACATCTCTATCTGTAGAATCATGGAGTGGTTATTCGGCAAGCGTATTACTCCTGAGGAAATGCTCAGGAAAAACCAAAGAGCATTGAATAAGGCAATGCGAGATTTGGACAGAGAAAGAGTGAGAATGGAGCAGCAGGAGAAGAAAATTATAGCAGACATCAAGAAACTTGCAAAGGATGGACAAATGGTATAACTAAATATATATATTATATTATATTTTGTTTTGTTATATATATCATATTAAGGTATTTCTTGATTACTATAGGATGCTGTGAAAATTATGGCCAAAGATCTTGTTAGGACAAGGCGTTATGTGAAAAAGTTCATGCTTATGAAAGCAAATATTCAAGCAGTATCCTTAAAAATACAAACGTTACGTTCTCAGAACACAATGGCGCAAGCAATGAAAGGAGTGACAAAAGCAATGCAAAACATGAATAAGTGAGTATAATAATTCACATATCAATATATCAGACATATTTTCATTATACTTGTACTTATTAGAAATACTAAAGCATAGTGAATAGCTTTTCAGTATAACTGCAATACTAAATAATTTATTTTTTCACTTATTTGGTCTTTACCTCAATTAATTTTTTTAGACAATTGAATTTACCACAAATACAAAAGATATTACAAGAATTTGAAAAACAATCAGAGATCATGGATATGAAAGAAGAAATTATGAATGATGCAATAGATGATGCGATGGAGGATGAAGGAGATGAAGAAGAGAGGTATCAAGCATTTTTATATACATATATAAATAGTTTTTAATATATAAATAGTTTTTAATTAGAAATACAAATAAAAAATTAATTATAAAATTTATCAGTTATTAAAGATATAAACTATTAATATTTTATTTTTCAGTGATGCTGTAGTCGCTCAGGTATTAGATGAGCTAGGTTTGCAATTAACAGATCAACTATCTGGCCTACCGCAAGCATCTGGATCACTGAATGTAGTTGGTTCTAAACAGCCAGTTGCTGCTGCAGCTGGCAATGAAGAGGGTGGTAATCTTGCAGATGCCGATGCGGATCTACAGGCCAGACTTGAGAATTTGCGACGTGAATAAATTAAGATTTTAAGTATTATAGTTAGGATATAAGTGTATTAAAAAATGTAAAAAAGGATTGGCTTTATGTTAAAAGCTTTAAAGCAGTTGATTCCTGTCGAATCGAGTGCTCTCAAGAATGCTTCTATACTTGGTATATATATATATTTAAACATATTACATCTATTATTTTTCTTAAACATCCAATCTTATACTTTATATGCACTCGAATTTTATAACTGCTTTCGTAAGAAATGTTCTCTGTAAATGCCTAAAAAATGCTTGTAATATGCAGACTATATTGTATAATAAAATATGTGATAATAGTAACCAATTTGTGGTCTAATGAATACTTAATAATACTCAATAATTTTATATGAAACCATATTTATATGAAATCATATTTATATGAAACCATATTTATATGAAATCATATTAAAGTCTTTTCATATTTTATTTTATATTTAGAAAACTATGTGACTTTGTAGCCTGCTATAGCTTGGAAATTTAGTTTCCAATTTAAAAAAATACCTATGCATTGATTATTTGTTATCTTATTTTTATAATAAGATCAATTTTTTCATATAAATATATTTACCTTTTTTTTTACCAATCTATAAAATACTCTAGATATTACATTGTAAAATTATCGCTCAGATAAAATATTTATAGGCTCGTTTAAATTTCCCGCTAATATTGTAGTCGCAAATATTGCTGTTAATTCGTTTTCTCGAAATTCGATTTATTTCGAGTTATCACTCAGCCAATGTGAAATAGTGAATATAATTTCGACGTGTGTTATCATGAAATTATGCCGGCTAAAAATTAAGCAAGAAAAATATCAATGTCAAATAAACATTGTTCGCTTCGACATCTTAACGGTAACTTATCGATGAAATTCTTTTTCTGAGGAAATAGCATGACGACCTTCACCGATACTGATGATTTTTTTTTCTTTTTTTCTTTTTCTCAAAAGCCGACTTAGATATTAAAACTAATTAGTCCACGCACACACAGTTATTTTATATAATACATATATGAGAGAAATGATAAACTCATTTCTACGAAGGAGTCGGAACTTTACCGAATTAATCGAAAATCGAGAGTGACAGAGATGAAGAACTAATCATACCGGTGGCGGTGAAAATGTTTTATACTGTTCGTTACACTCACGCGACGTGTCGGATTGCCCTTTAGAACGTGATACGTAACACCGCATACGCTGCTATTATCAAAAAGTTCTTGCGTAAAAAGAATCGCAGTAGTCTCAGTATAGAGTGCAAATTAGTCAGCGGTTAGTTAACCTTGCGACATTTGTTATATATAGCTCATGAATAGCTCATGAAAAAGAAGCATCGGTAGAAGAAAGTAGCAGTTTATTTTAACGACTTTGACGGCGCTGGATACATCTAAAGGACTGAAATATGATATATTACTTGGACAGATAGTGACATCGTTTAATAAACGCGGCAAATTCATGTCGTCCAGATCACATTTCACAGCGAAATTCGTAAGTATATATGCACTTTGTATGTTAAGTACGATGTAAAACTATTACATATTCCTACTTGCAGAAAGCGGTTGTTAGTCAAAAGTTCGTTTAATCATCATGAGTCAGCTACAAACTAATCTGTTAGCTGCTGCTATTGGAGCAACTATTGGAGTGATAAGCGCAGCTAGTATTTTTATTTATCATAAAATTTTGGAGAAGAAACATGAATATGAACATATGAAGAATGGAAACTATGAGGAACTCAATCGTCGTCTTACAGAATTACAAGAAGAATTGGATGCACTAAGGTGACAATAATACAATTACTCCTTTTTAATTGATCAATTTTATTTTGAAATATATTTGCAAATATACAGGTGACACAGATTAATATGTATGTTAATCGTTTCTATTCAGATTACAGCAAAATCAACAGAGAAAGAAGAAGCTTAGTCGTAAACGTGTTCTTAATGACAATACATATACTGCAACAGATAATGATACAGATGTAGATGCTTTTTCAACAGCAGGTACAGATATTGGAAATGATGAATTCTTTGACTGTTCGGACAGTGATAATGGTATAAGTGACATAGAAACTAGGTTAGTTTATTTTTCATCATATCCTTAATATAACTTTATTCTCTGTTTAAACAAAAGAATTGTGCCAGTTTAAACATTATTCTGTAGATTGAATCTATATATTTTTTATGAGTCTTATTTGTATATAGGACATTTAAGTCCTTATCTATAGTTTGATCTTATCTAAACTTAAAATTAACTTGATACTGCTTAATTGATTGAGCGCAAGCTTGAACCTTATTTGTAAATGTAGCTACAAATATATGTTTTATTTTTCATTTTTTTTGTCACCCAACTTTTAAAGCTCGAAACATAAAAGGAAGAGATTATATGTTTAGTGATGCAGGTCAACAGAAGCCACTTGCCCTGGATTAAATTTTTCCATCTTGGATGCACGCATTGAACAGAAGGAACATCAACATGATATTTATTTTGAGCTACAAACCCTTGCAAACAATTATCCAAATAATATAGATATAGCATGGAGATTTGCCAGAAGTTGTTTCAATCATTCAAATGATATGATTGATCAAGCTATGAAAAAAGCTGTTCTTCTTGAGGGTATTGGATTTATATATTACTATATTTATATCTATGTGTATCTTTTTAATTACATATTTATGGTTACAGTATTTAATTACAATACTCATCTCTTCAGAAATGTAAATGTAATATTCATTTTTATAGGGATTATTGCCTGCAAAAAGTTTTATACATCATCAAATGCAGATCTGCACAAATGGTATGCTATATTAATAGGAGTACACAGTAATTTTTTATCAATAAAAGAGAAGATATATAGTGGTTTTGAGTACAAAGAACATATACTGAAAGCCTTAGAGATACGCCCAAACGATGGCATGCTACATCATCTACTCGGTAGATGTTTATATGAGTTTGCTAAGTTAAGTTGGGTGGAAAAAAAGGTACGCATAATAAGTTCCAATGGTAGCTAAGTGATTCAAATAAAATCATGATACTTATATATGGTAATGTAATTGACTATCATTGTATAGATTGTAGCGACATTGTGTGCAGAGCCTCCAATCGTCCCATTTGAAGATGTGATAGATACCTTTAAAAAAGCAGAAAAACTTTTAGACGAAGTGAATCTGGAAAATCAACTATATATTAGCAAATGTTATATAGCACTGAGCGACTATGAGCAGGCCATCCATTGGTTAAAGAAGATTTGTGACTCCTCGCAAATTGTTGAAGATGAAGACGAAAAAAAAGTAGTGGACGAGGCTCATGATCTTCTCAACAAATACTCTAGTTATGAAAAAGATAGTTAAAAGAGGGTGTTAATAAATCTGTTCATTCCATACATTATAGTATAAGTATGTTATAAGAATCAACATGTTACACATATAGACGCAATTTATAAAGTACGGCATGGAAAAGGAAGAGGAAAGCATACAAACAGTTTTAATTATTGAACGTAAAAGAAAGTAATAGATGTCCCGTAAATAGTGTTACAATCAAAAAGGAATAAGTATGAAAAAATAAATTGACCAAGTATAAAATAAAAATATATTCAACAAGGTAAATTCACACAAGGTAACAAACACAAAATATCTCTTTTTTTTATTAAATTAATCTTAAAAATTGAAAAATTAACACTATTTTTACACTATTTTAAGAATCCTTAAACTCTAAGCATACAATAACTTCTGAATTATACATGAATTGAATTACTGATTATTAAATGAATATTAAAGTAGTTAAACTCCTTTTGAGTGTAATTACAATCAAACAATATTACATATGAATATGAACAAAACGATATTTTTGTTTTAAATCATCAAAGGAAGTTAAAAATGTTATAGATATGTATATATGTAAATTTATGAATGGGATATTAACATTTCTTTGTTTTCATTGATAAAGTACATATTTATTTATATTTATTAGCCTTTGTCGAAATAAGACTAGCAACATTGGTCTTTTAAAAAAAATTTATTAATTTTATATTTAACATTTTTTTATTAAAAACAAGACATTGTAGATCCTTGTTAGGACTAATATTTCTTCCAGATGTTTAATTTATTTTTTATTATTGATTTTTCGGTTGTACTGCGACTTACGGGACTTGTATAATATTTTTATCATATATAAAACTTTTATATTTTAATAATCTAGATGATCTCTTATCTACAAGTCTTTCCAATAAAATATAAAATGACATGAAGGTACAGGCGCCCATATCGATGATATATAACAAATATAAAATTTAAATATTTAAAAAATTAAAAATTGTCATTATGCTGTGTATAAACGTTAGGCCTATTATGCTTTATATATATATATATTCCTTATACAAATAATTAAATATTTACTACTGTATATATAACATATTATGGTTTGATTTTTTATCCATATCCTAGTAAAATAATGTGATACAATAATACAATAAATGCGTTTAAACACAAACGATCATTTTTTAGATTTAATTTAAAAGTTTTCGCCAAAATAAATCTTGAATGCTATATAATTATAATAATTAATTTTTCATGTATAAATAGAGAAAAAGAACTCTAACTTCTATCTGAACGTTTAGACTGTAAAGTATTAATCAATTTTTATTTCCCAATTTTATATACATAGACTGTAAATATTTGTAGTACAAATATTTAATGTAGTTCGGCAGAATATGGCAGAAATAAATATCATTGTATTAAATAATTAGATATTGTTTTGTATAAATAATATACTGGAAGCTAATATAATAAAAACATTTTATTGATACTATATTATATATAAAAAATATTCAGTTGATCGCTAGTTGCAAAAAAACTTTAATCTTTTTATTGGGATCGTGCAACCCTCTTGTGCTCAACAGATCAATAATGGTCCAACACAGCATCCTCCAGCTTAGTAGTAGAGAGCGGATGAGAGAGTGAGGGTAAAAGGGGTGGTAGAGAGAAGCCCCTCTGGTAAAGCCAAGAGGAAGCCAGTAAAGACACAGTGTTTCACAAGGAAACAGTCAAGGTCCAATGTCCGTAAAAAGTGCTTCAATTACACAGTGCACATGTGAAAGTGAGTTTTGAACACTTTGCTCTAATATTTAATTTTTCTTTTCTATTCTCTTCTAGAAGCATGGGATTAACTTGAGTTTTCCTCCCTCCTTATGTGTCAAGAATATGAAAGTCTCAAATATCAACTTTTTAATGTTTTCAAGCTGAGCAAGAACAAATCTGCTTTGTTCTCGTGAAATCATTATTGAAAGAACAGAGGAAACATTATCTCAATATAAATGTGAGGATCCTGTCGTGATGTCACTTGTGTCATCACTATCTAAAATTCTTAAAACAATTCAGATTGAAAATATTTTGCATTTTGTATTCAATGTGCGTGTTCTGGAACTTTTAATGATAACAGCGTTAAATGTTTAATAACATTCATTAATATGCGTTTACGTAGCGACACATAGTGACGCCTGCATTAATATATAATAATGCTAATAACATATCACTATGATCGTGAAAACGTTAAAGGAAGGACAGGTCTGCAAAATATCCATTTTTAGATTGAAGTAGGTACTTGGCCTGTAAGAGTCGTGCACGATTTTAAACATAATATAATAATTATTTATTAATAATTGGCCTTCGTTATATATTTTGTTAAAATTAAACCGGAAATTTTTGAAAGTAATATAGATAGAATAATACTATATTACTTTTGCTAATTTTCTACTTTAAGTTTACTAATTGTCTACTTTAATTTATAAGATATTATAATACTCAGAAAGAAGCTTAGTATTTGACCAAAATATTTATGATGTATATAACGAAGGTCAGGTATATTTATTTCTAACTTATTTTCACTTTTGAAACCAAATAAGAGACATTGTTTTCTTTGGCCATTTTCAGATTATAATGCGCGGATTTATACGTGGTATACTGTATTGTGCTCTGTGGTATGGTAGTATAGTAGCAGGCTTTTTATTTATTGCCTGTCCGTCCCTACCGTTGTTCTTGTTCAGCCCACCGAAATTCCGAAAATATGGAGATCTCTTATTTTCGTGCTGGGAGCTTTACCCTACCGTGAGTAAATTACTAATTATTTTCATCATATACGTTCACATATATGTAGTCTTTTGTTTTCGATTATGCTATTAATTATGCTTATCGGAAATATTTTAAACATTCTAGGCCTTGTTAAACATGTTTGGTGTAAAGATTTATGTGTCTGGTGATCATATATTTCCTAATGAATCAGCTGTGCTTGTAATGAATCACAGAACAAGGGTGGATTGGAACTTTCTATGGGCGGCGATGTACCAAGCGTGTATGCCTAATGTAGCTTGTCATAGATTGAAATTCGTTTTGAAGGATCCTATACGACACATTCCCGGTCCAGGTAACATTTTGTTTCTTCTCTTGCACAATGTACACGAAGCTTCTATATGCAAAGTCATATATATCTTACATTTTTATCATTGCACACGCACCTGCGACAGGATGGATCATGCAAATGAACAGTTTCCTTTACATAACACGACGCTGGGAAGAAGATCAAGGCCGGTTGTCACGTATTCTCGATTATTTTATCGCATTAGATAGTCGTACACAATTGTTGATATTTCCTGAGGGTACCGATTTAACGAGAAGCAGCAAGGAAAAATCAGATAAATATGCGTTACAGCATCATTTACCACAATACAACTACACTCTACATCCAAAGACAACTGGCTTCGCCTATCTGGTGCAACATCTTCAACAAGCGAATTATCTCGATGCCGTGTATGATTTGACGATAGCATATCCCGATTACATACCGCAGTCTGAAATTGATTTGATCAAAGGCAAATTGCCGGGCGAGGTGCACTTCCATATAAAGCGAATACCCTCCGCGGAGATACCAACGCACGAGTCGACGTTGAGAAAGTGGCTGGAGAATAAATGGTCTGACAAGGAGAGAATATTGAAACAATTTTACGAAGAGAAAACTTTCTCCTCCGCCGAAATCTGGCCGATGGCGAAAATGCTACCACTGCGAGCTGCGTTTGGATTCTGGAGTATATTGACAGGTACGTTTCTCTTATCTTTCTTCTAACTTAAAAGAATATAATCTCGGAGATTTGGTATCGATAAAAACAATACCAGAAATAAAATTTCATATTCGCAGGAATGATGGTACTTTTACTCATTATTTCACCAATCTTTCAACTATGGACTTTGATACATACAGCGTTTTTCGTCACGTTGTCGATTTTCAGTACGAGCTTTAATCAGATCGAGATTGAATGGTATTCGCGTTGGAAGAACTATCCTTTCCAAACCAAGCGTAGTTAATCGAGAATATATTTTGACTTGATGTTCTTTAGAGGATTATATAGCTCTCTTTATCTCTGTGATAATGTTGTGTACATATAAAATCGAAATTAGAAGAGAAATGTAATTTCAAGAATCTTGTGCAATATCATGTAATTGTAAACGTATGTCTGTGTGTAATTGTTTACTGCACTGTTTCAATTCTTTTATGTTTATATATCTCAACGTCTTAGTCTTAAAAACAGTGGTATATAACAAAGTGAGAGTGTATACAATTGCCTAATAATAGATAATTGAAGTTTGTCCTCCAATCATATATTATGCTATCTTTAAAAAAAAGAGAGAGATGTAAAGATGGATGATGCAAGCATTTTGATGTTTTATGTCAAAAGAAATATATATATACATAAAATAGTATTTCTAATAAATATATATCTCGTGGAAACGTCTATATTTGTAAAACATAAATTGTACAAATTTCTTAGAAATTTTCTTATTAAAAGAATAACATTTTAAAAGAACCACTAGTTTTTACTGCAACAAATTTCTGATAAACGTTGATACAAATGGAATATTGTTAAAAATATGGTGTTTTGAGATATTATTAACAAAGTAATTTTCATATATTACATAACAATGAAGAGAGAAATATAATCATTACACTTTTCTACTCCATCTTGTTTCTAATTATTTATGAAAAGAATTTCATATAGCAACATACGAAACATGTGTCTTTTTAATTGATGTAAAAAAATGGTTATGTTTCTTGAATTATACAGGCTGAATGTAAATTGCGGACATTTTATAAGATAGAAAATATATAAATATGCTGTATAATTATATAAAATTTATATAGATTATAGAAAGTATATGTTAGAATATATTTATTTTTTCGAATTTTTTTAATAAAAAAATTTAGGTCCTTCAACTATTGAACGGTTACGAGTACGAGCAAAAGTGAATTCATGTGCCAAAGAGAGATATAAACAATTAGATTAGTTTTATAAAAAATCATTTAGTAAATATGGTAATAGAAATATAGCAATATATGATACGCATATATCTCCTAATATATATGTTAAATATTTTCTTTACATAATTAGTACCTGGGAGCCACATATTCAATCAAATCAATAATTTCCTTTGTATAGCTCCAACAAAGAAGTAGTCAAAACCATAAATTGATGAATAATCTATCTTATCTGTGCGTACGTCCTATGAACTAGTCAAAACGTGTTAAAAACTTTCTTATGCAAATAAATGTTAATTCAACTGTTGTGTAATGATATAATAATGTAACATGTGAATAATCTTTAACATTGTTGCATGTATTGTCAGCACTGTAATACAAAGTATTTTATGTAAGAGCACACATTGCGTTCGTATACAATATTTATTTCTGTAAAATAACGAATATATTACATATGACGCATTAAGTCTTCAAGCTAAAAAAATGTGTTGTAGAATATATGAAATAATGTATTCCCTATATAATTATATATGTACATGTGTATATTTAAATAATATAAATCTATCAATATATTCCATTATAATTATTGTGCAATGAAAGCAATAAGATATCAAATCAAGAATATGTAACAACATGCTAGCTATGATTAAATTCATACTATTGTACAATAATTGTTTTTGGAACGTATATATTTGATATTTCACCAGTCACTTCGATAGTGATAGGTTCAAAATACATAAAGATATTTCATTGATAGTTTTATTATTATTATTATTACAACAAAAAGCAATGTCTTATGTACACATTTTCAAAAGCTAATTTTAATATAATTAGCATTAACCCTTTTTGTAAAAGGGGTTAACTGGACTTGGTATAGGACTCGCTTTTAACACACTAACTAACGGTTTCTTATTTGCGTCAAAAGGAATAGTCGGACTTCTACGAACCTGTTGAATATATTCTGATGTAAGTTGCGCAGTATTTCGATGCAGCACGATTTTCACCTTCTTTCTCGATTCCGTAGAATTATTTAAGTCAGTTTGCCCTTTCATTTGATTCGATGTGTGTGATTTCTGCCATAAAATAATAAAAGAATACTTTCACATGACTTATAAAGAGCTACATCACTTATAAACATTTTCAAAATTACTAGTACTAACATTTCTCAGAGCCACCACTTGATTATTCCGTGCAATATTTTTTTCCGATACAGTCTTCTCAATTACGCGTTTTTTGGCAGTTTTCTTGGTCGAAATGTTGCTTTGAGAAACTGACGCAGGCAAAATACATTGATTTACATGTTCTGATATCGGCCACTCTCCACGTACGGTCGTTTTCATTTTATAATCGACATTTGTATCTGATGATTGCATATCGTTTACACAATTTAATTTTATTTTTTTAGCTGTTTTACTTTTCTTTGATCCACCTACGCTCGATTTCATTTTATAATCGACATTTGTATCTGATGATTGCATATCGTTTACACAATTTAATTTTACTTTTTTAGTTGTTTTATTTTTTTTTGATAAGCTCTTTGCTTCTAATTTTGTTTTGTTTTCACTAAATTCAGATTTACAGTCAACTTCATCATGTGTTAAATTATTTTTTTTCTGTTTCTTAGGAGGACCTATATCTAAAACTGTATCTGTATCAAGTTCGATTATTCGCTTATTTCTTTTTCTTTTATTGTTTATGTTGTCACTGTATAGGTCCTTCTCAAACTGAATAAGGCGAAGAGCAGCCTTCTTTGAATCTGTATCCTTTTTCTGCCAAATGGGGTTTCTAACTTTTTTTGTCCCAAGAGGCATCTTTCCTTCTGACAATTCTTTGAACCTAGTATTAAGAGTTTCTTTTTACAAGAATGAATATAACAGAAATATAAATTGAAATTTGATAGATTAATTAAAAACATAGAATATATACTCTTGCAGAATTCTTGAAAGTTGTCTCCGTGACTTTGTCGTTGAAGATGGATGAAATTTATAACTTGAGAGTAACTGAACAATCTGTGCAGGATTAAATGAAATTTGTGGCAATTCCACATCAACTCTACCTGCTCGTGGATCTAAAGGATTTTCAACTTTATCCATTAGTAGCTCAGTTTTAGAAAATTCTTCATCCTTATTTTCAGAATTATCTTCCATGTCTGATAATTCTAACTTTTTCATATCATCCAAATGTGTGCAAGGAAAACCAGCCTATTTATTGAAATGAAATATGATTTATATTTCATATTGCAATACATGTTTAGAGAGTAAGAAACCTACTTGTCTCCAGGCTGCAAATTTTTCCATGTATTCGATACCTATATCTGATTGAAATATAAGGTATCTAAAAATATGCTTCATGATATGTTTCATTTGACGTTCATCTTTAGTTGTTATTAAATAAACAACAAACGGTCTAATAAATTCACTCACAGCCTCTTCAGACAAATTTTCATTGCTGTTCTATACAATAATTTACATAACTTCTCATTAAAATGGTTAAGACTTATTATTTTAACTTATTATTTTAACTTTTCATTAAAATGTTTAAGACTTATTATTTTAACTTTTTGAACATACCTTAGCAAGCTCTTCTAAATATATCTCTGTTACATGTAGACTAAAACCCAAGTTGGTCTTTGGGCATAAAAAGAGTTTTTCAAATATTTGGGATATTTCTTTTATCCATTGCATATCCCATGCTTTATCCTTGCATACTACAAATGTTTGGCGCAGTATTCTTCTAACCAACTGGAGAAACAAATAGGTACGAGGGTTATTTGTACATAATTTGAAGTATCACAATGTATTATAGGAAGCAGTAAGAAAAAAAAGTACCATAGAAAATTTGTCCAATCTGTACTGATCTATGCCAAACCATTCTGTGGCAAGAGTTTTTAGAGCACAAGTTGTATAAAGTATAATATTATCTTTGGAATTAAGACAATGCACTATTTTACTAAGAGATTCTGCCAGTTCTTCTTGAATCAACATTTTGTCAGACATCCACATGCAGTAGAACAGGCCTTTCCATAAACTCATAAAATCCATCTCTGTAAATGCTGTAAAATGTGTACCAATAAGTATATACTTGTTCACTATAAAGAGCTTATATGTAAATATATATGTAATGTTGTAAAATATATACTAAGTATATACTTGTTAAATATATAGAACTTATATGTGAATATACATGTTAATCAGACAAAATAAGCCAATTTACCAAACGAGCTTTGAGAGCGCACTGTCAACCATTTTTTCAAACTTTTTAATACTTTGTCCCGTATCCTCTTGTCATTATCAGCCAATAGCCGTGCAAACTTAATTTCTTGTGCAATAACGAGAGTCTTTTTATTTTTTCCTTTCGTACATTGTTGCTGATTATTGCTTTTTAACATCTTTGTCTTGCTCTGCAACGACACACGTGTATATGGTATCTTCACAGCCATTTCTTGAGTTAACAGCTAAATAAATTGTGTAATTTGTCGCAAAAAATATATTTGTAATATATATAATATAATAGTGGTTATAATGCAATGCCGATAATGTTTTATGTTTGATTATTTAAACAGCAGTATACATATTCTTTTCTTTATGATTTGATGCTATTTTCACATGCCGTTAACCTTTCTCCAAAAATACATGGAGCCACATGGAGCTATCGCTAGTTTCTCCTAAGGGCCAGAGCACAGACTTCTGCATAACACATAATACATAACACATAAAAGAATAAACCAATTGGTTTTCTTCATTTCCCTCCTCAGGACAGAAATGAAGAACTCTGATTGGTTGATTCTCTTATGCGTTGTGTATTATGCGTTATGTAGAAGTCTGTGCTCTGCCCCTTAAAGCCTATCCAGACAAACTTGCATAAGCGCGTAACGCATATGCATAAGGAAATTGACTAATTATGATCCGTGTAGTAAAAAAATATTTTTTGTATTAAACATACGATTAGTCAATTTCCTTATGCATATGCGTTACGCGCTTATGCAAGTTTGTTTGGATAGACCCTTAACCTTTATCATACTTTGAATATATGCGTGTTCCCGCTGCAATGTGATTTGCACCGCCATTTTGAGAGGTCTGAGAACGTGAACCAATGGAAAGATGCCTATGAGTTGTCCAGACTCTGTATTCTAGGGTCTCTAGTTCTGCTGAACGCAGCCATTGGCTGCGTTCAGTAGAACAAAATGATCAGTGAGCGCTTAGTGATTATTGTCTGTGATTGGAGCATTCTGTTAGATTCTTCATAGACCCAGAAATATTTATCAATCAGGAGCGAGATTCAGTGGAAAATCTAGTAATGTTGTCCAACTGTTGAGTCTGCTGAACGCGGCCGTTGACGAATTACTCAACCGTTGTGTAACCGTTGTGTTTTCTGAACGCAGCCATTATTTCACAAAAAGGATTGACAAAATAAAATATTTTATTTCGCTTTATGATTATTTTCCTAAATAATATATTTTTATAATAAAAGATTTTAATTATATATTCATTATTCAAGAGTAATTCCAAGTCCTGATCATGATTGAAGATAGTATACATAAAATTTTGTTTCTCCCATCTCTTGAAAAGATTTGATGACATTTCCGTTATTATTATTATTACTGTATGAGACTTTAGACGGATTTCTTTTGATTTCAGATATTACTGTCGAGGTTGCTGTTTGGCTATATTTATCCTGGAATATGGCTGAATTGAATGTGCCTAACATATTATAACAGATTATAACAACTTTTTATTAGGCGCTTCAACTGAATTCGTCGCCCATTATGTTAAAAAAAGGGAAAAAGAGACAAAGGAAGATTGTCATGATTCAAGTACAACGTCCTGGAGAGAGAGAGAAAAGGAGTCGAAAATCCTAAAACAAAAAAACTTTTGTTTAAAGATAATATATCCTGATTTATTTATTGCAAAATGGTTTATCTTCGGATCTGCTTTTCTTGGTATTTGTGTTGCATCATCGTCGTACAGAAAACTTTTGTTTGATGTGCGTTCGCCGCGCGGCAAGACGGCGCTGCACCGAGTGATCCAGAATGATGGCCGAGCAACGTGTTGAAATTCGTGGAAGATCTCTTGAAGCATGGCTGCCCCTCGAGCGTTAAAGAAGCCGGCAGCGGCACGACTGCCTTGCATATCCTCTTCCATCAGCTCATTCACACGCCACTGTAATCCCTTCATCACAACTTCGACGCGGCCTTGAAAACGCTGGAGCTGCTGGCCAAGGCAGGCCTAGTCTCAACATCAAAGATCATCAGGGTCGAAGCCTTCTGCATGTCCTGGCTTCGTCGGCAATATTTGGTACAGCACTCTGATTACCAATTATGCAATGAATTTATTACTCTGATTGGGAAAGTATTAGTAGAGTGGAAAATATTCCAGTTATACTTCCATCTTGCATATGTTGTGCGTATCTTACCATGTTACAAAATAAGACCCATTATTTATTTATATCTTTTTCTTTTATTGTTAATATTATCACTGTATAAGTCCTTCTCAAATTGAATAAGGCGAAGAGCAGCCTTTTTTGAATCTGTATCTTTTTTTTGCCAAATGGGGTTTCTAACTTTTTTTGTCCCAAGAGGCATCTTTCCTTCTGACAAATCTTTAAACCTAATAATAAAAGTTTCTTTTTATAAATGAACATAACAGAAACATAAATTGTAATTTGATAAATTAATTAAAAACATAGGACATACTCTTGCAAAATTCTTGTAAGTTGTCTCCGTGACTTTGCCGTTGAGGATGGATGAAATTTATAACTTGAGAGTAAGTGAACAATCTGTGCAGGATTAAATGAAATTTGTGGCAATTCCACATCGACTCTACCTGCTCGTGGATCTAAAGGTTTTTCAACTTTATCCATTAGTATCTCAGTTTCAGAAAATTCATCCTTATTTTCAGAATTATCTTCCATGTCTGATAATTCTAACTTTTTCATATCATCCAAATGTGTGCAAGGAAAACCAGCCTATTTATTGAAATGAAATATGATTGCAGATTTATATTACATTTTGCAATATATGTTTAGAAAGTAAAAAACTTACTTGTCTCCAGGCTGCAAATTTTTCCATGTATTCAATACCTATATTTGATTGAAATATGAGGTACCTAAAAATATGCTTCATAATATGCTTCATTTGATGTTCATCTTTAGTTGTTATTAAATATATAACAAACGGCCTAATAAATTCAGTCACATCTTCTTCTGACAAATTTTCATTGCTGATCTGTACAATGATTTAAATAACTTTTCATTAAAATGATTAAGACTTATTATTTTAACTTTTTAAATATACCTTAGCAAGCTCTTCTAGATATATCTCTGTTACATGTAGACTAAAACCCAAGTTAGTCTTTGGGCATAAAAAGAGTTTTTCAAATATTTGGGATATTTCTTTTATCCATTGCATATCCCATGCTTTATCCTTGCATACTACAAATGTTTGGCGCAGTATTCTTCTAACCAACTGGAGAAACAAATAGGTACGAGGGTTATTTGTACATAATTTGAAGTATCACAATATATTATAGGAAGCAGTAAGAAAAAAAAGTACCATAGAAAATTTGTCCAATCTGTACTGATCTATGCCAAACCATTCTGTGGCAAGAGTTTTTAGAGCACAAGTTGTATAAAGTATAATATTATCTTTGGAATTAAGACAATGCACTATTTTACTAAGAGATTCTGCCAGTTCTTCTTGAATCAACATTTTGTCAGACATCCACATGCAGTAGAACAGGCCTTTCCATAAACTCATAAAATCCATCTCGGTAAATGCTGTAAAATGTGTACTAATAAGTATATACTTGTTGACTATAAAGAGCTTATATGTAAATATATATGATTAGACAAAATAAACCAATTTACCAAACGAACTTTGAGAGCGCACTGTCAACCATTTTTTCAAACTTTTTAATACTTTGTCCCGTATCCTCTTGTCATTATCAGCCAATAGCCGTGCAAATTTAATTTCTTGTGCAATAATGAGAGTCTTTTTATTTTTTCCTTTCGTACATTGTTGTTGCTGATTATTGCTTTTCAACATCTTTGTCTTGTTTAACGTGTGCAACGACACACGTGTACGTGATATTTTCGCAGACATTTTTTGAGTTAACAGCTAAACAAATTAATTGTGTAATTTGTCGCAAAAAATATGCTTGTAATATATATAATATAATAGTGATAATAGTGCAATGCTGATAATGTTTTATGTTTGATTATTTAAACAACGGTATACGTATTCTTTTCTTTATGATTTGATGCTATTGTCATATGCCATTAACCTTTCTCCATGAATTCATGGAGCTACTGCCCGTTTCTCTTAACTTCTAACTGTGGTTAATTTATAAATTTATATATATAACCGGCTAGTTACTCCATTGAAATTAACCAATCGTATTTGTCAATACTAATTAATGACGACAAATGCGATTGGTCAATTCTGTTGGAATAATCAGACAATTATAAAGCCAGTGATACACGTGGTCTGTTCTTTGTAGCTGCACTGCTGAACTGGTGCAATAAGCTAGAGTGAGAAAACCTATATTTGTCTCACTTTAACTTATTGCACCAGTTCAACAGTGCAGCTACAAAGAACAGACCAACGGTACTTGTTTTCGTGCTGGATTACTTGCTGCATGAAAATACTGCGTTCAGGGTACCTATTAAGCCCGTATCAGACTATGAATTGGGATTGAGATTAGATTGAAATTTGACCAATTGAAAAAGAGAAAATAATCTCAAGTATAGTAAACTTACTCCTGATTGGTTAAATTTCAATCAAATACTCAATCCCAATCCGTAGTCTGATACGGGCTTTATGGAACTCGTCGGAATCGATTCCGATCGGAATAATTCTGTTTCTCCTAGAAAAGACAATAGAAATCTAGGAAATAACGGAATAAATTCGATCGGAATCGATTCCGATAAGTTCCATAATAGGTACCTTGATTGATGCATTTCCGAAGATGGATGGAAACATCGAAAGGCTCGAGAATAATAATTTCTCCTCCCTCCCCTTAACGTAGCTGGAGAATGGCGTATGGGTACACCTTTCTACCTAAAGCCATATACCGAACTGAACTGAACTGATAATAATAATTTGCTTACCTTTCTTTTCCAAATTCAATTTCGACCTGGAATTTCGTAGTGACTAGGCTATTTAAAAGGTTTTGAGTGCTTTCTGATTTACTCTGTTTGTAAAGATTTCCGATTCCAATTTAACGGCTTGAAAGATTTTTATTCAATTAAATTAAATTGTTCGAAAGATATAGTTTGAGTCCGACACGACCGTTCTAAAGATTCGCTCTGACTCCTACACGATCACTTCGAAGCTTCTTTCTCGATTTCGGCGTGACCATGGCTAGCCACGTTTTTTATAAGCAGCTATCCCCACTACTGGGATGTCGATTGAGCATCCTTGATGTAATCCTATGATGTAATATTTGTAATATTGCATTATAAATTATGTCATAATTTGTAATATAAAGAATATAAAATTCTTATAATCTAATTCCTAAATTTAATTTTCCTTTTCTCTCAACTTTATTTTAATCTCTAATGGTTTTCTTTTTGTTATTTAAGTTTGGTATATACATAGGGTGCATTCCGTTTCACGCATTTATCTATAGTTTATGTCACGTAACTATAAAAAATGCGCGCATATGAGTAAAACGGAACGCACCCATATACACTGCGATAAGTCGGTTGCATATAGAACTCGACAACGTTTGCCGCGCGGCGGAAGTTGGTTAGGGAAGATCACAGTAGCCAATCAATAGTCAGGTTCAGCAGAGAAAACTGCTACGCTACCACTCAATAGCGAATGTTCATGGTCTTTTAAATCTTTGGCAAGTCCGAACAGACGTACCAATCAGAGACGTTTGCTACGGAACGGAAGCGGAGTAATTTTTTCCGCTGAACGCAACCAATAGCTGCGTTCAGCAGAACAAAATGATCAGTGAGCGCTTAGTGATTATTGGTTGCGTTCAGAAAACAAAGCGCTCACTGAGCGCTTAGTAACTATTGTTACTATAGTATTGTTCTACTGAACGCGGCCAAAGTGATCAGAGAGCGCTTAGTGATTATTGTCTATGATTGGAACATTCTTTTAGATTCTTCATAGACCCAGAAGTATTGACCAATCAGGAGCGAGATTCAATGGAAAATCTAGTAATGTTGTCCAACTGTTGAATCTGCTGAATGCAGCCTTTGTTCTACTGAACGCGGCCATTGATCCTTAGTATTAGATCATTACATTCAGACCAATAACGTTGACGAATATAATAGTGTAGAATAGTGTACGGTCGCGAACATAAAATGAATGCCCGTTTTTTTGCAACTTTCGGAACGCAACCCGACTCGAGAAGAATGAGAATGACCGCATTCAGCAGACTCAACAGTTGGACAACATTACTAGATTTTCCATTGAATCTCGCTCCTGATTGGTAAATATTTCTGGGTCTATGAAGAATCTAAAAGAATGCTCCAATCACAGACAATAATCACTAAGCGCTCTCTGATCACTTTGTTCTACTGAACGCGGCCATTCACTGCTCCGCTACGGAGCACGCCTGCGCAGTGACTCACAACGAAAGGCGAGAAATGAAATATACGCGGTGGGTCATATTATAATAATACAGACTCAGATGAAATGAATACTCCAACATTAAATGGGAATGAGGGAACACAGAACAGGCAAAAATCATCCGATGTAAGTCTTATATTCCGGGGGTCATCCGAAAAAGATAGAGATAAATAAACATGTTTATGTTTTTAAAACAATACGAACTTAATTAAGAGAATTAAGCTGCATTACGATAGCTACGATTCTGTTATACATTTATATGTGATTTATTTATGTCTGAAAAATGAGAAATTATGTTAACAAATAGCGTGAACAATATTATTAGAACGCAAGATAATAGTAAATGTTACTTTATTTGGTTTGGTATCCGTATTTGCATCATAAATTTCATCCTCTTCATCTCCTTCTTCCTCTTCCATGTCCATGTCTGTATGTCCCAAAACTTCAAAATTCGCTATAACAGCTATTTCTGTATCTAATATCATTGCTTCTGCTATAGAAGATGGCTGTTGCTGAAACAATAAATCACATATAAATGTATAACAGAATCGTAACTATCGTAGTGCAGCTTAATTCTCTTAATTAAGTTCGTATTGTTTTAAAAATATAAACATGTTTATTTATCTTTACCTTTTTCGGATATCCCCTGGAGTATAAGACTTACATCGGATGATTCTTGTCTGTTCTGTGTTCCCTTATTTCCATTTAATGCTGGAGTATTCATTTTATCTGAGTCTGTATTATTATAATATGTCCCACCGCGTATATTTCATTTCTCGCCTTTCGTTGTGAGTCACTGCGCAGGCGTGCTCCGTAGACGGAGCAGTGATTCTCATTCTTCTCGAGTCGGGATGCGTTCCGAAAGTTGCAAAAAAACGGGCACTCATTATTATGTCCGCGACCGTACACTATTCTACACTATTATATTCGGAAAAAATTCTATTTATATATTGCACACATATACACACACCATATTAAATTCAACGGCGAGTATGTGAGCGCCGATAAAAAAGTTATTATTAACAATTAGATTTATTACTAACAATTTTATTATTAACAAAATTATTATTAACAATTAGATTTATTGGATATTAATCAGTTATAGAGATAACAAAAAATTATTTAGTATTTTCAATGTTTTTAAAATACAATTGATTACATAGAAATCGATATTTTTTATAATCGATTATTTGGACGAATATTCCATCTCAGTGTTGCACCTGGTTGCGCCATTTCTATTCTGTTGACGACACTGCTAGGGATTGGTTAAACACTGAACAGCACCAAGTGGACATTGGTGGACATTTATCGTAAATATCACAGCAAAAGCCGTATTGAAAAATTGGCTTTACGAGCGGTTTCTAATCAATTTGTAATTTGTTTCTTGAATCAATATGTCTAGAGAGTTGTCGCGATCAATTGTATGATATTTTCCAGAAAATATGATACAGCTTCAACATTTTCTGTAGACGCTGCGTTCAGAAACGATTAACAGGTTTTATAAAGTATAAACAAGGTACGTAAATCCTTATATTGACGAGGCTTAATATATTTTTAATATAATAAAATGTTCTCGCGAAGTTTTATTGACGTTTCAATATAAACGATTGACTATTATTAGAGGTAGTATTGTATATAAAAGAAGAAAAAAGGATTAGTTTGAAGAAATGCGAGACACACTTATTTCGGAATTAGACGTACAAAGATGGCAGGATCGATTTACTCCCTTTTTGCCTATTTAATATATCAGTTTTGCTTTTTCTTTAACTTTATTATATGTGTATGTTTATCAGATGTCACGTTATCATTCCGATGGTAAAGTCTATGTGGGAGATTTAGGAAGTAATGCTAGTAAGCAAGAGTTGGAAGATGCATTTTCCTATTATGGATCTTTGCGAAATGTCTGGGTTGCCAGACATCCTCCTGGATTTGCTTTTGTGGAATTTGAAGATCCTAGAGATGCTGAGGATGCAGTAAGAGGGCTGGATGGTCGTACTATATGTGGAAGACGTGCTCGAGTGGAACTATCAAATGGAAAGAGATTAAGAGACAGGGGTTCCATGAGAAGAGGTGCTGTGAGATCTTACCATCCAGAAGACAGATGTTACGAATGTGGTGAAAGAGGCCACTATGCTAGAGACTGTCCGCGTCATAGGAATTCTCGTAGAAAGAGGTAAGTCTTACAAATGTTTCCTTAGATGGAATTAATAGACTATAATATGCCTTATTTGTGTTTGGAAGCCATTATGTATAAAAGTATATGTCTGAAATTTAGATATGTATCAAATGTATACATATTTGCATAATGTATACATATAAAAATTGCACATTGATCTATATTACACGCAAATATCTTCCTTTCTATGTTCTATAAGGAATTATCCTTTAGAATGAGAAAAAAGGTTGTGGCATAATTACAAAAAATTATAGTTTTTTGTCTTGTCATGAAAACTAAAATATGACCTCTGTGAGATAATTACAGCACAATGATTTTATTTTGTTTAAATCACTAGTCATTCTTAAACTTAGGTATTTAGTAAGTACTTTATTAATTATCTGATACTTAATATTTAGGAGGCAAATACAGCTGTACTTAAGATAAGATAGTGATATACATATATTAAGTCAGACAGGAGATATATTTAATGAAATATGACAGTATTACAGTTATTGTACCAAGTTGTAACTGTACGATATTGAAAAAGAAAAAAGAGAAAGATAAGATATATGTATAGGTTGCGTTCTTCAAATAACGACATAAGTTAATTAGGAATATTTCATAATTAGAAAAATAGCATTCCTACAAACATAAAAAAAAAGCTGGTTATATGAGGCGGCAGAGAGTAACGCCGACATAATACTGCCCGTTATTTATAGGAGTTGCGGCTGATCGCAGGCATACGCATTGAGAAATGTGTGTTGCTACCGACATTGTCGCGAGATTCGCCTTGGGTTCACTTTGTGACACACACCGCGTAGTTACAGCGTAGAGCACCCACCTACTTCGGGGTTTTCCTCTGCACACTCTGCGAGAGCGAGAAACGGCAAAAATACGCGCGGGCCGGACACAGGGTGGCTAGTTCTGCGCACTACGATACCGATCCGCTGACCATCATCCTATACCGAGAGTTTATGCACGTCGACACACTTCTGACGTACTTCGTTCAGCTATCCGTGATTTCTGCGATAATCGTCGTCGTCATGGTCTTCATCGTCGTCGACGCCGTCGTCGTCGTCGTTGTCGTCGTCGTCGTCATCATCGTAGTCATCGTAGTCGTCGTCGTCGTCGTTGTCGTCGTAGTACCTAACTGGCTGAGAAACAAACTTTCAGCGGTCCCGTCTAGCTACTCTTCGTCCGTTCATCCGACCCTCTCGTGATTTCATCTGCATAAAGTGCTCATCCGCTCCTCCCTTCTCGGCGTATAGCCACATCGCGTGCTCCACGATTGCGTGCTATAAGCGGCCGGGGAAGATGGTACATAAATAAAATAATCAAATACATATTCTACATGGATTAACGTAATTCGATTATAGTGGCAGCGGTTGAGCCTATTTTATAAAACATAAGGAACAAATCACACGCGTGTCACATTATCACGCGTAAGAGCAACATGCGTGTGGTCACGTGTATATAGAGTGTTAAAAAAATGTCGGGGCTAAACTTCAAGGATCTCTGAGCTTTAGCCCCGATGTCTTTTTTTTTAACATTCTTGTATATTCGCGGACAGTTGGACGGACATGTTCGAAAGAGGTTTGCACAGAAATTACGTTAGACAATGTAACTCAAAATACACGTGTGTTTTAACAATTAACTCAATTAGCGCTATAGTATTTGGTTTATAGGAACATCTTGGTCATTTATATGTTAAAAAATTAAGTAACAATTATATATTTATTGCACTAACAACTTGTGATTACAAGAATCAACTTGAGACTTGTGATCAGTCACCCTAACTAGCATGTTGGACTGTGATATCAGAAACGAGGAATCTTGCGTTATTTCTCATTTCTACGTAACATCACAATCCAACTTAACCACAGTAATTAATCAGGAGCCTTAATATCGAAACGCAATACAAGTATATTTCCAATGTTTCTTTAAGCATTTCTTACAGGCTTGCTAGGTATGTGCAGTTAGAGGTCCGCAAAAGGACGAGGCTAATGTACGTTTTATCAATATTAGTAAAAACTATGAAGAGCTAGGAAGAGCTATGCGTAATTTTGGGGAATACTATATTTCCGTGGCTTAAAGAAAAGTCTGTATTACCTAAATCTTTTGCCTTCTAAAGTACACGATTGAGAGATGTGTTCTTTATGATAGTGTTCCGTAGTAGTGGGCAGGCAAAGTTACGCACGCGATCATTATTTTAACGCTCTTATTTACTACGATCTTTACTTTAGGTCCCGCTCGCGATCAAGATCGAAATCGCGATCTCGTTCACGTTCCCGTTCGAGATCCCGCAGTAATCGCTCGCGCTCACGCTCATCGTCGCGCAGCCGTTCACGCAGCAGGAGCGGCCACGCGAGGGATAAGTATCGCAACAAACGGAAGTCCGGTTCCATAGATCGCAGTCGAAGCAAGTCGAAATCTCGGTCGGGCTCCAGATCACGCAGCAGATAAACGGTGAGCATTCATCCGTCTGATTATCTTATCGCATCTTACCACATGTATTTTACGATTTTACGAGCAAACATTTGTATATAACTGCGTCAAATATTACATCGCTAGCTTCTGTTTCAGGTGAATATGGTCGATTGATGGTCAGTGGATCTCATCGACAATTAGAAAGCTGCGACTAACAGTCCGATCGATTGAAGACAGATCAGTTGGCGCATATAAAAGCCACCTGTTTTCTTTTTTTTTTTTTTTGTTATGCGCGGACGCATATAATACGCCTTACAATATAATAATGGATTGTGATTTCATGCCGCAATAAGGGAGCATGCACATCACGTAATATTTATTTTCGACTATGTCGTTTTTTTTCATTCTCTAAAGCGTTCCGCCGCGAGATCTGTCATTGCTTTTTTCAAGAAGCTAATGTAATTCGATGTTCAATAAAATATAGCTTTTCGAACATGTGTTCGAGATTGTATCGTACGCTCGTCACCGTGCCCGTCATTTCTCTCGCTGAAGTCCCCAGGCTCCCATGGAACAAGTGCGCAAGTATAACGTTTGAACAGCGTAAGAGTTCTCTGCGTCTCCTCCTCCTGTTCGGAATACATCTGCGTGTCTGATCGCGATCAACGCAGCGTCGCCGGCTTTTCTTCTCTCCTGAAGCTTTTTTGCGTCATTGGTACTCGACGGCAGACGAGTTAATAGGCGTAGAGACCGGTGGCGCGATCCGGTTTATGTCAGATATTCCAAGATCGTAGAAAATGATTCATCGAGATGAAAAGTTGGGTGATAAAAGTTATCGAATGGTGATCAATTTCAACATCAAGTTGGAATGATTGGTAAATGTTGAGTTCGTAAATGGTGAGTTGTACTCTTTCTTTTCTTTGTTGTCTACATGATTCATATATTTTAATCCAATCCAATGGACAACTAAAATATATCATATCGAATATATAATATTGAAATATTAATCAAATTAAAAATCAAAATTGATAAAATATTAATATTGAAAAATATATAAAATATTAAAATGATATACAGTGATCTGGAGCTCTTAATCATGCAACGGTGGACTTGTACTTGTAGAATTATCAAACTTTAATTTCTAGTTATTAGTCAATCGTGTCACTTTGTGCCAATTGCATTGTCTCAATTGAACAAGTAGAACATTAGTCATCATATGATGAAATACAATACAGTTTTTCACGAGACAGTTTGTGATAAGTTTAGACAAATTCTACCGGATAAAAAGATCCAATCATCTTTCAAAAGAGTTGGAACGAACTCATCAATAGAGGAGAGAATACACAAAAGAGGATCGTCTAATGCTTCCAAGAAGAACATGGCTAATTGCTTTGCAAAAGTTACAACGCTTTCTACGCGGGACAGACGTCGAGGCGATTGAAGATCAAAATTCAAGAATATACCAGAAATATTAACAAACACACGACTTAAATCTCTATTGTCTCAGAACGCCTCGATCGTTCGTCTGCCATGCGTTTAATTGGCATGATGTAATTGGCGCGAGTTGAATTGGCCGATTAACGGCTAAGCATCGTTAGCGGAACAATACAGTTCCGTCGTTTTGCAGGGAGTCACGCTAACAGAAACGCAGATTGTTCATTGACCATTCGCCATTCGGTGCGACCGTCCTAAATTCCAACGGCTCGACACCTATGGCTCGAGGCCCGAAGGGGATTAAGGAGCAAGCTAGCGAGGGAAGTGGGGTAGAAACGAAACGAATGAAACGCGCTACTACGCGAAAGACGGAGCGAGTCATGGCCGGAGTGGCGTGCAGTGGTGGAGGAGGAGGGAGCCGAAGAAAAAGAAGTTGAGAAAGAGGTGGAAAAGGAAGAGAGAAGTCGAGGCTATCGCTACCACGATGCAGCCACGGCAGTGAGGCATCGTAAAACGCCGGTGCATAGTCGGCTGCTCGTCCGATTCGAATCACCGCTCTCCGCGTGTCCGGTTGGTCTCGCGTGCCTCTCCATCGCGCAGCGAGTAGCGGCGCTATAAACTCCTCGGGAGAGACCGCAATAACAACAATCGCGCGCGCCGCAGTCCAGTCGCGTCGGCGAAAGCGAAATTCCTCGGTGGGCTAATTACGCCGAGCGTCGTGCCGAGATCGTTTCGCGTGGAAAGCGCCGAGCCAGTTATTGCACGAGTGGGTAATCGCGGCCAATTGAGGGCAGCGTGCGTGCGATGACTTCCGCGTACGACGAGGCGGCGACTACTCCACGCGGCGCCGTGAAGCTCGGTCCCGTCACTGGTCAAGAGCTGGACAATCCGGAGACTCTCGCCGGCATGGAAGAGAGATCGTTTTCGCGCACAAGCCTCGCAACAGGTGATTCCGCCGGCGTGGAGGCTCCGGCGGCCTCCTCCTCGGCGGAAATCAGTCTTCCACCCGGTGAATCGTCGTTCGATGAGAACTCCACGAGCGTGCACGGCGAGGATACGCCGAAAACGACAGGTGAACACGAGGAAGTCGACGGTAAGGATGATACTCATGAGGCAAACCTGAATTGCTCCACGAGCTCGTCGAACGAGACGAATGACACTTTGGTGCGGATGGATAGAACTAGGAACAAGGAGTCCTCGTTTCTCGAGGAACATGAGCAACACGGCGAAAGGGAGGAATCAATCTCGGTGTTGCCGGCGGTGGAGAATGCAGCCACGTGCACCTCGAGAAAGGGGCAGGTCAAGGACCAGATCAAGGACCACAGGAATCAGAGCGTGCTGGAGGCGCGAGCGCAGGAGCGACACACGTGTGACGATGACCGCGCCGAGGAAAATTCTCGCAACTCGCAGACGGCCTCACAAGACGAGCCTCACACATTGCGAGCTCATTGCGAGAACGCGGAGGAGCCTCGTCCGGACGAGGCGCAGGATGAGGTAGCGGACAGGGAGATCGCTCAAGGTTGCCAGAACGACTGCTACAACTTCTACGACGCCGTGCGATCGGGAAACGTCAAACGCGTCTCGGCGTTGATCGCCAGCGGCTGCGTGCAAAACCTGGACGAACCGGATTGGAATGTGTCGGGAGACCCACCCCTATTGGTAGCGGCCACGAACCAGTGCCTACCTGTGCTCAGGTAAGATTTTTTACAGCTGTGAAAGCGACTATCTGGCGTCGTGGGCTTTGAACGAAGCCACGGGTCTTTTGCACGGATTTATATAAATAAATTATTTCTATCAGTCAATATTTCTATCAATGTTTATATCAACGTGGAACTTAAAAAATCGCCGACTGCTCTCTACGGTGAACTACGGTATCCAGAAACCCCGATTACCCATTGTTCCTTTATTCAGGGTATATCACTATCATTGCTTAAGAATTGGGGAACTCAAAAAACTGTTTTGCTCAAAGATGACACATCCTGATTTATTTTCATCGCAAAATGCTTTATCTTCGGATCTGCTTCCCTCGGTATTCGTGTGTTGCATCATCGCCGTAAGGAAAACTTTTCTTCGATACGCGGTGCTTCCGGCGTCTGAAACCTTTCTTTTTCAGCCGCTGTGCGATACACTATACGGTAAAAATATCTTTTGGCGAGTACGCCGTGAAAGCTAAAAGTATATCTGCGCTGTAATGTTGTTTCACGTTTTAATGACGCACGTTCTGTTAACGATAATATAAGCAGCACTATTATCATAGTTTATACATGATTACGTTATCATAATAGCCTTTAACGATCGACAATCGTTAAAGGCTATTGCGATAAGGGCGATATCGTTACGCTTCTCTATAATATACTTCTAATGCTGAATTTCCTTTATAGCGCGTTACTGGCGAACGGATGCGATCCAGCTGCGCGTTCGCCGCGCGGCGAGACGGCGCTGCACCGAGTGATCCAGAACGGTGGGCCGAGCAACGTGTTGAAATTCGTGGAGGATCTTTTGAAGCACGGCTGCCCCCCGAGCGTTAAAGAAGCCGGCAGCGGCTCGACTGCATTGCATGTGCTCTCCCGTCAGCTTGCTCACACGCCACTGAAATCCCTTCACCATAACTTCGACGTGGCCCTAACAACGCTCGAGCTGCTGGCCAAGGCAGGCCTAGTCAACATCAAGGATCATCAGGGCCGAAGCCCTCTGCACATCCTGGCCTCGTCGGCGATATTTGGTATGGCACTTTGATTACCAATTATGCAATCATTGTTGCATAATGAGTTTATTGCTCCGACTGAGAAAGTACGAGTAGAGTGGAAGACATTCCGGTCATACTTCTATCTTGCATATTTCGTGCATATCTTGTCATGTTACAAATTAAGATGTGATTATGACACATCTTAGATCCTAATTTGTAGTCCTAATTTGTAGATCCTAATTTATCGTTATTTAATGAACATATAATTGTTGTTTGATGCGATCAAGATATGTCTTAACATTCCAATTTATACTTATTTAACATCTTAATTTAAGATAATGCTACAAGATAATTAATTTGTAGTTTTAATTTGTAGTTCGATTACGCTATGTCGCGTAATTAGAAGAACGTCTCGCAATTGTTTTATATTTCCAATTTTTTTTCGTGAATTATTAATATCATGCAATCGCAATTTGTTGACCGCGTGCGAGTCGCAAGTGCGTTGCGTGTCTTTCGACTGAACAGTTTTTCGGACAGTCGTGTGATATTTCCCTGTTGAAGCACCGCGCGCACGCGTGACTTCTTCGAACAACAGGAGGGCACTTGCCGCTCGTGTCGCAAATGTCGGCGGCATTCGGCCTAATCGCGATGCGATTCTGATTTTACGCAATCTCGCAGATAACAACAACAAGAGCCACATCGAGTCGTTAATCGTGACGCTGTTGGACGCCGGCGCAGACACCGCCTTGAAGAATGACCGCGGAGAGACGCCGCTGCACGAGAGCCTTGAGTGCGGCGCGTTGAACACAGCGGAGCTACTGATACCGCACACTCCGACCGGCATCACGTCGCGATACGGCGAAACGCCGCTACACATCGCGTCGCGCAAGAACTACGTCAACATGGTGACGCAGCTGCTGGCCCACGGGGAAGACCCGGGCGCGCAGGACGCCGGCGGCAATACCCCGTTGCACTTGGCAGCCGCTCGCGGATTCCATCAGACTGTGTCGCTGTTGGTCACCTCGCCGTTAGCGCAACTGGAGAATGTCAATATCGACGGGCTGACCGCGCTGCAGGTCGCCACTGAGAGCAGATTCATCAACGCCGTGAGGATACTGTTAAAGGCCGGCGCCGATCCCAGCCAGATCATGCACTATTGCGCGACCGTCCTGCGCCAACATCCTGACATTTCGCTCCTCGTGAACCACGAATTGACCAGACGTCGACAGCTCGCCGCTTGATTCGCCGTGGGCTACGAATCAATCTGCTCCCTTTTCACCAATGTCAATTAAGCTTTAATCTGAACTCGAGTCCTTGTTCGGGTTTAAACTCAAGTTGAGGTTGGTTTCATCGACGTTGATGAAGATTCTAAACGGTGAAGACATTAATTGCCGATATTATTGTTAAGGATTTACTACGTACGATACTACGTAATTGTCATATTCGTTGCTCAATATCGCGCGATACGCGTGGTCGACTGTTCGAAATTTGTGTATCGCGTGCGTATAAATAATAATTATATGGAAATCGTTGATGCCATGAATTTTGGCTGTGGATCTAAGTGCACTTGATGTAGAAGACTGGCGACGTCCGCACGTTCGCGATTTAAAAAATAAAAAATATATATACATATATGTATATATATATATATATATATATGAGTGTGTGTGAAAGTATATTGTTGCGAATAAATTTCAATGTCGTTATTGCTATCGTCGTTTCCTTTTCATTATTGTTGTCACCTATAATCCCGTTGTAATTATTATCGCTATTGACGTTTTATGGTTACACGTTTACTTGTTATGGATACAACTTATCTGGACGAGGATGCAATAAAACGAGACGGTGCGAATTCTCATAATATTATTGTATATTTTATAAATCCATGACTTGAAATGAAGCGAAAACGGAATAAATGGAGAGCATACTCTTATGAGGCGTCTATATATGTACAACTACGCCATAAACGGATTTTAAACTATTCCTCTCAAACTATCACATGATATCTGGAAGGCTGTGTTTCCTTTTTAGAGATATGAAATAAATATCATACAACGATACCGTACAATGTACATGATGTAATCTACTACACTCTCCTTTTGTTTTCAACATCAAGAAGACACCGTATAAAAATAAATACGTCTCCCTATCTTTCACATACAGGCTTCCTACTCTTTCCGTTACTATGCGTGGGATGGAGAATATAGATTAACATAAAAAAAAGATAAAATCTTAGGCATGCTTTTTGCGATAACATCGATGCTTATCTATTACAAACGTTACATCAATTGCAACACAACATTTATTGCAACAGCTATTGAATGTTTCCAAGTTGACGCTGCAATCCGCATAGCCGATTTAGAACTTATTGCATTGCTGTCATATGTACAAAACTCTCAGAAATCTCCGCTAACGAGAATGCGTATAAAAATGCCGACTCACGTGATACTTAATAGCGTTAACGTTCAACGTCAAACGAATATTTCTAACGAATTATGGAAATTCCTATCGACGGGTATATGAAATTAAAAATGGGAGATTCGAGAAATATGCATATATGTCGAGCGCATACGTAATACTGTTTACGAACGAACGCTGAGATACGTATCCACTTCTTGTGGTCTACTTAATAAGAAGCTCTTACGGTATTACACATAATTAGAGTATGTGCGTACGATACGGTATTATATATATATATATATATAATATATATATAATATATATATATATATAAATACGTACATATATATATATATGTACGTATGTGTACGATATACACACATTATACACACATTTCGATGTATACGATATAACAGTACAGACTGTTGCTGCATTGCGTATTCGCGGTTGATGCGAGATGACATCTCATTGTCTATTCGGCCATATTCACATCTTGCACGTTCCACAATTACCAAGGTCTAAAGGCCTGAACTATAAATCTGAACTGTGAACAATTTATAAAACAGGTTTACGCTACTTTCCTTTTCTAGTTTTTCGTTTTCTTTTGGCACATTCTACTCATATTTGCGAAAAATGCTCCATATGTTTACAATGTGTCTCATACAAATGTTCGATCATACACGCTCGTCCCTTTCGAGCAACACTTTCGTTTCAGATTACAACAGTCTTTAGTTAGTGTCCCTAAATTTTCAAAAATCCTTAACTTTATCATCACCGAATCATCAATTATAAAACTTTACATGTCACTGAATCGTCAATTACAAAAGATAATCCTGGCACAAGGAAAAACATATGGACTGGTATTATCAAAACCGCATGTATACCTCGACGAATGACTCTAAGAATATCATTATCATAGAAAAGTCGATTACATTTTATCTAATTTAACTAAAATACCTTAAAAATTATACATGTTCTTACAAAACAAACGTATTCTTTGGATATATAATTGTACGGTTTTTACAATATGCATTTATATTTAACATATTGAGCACTGACGACAGTTTTATTTCAAAAGTCAAGTAGGCCAAAGGAATTATATATATCGCGCGCATACATATATGAAATATAAGAATATATATGCGAATAAGATCAATATAATTTAATAGTTTAGAAAAGATTTCTTTACCGACAGGCCGATTGTATCAGATTTGTCTTTTTTCCATATTTGTAAATTTAGCACTTTTTTTTTTTTCGTTTTTTTTCACTTTCTTTTTCAAATTTTGTTTACAATGTGTCTCATACAAATGTTCGATCATACACGCTCGTCCCTTTCGAGCACACTTCGTTCAGATACAACAGTCTTTAGTTAGTGTCCTAAATTTTCAAAAATCCTTAACTTTATCATCACCGAATCATCAATTATAAAACTTTACATGTCACTGAATCGTCAATTACAAAAGATAATCCTGGCACAAGGAAAAACATATGGACTGGTATTATCAAAACCGCATGTATACCTCGACGAATGACTCTAAGAATATCATTATCATAGAAAAGTCGATTACATTTTATCTAATTTAACTAAAATACCTTAAAAATTATACATGTTCTTACAAAACAAACGTATTCTTTGGATATATAATTGTACGGTTTTTACAATATGCATTTATATTTAACATATTGAGCACTGACGACAGTTTTATTTCAAAAGTCAAGTAGGCCAAAGGAATTATATATATCGCGCGGCATACATATATGAAATATAAAGAATATATATGCGAATAAGATCAATATATATTTAATAGTTTAGAAAAGATTTCCTTTACCGACAGGCCGATTGTATCAGATTTGTCTTTTTTCCATATTTGTAACAATATATAGAGAACAAAAACTTATCTATGCCAAACATTGCACATTATTATTCGCTGTGCTTTTGAAGTATTTTTCAGCTTCAAGGCATAGATATATAACAAAGAATCTTTTGTGTGCATATATATATGCACGCTTAGTATTGCAATATTTACTACGAAATATACAAGCCTGCGTTCTTCTCACACACATGGCTACTAAAAAAAAAAAAGAAAAAAAAAAACGATGGAAAAAACAATCTTACAACAACATATTAATTTGGCAGGCGGATACACGTGAGCTTGTGCCGTATATTCAATATTAGAATTTAGCTGACATACAGGGTGTTCGATTTAATCTGTCCAGGCCGATATTTCGTGAACTAGCAAAGCTAGAAGAAAAATCAAAAAAGGTTCTCCAATGGCCTTACTTCGAGATGATTTTCCGCGCGGTGGAACTGTACCTTTCCGTACCGGACTTCGACGGTGGGAGAGACGCTCAAATTTTTTAAACAGAAACCCTCTACGAAAATAACACCAGTTGATAGGGCTCGAAAAGACGAATCCAACGACCTATATTTTTATATGCTTATTGTGAAAATGACGGCCGTTATGATTTTTTTAAATAACTTACGAAGGGTGCTGTTCGAACAATCTATCCAGACCGATATTTCGTGAACTAGCAAAGCTAGAAAAATAAAAACAGATTATTCAATGCCTTTATTATTCAGGCCTTACTTCGAGATGATTTTTCACGCGGTGGAACCGTACCTTTCCATACCGGACTTCGAAGGGGGGAGGGACGCTCAAATTTTTTAAATGGTTGATATCCATGGCTCACAAAATAAAACGATCACATAGCGCAGTAATGGCAGAAGATTATTAAAATTGTTTAAAGTGTAATGATGCTCGGAAGAGTCACGAAGAGGTATTAGGATTTGTCGTCTCGAATCCTATTGATTAATGTTATTTTCGTAGAGGGTTTCCACTTAAAAAATTTGAGCGCCCCTCCTCCCTCGAAGTCCGGTACGGAAAGGTACGGTTCCACCGCGCGGAAAATCATCTCGAAGTAAGGCCTTTGAAGAACCTTTTTTGATTTTTCTTCTTGCTTTGCTAGTTCACGAAATATCGGCCTGGACAGATTAAATCGAACACCCTGTATATATGCGTGTATCATTAATATATTTTACCCATCTCTTCAAGAAAACTAAATCACGCTTTTTCGGGTGTCGCGATTATTTTTTGCCCCCTTTTTGAGAAAAGCGTCTTTTAATTAATATGCGGATAATGAGAAAATTTTGATAATTAGAATTATACTGTCTAAGCCCGGCTAGCAACCGACTTAGGGAACTTAAAATATGTTCACAGTAAATATGTTCTAGTAACCGGCCTCAGAACTAGATACGAACAAGACATAAGTCCTACTAAAAGAGGAAGAAGAAGAATTATACTGTCAAAAATGTGGTTACAATGAAATGCAAAAAGAAGACAGGCGTATATCCATATAAAAGTAATTATATAACATGTCTACATAATTATATATAACATATCAAAATTTGGCATTTTCAGTCACTTCTCATAGATATATCGCTCTTACATTAAATAATTGCTTATTGTCGCTATGACTTAAAAAAATTTTTGACAAAAAGCAAGAAATACATAAAGATTCTGTATAAACAAATTTGTAAACAGCAGATTCAACTACAGTCTTAAGGGCGTACGTAGGCTTCATTCTTACTTCTGATTTTACAAAAACAATACACAGTACCTAATATAACGTCCGCATGAAAATATGTACCAACGGTACAAGTCCATTTTTTAAGAAGGTCAGGTCTCTTTCCCTAATGGGAATTTTCTCACTGATCTGATCTGTCTTTACAACTTAACAGCTCACGTTAAATTTAATATTAGGTCTCAGATCGAGTTTTCGCTAATGAAATGCAAACTGAAATGCAAACTACATAAAAAAGAATAAGATACTGGCATACATGTTAATAACATTTTCTACATTTCCTCCAACGCACACGGACATAATCATGCTTATATGTGCGTGTGTATCATAAAATCTTGTCATTCAGTAAATAGACTCAGTTCGGCTATCTGTCTCTATGTTTTCTAAATACACATTATTAATCACATAAAATGCGTATAAATATGTTGCATTTTTTTGGTTTATCTTCGGTCACTACCACGCATCTCAATGCGTGTGTGAAAAGCAAGAATCAAAATCTATTTTTCATAACGATTCATGATCATGATCGTGTGAGATTAATAGATAACAATATACTTTCAGGCTTATTCACAAGAAAGAATATTTATACTTATTTATATCTTGGATATATTGCAATCTCATTATCCGTTGATTAAGAGCTATTGGAAGAAGAAGCTGCCTAATTTAGATTGAATCATCAATAACATTGCGTAAAAATATGCAGGAATAAAAAATTGTCAGATAAACGATAATAAATATTCACGATGTAAACGAGAACATATATAATCTTTGGAGTTCAATAATTTATATTCCTGCATTAGAGCTGCTCTAACATTCTTCATTAATATTACGAATTGTTCGCACCAATCTTAAACGAATGCTATCTACGATTTCACTTTAAGTGATTATTCAATTAGACAAGTATTCATGTTAAAGTTATGATTTGTTGCGATACATCAATCATCTTTCCAATGTGACAACTAATTGGCGTGTCAACCACTTAAAATTAAGCACTATGGTATATAACTTTATCGGACTGATAATTTATTCATATTCTTCTTTACATCATACCTCATATATATCGTCACAATTACTTGAGCCGTATTAATTTCTACGCTAATTGCAAAAAAAGATCAGGGGAACTTTAGCTTCCAATTCTTTCGCGTAACACGTCGTAAAGTGCTAAATGTAAAAAATCGCTCTCTGCCTAAAGTACTACAAATTTGGGTAATTATTTAGCTCAGATTAATTTTTTTGGGGGAGAGAGGATGCAGAGGGAGAAGCTAAGCTCCTTCTCCGCTTATATGTACTGTTTAACATTCTTTTTAATATACATTGTGTCGGTAAAATAAGCTCTATTTATGAAACTTCTTTTGTTAATAACTTTTGAATAAGCAAGCGATGGCTAAAACCTACAATGGGTTAAATTGAGGTCAATAAGATGACCTCAACAACATATGTCAAGGTCGAGGTGATCGGAACGGACTCCCCTAAACCAAATAATTACCCAAACTTATCTATACAATTGTCGTATAAAAATTCTTTATGCTGTTTTATTTCAACTTGGAAAATAGACTTACTATTTATGAATACTGTGTTGCGCGTGTGTGATGAGAGATGCACTAGAATGTATATAAATCCGTAATACGCTAGAATATCTCGTGGTGTATTCAACTACTACGTAGTCTCCTGCATGCGCTTTAAAAACCGGTTTCAGGACCTAACTGAAAGATTTAACGAGTTCCAGAAGCTCACATACACACACACACACACACACACACCACACACACACCACACACACACACACACACACACACACACACACACACACACACACACACACACACACACACACACACACACACACACACACACACACACACACACACACACACAGTGCAACTGAAATAGATCTTCCTCATAAGAATTGTGCTGCGTAGAACACGATGTAAGAAAGGATCGTTCTACGAACGCAATTGTGAAATCGCAAGTGTAAAATACGTTACTCACTCACTGACGAATTGTGCCTGTACTGTACTGTCAGATCGCTTATCGTGGAGTTGTGGCGTGTCTTCCTGGAGCCCTCGTTGTCGTTCACGAGATTCGTAGAGTTCAAAAGGGCGGCCGTTTTGTTGAAATCTATCGTGGCGTAGCCTTTCTGCAACTTGCTCGGAGATTGCGGCGGTGGCGGCATGGAATTTACGGTGCTTTCGGACGTGTCGGTGGTCGTGGGCACGTCCTTCGTGTCCAGGTCCAAGACCGCATAATTTACCTCCCTGATCGGGCATCCGGTAGGCGTGGACGGGAGCAAGGGTGACTTCTCAGCCACTGAGGCGCCGGAGTATCTGTTCCGCAGACTTTCGATCTCACTCGGGTCTAGATTGGAATAGTAGTGCTTGGAGCCATCCTCCACGTCTGCCTCCGTCTGCAAGAAAGGTAAGACGGGCAACGGAGGTGGCGGGACTCTAACGACGACGTTCTCGATGCACTCCCGTCCGGGACCAATGTTCATATACTCGTGCTCGGAGGAAGATTCGGATTCAGCCGCGTCGTTATTTTCCTCTTTGGCTGGAGTCGGCTCGCTGATATTTGGCGTCGACGTGATCGGATTCTTATCGCCGCAGATGTCTATGTTCACGTAGGGTGCCACCGGTAACGATTGTGACGCCACATCCTGTTGGCCGTTGGCTTCCGCGTTATTCTGAATGGATATCAATTCTGTTTCCATGAGACCGCTGTCGGCTGTCGTGCTGTTGTCGATCGTGGTGCTGAGTTGTAGCGACCTGTAACAATTGCAAAAAGTTGGGTGTTAGAACGGTACGTTTCATCTGCGATCGATCGTGCGAATATTCACTAAACTACACTACCTTTGCATCGCGTTGCCAAGGCTCTTGTTATTGTTGTGCTCTACTTCCACGGGTATTGACGACCAGACTTCTTCGTTGATGTAAAGGGAGGACGGATGGGTCTGCGAAATCGATGGGGGTATCGATATAGGAGGCGGTGAAGGTGATCCCATGGTTCCTTGAGGTGACATAGGACTGTTGCTGCTACCAACGCTGTTCAATCTACCGACACCATTCTGTGGGCTGTGAGTAAATCTAGAACCCACACGGTTACTTCTAGTTGGTGTTGGGTCCAAGTAATTAGGCTCTTCTGGTATTGTTACTCTGCATGATCTATTAGTATTGGTTAACGGCGCAGCAGGATGATAGCCGAGCGGAAGGTCCGACAACGAGTCATCTCCACTGTTGTTGAACATCTGCTGGTGAAAGTGGTATCTCTTTTTTTATTTTGTATATTTATTTTGTATATTAGGGATAAGATCAACTTGAGGAGACATATACACCGATACAAACCTGAATATTCCTTTGTACAAGATTAAACAACTGCTGGGCTCTCTGACACTTGAAGGCATATATGGCAGGGCCAGTGAAGCAACGTCTGCCTGATTCAAAACTGAAGATACTCGCATCATATCCATACCGACGTAAGCAACGTAGGGACCACTTGATCGGCTGTTTACCTCGTTGGTACAGTATAAGTTCTACTTCGGTGACTTCCAATCGGCCTGGAGTAATCGAGTTACCCAGTTCGTCTACATTTATAACTTGAAAGACGTTTGGATGCAGATCGTTAATATCTGCCCTGCTATTGATGCAACCCATTCTTTGCTTATCTACAAACGCATTGAAATCATTACCGAGACTCGTGCAGTGTTTTACGACAAGTTTGTTATACAAAACAAACAAAATCGCTGACGCTCACGGAAAGTGAGCTACTACGATCTTCGTTTATCGCTTACGCATTCAATAATATTGAAGTAAACTAAACGGGAGATAAAATTGCGCGCAGTATCAATACGATAATAAATGTGACGCGCAGCAGCGAAAGGAGACGTATAAGAGATGTTGTCTCGCGTGCCTGCGTATTCTACGAGCGGCGCGACAACAACAATCGAGTATACGCACCAAGTACGACATAGCCAACAGACGAGAGGAGCCGTCCGATGAGCGTATTGTTCGCCTATCGCATATTTCCACGCGTCCGTGCACACGTCGACGCGGCTGACGCCACTTTACCACAGCATCCCGAGCGATTCAAGCGTGATTGCGCGGAGAAGCGCGCAACGGGGCCGACGAGGAACGCACCAGATGCGTCATCAAAGCGACATATGTATGTAGGCACGTTTCGATTATAAATATTTGACGAAGTTTTAAAAGAGCGACAGAGAGGGAAGAGGTGGACTCCTCGCGGAAGGGAGAACTCGGGGCGCGACAGTTTCGCTCGCGATTCAAACGCCGTTAGCCGTTAATTTTCGGAAACCGATCAACGAACTCGCATGATAATTTGCCGATTACGCACGACTCTGTATTATCGATCGGAAGAGTTGCAACCACCTCGTTATCGATCGAAAACTGTTCGAAACCGCCGGAATTGTTCGCGGTCATTCGTGCGTCGGAGTTTGGGACCGAAGGCAAAATATCGCACGTCGTGACGTGGCTGTAATTATGTAAGGTAATGTTATAATATAAATTATCATTCTGCTTGGTATGCCACTTGGTAATCGTCAAATTTGGAGCGAATATTTCCAATTTGTGGCGACGCTCTTTCAACGCGGAGACGAATACCTGCGAAAGTGTTCCAACCTCTACACGTGGTTATAACTTCTATTTTTGCGCCGAATTTTTCGATTTATTCTTTTACGGAAAAATACGATGAATATGACGAATGTGACGAGTATGAAAACAATAATTGCAATGAAATGGTAACAATAGTAGAAGAAGAGAGTACGAAAATAAGATTTATTTAGGCACGTTATTGATTATCAACAGATATTTCTACCGGCTGGAAATAAATATACGATTGTATCATAACACAGTTAAGTAATTCGACACACGAAAGATATGGTGTAATTAAAATTAATTAATGCCTGCAATATTTAAAAACACCAGCAATGCCGACACGTTCGTTTCATACGAATTACACGATCTGTTGAAGCATATCGTGACACCATTTCCCAACGTTCATTTTTAGAGATCATTTTCTACCTTTTCTCGTGAAAAAGAGCGAGAAATTGTTGTTACTGTAGAATACAGTTTCGGATAATCGCGATTCGTCAAGTCTAAATCCGGGATATGATTAATGGAACAATGCTCGACGCGCATATCGAACGCCTGTCCCGCGAGAGAATCTTTGCGACTCGTGTTTACGAAAGTTCAGTTTAAGCGATATAGGCCGACATAAGCAAGAAAGGTATACGGTATATATACGGTACTCGATGGCTTGTTACTATTTCGGACAGAAGGGATTTACACAAGGGCTTTATATAGCGATCTTCTACGCAGGCTATGAATGGAATAAAATTACAAATCGATTCCCCTCCAATCACAATGTTCCATCTCGGAGAGAATCGTCGCCTGTTCGCGTGCGAGCTCTGGATTATATTAACAGCGACCGCTCCCGGTCGATATCCCTCTGCAACATTTCGTCGTTGAAATCGTTATTCCGAGATGGTCCCCGGTCAATTAGGGCGTACTTTTAACAACGAAGCTAAAATACACGCGCGGTGTTCTCTCTCTTTTTCGGACACACAATTCGCCGTGCTCGTCGCACGAGCCAGTGGAAACTGCCGGCTTTGGTCAGACCGTCGTCGGTGCACAGTGTATATTTAGCTAGCGGCTAGTTACACCTGTGTTCGTGCACACCCCTCCCCCCCCCCCTCCTTTTGTGTAACAAAAATACTCCGAGCAGTTTTGGGTGCAAGTCAGTGATGCGAATTTGGTGACGGACTTGCACGAGAATTTGCGACTATGACGATACTGAAAAGTTTTTCCTATTCGGCGCGCCGAAATTATTATGAATAACATTTTATTATTAATAATATTATTATTTGTAATATTTATAATATTATTACTTTTAATTTTATTTACAATTGTACAATAATATTACAAATAGTACAAATTTTTATAATAAATAAAATTTGTAAAAATTTGTATTATTTGTAATAGTATTAATAATATTCGACGCCGAGATAAAATGAAGTATATTTTAGTAATTATTTTGCGTAGGCGAGCAGGTTCACAAGTTTGACTGTTGAATCATTTAATTAAATAATTAATTAATTAATTAATTAATTTTTTTTTTATTTAATTATTCGAAAACTTGAGATTCCCTTAAGTAGAGAAAAATTATTTAAATCAATGTATCTATTATTAATGAAATATTTACAATGTTCGGATATACTTGTCCCAGTGTCCGCAATTAGAAAATTAGTATGTGCTAACGGGAAATAATATAAATACAGATGCTATCTCTTAATGAATTTATTAACGATTGACCATTATTTTGCCAAACCATAGGTGCATACTTATTTTATTAATTTTTATTTTAACACAAACGTATCAAATTGGGTATATTTTTTTCCAGCTAATCGTCAAATATTGGAGTTTCTTTTTACAATAATTATTACCTTCGTTCATTATTGTTAAAGTAATAAATAATAAATAGTAAATATTTTTTCTCAAAGTGGTCGAATACTGGGACGTGTTCGGCCATTGGGACGTTTATCTTAAATATTGCAAGGTTTCAATTTGCAGTCATTACTGAGGGGCTTGGATAATGATCCAAACACCGAAACATGTCATTGTTTACACATTGGTCTTCAGTTCACATACCGGCCCTCGGACTACTTATTTAATCAGAATTACGCTTCTATAATTGTTCCTCGTCTGCGTAATTCCTTTTCTCTCGCGCTCTCACAGAATTCTCACCCCACGCGACTCATTGTTATTATATTTCGTCGGCTAAAATATATAAAAGTATCCACTTGGCCTGAAGCGCGACTCCACCACGGTGAAATGCCGGAAGATTTCTCTCGCGATAGATCGATTCGGGCATGCGTCGCGTCGGGGCGCGTCCCGCGAGCTTTATAAGACGCGAGACCACTTCCTTCTGTTTTGGCAATGAGCCCTCGACGGCTTCCCCGTAGAGGGTAGATCGCGATTCCGCCGGCGAGATAAGACGCTGCGTCTCCGACGCGCGTCGCACTTGCAGCTCGATTTCTTGTTTATTCATGACGAATCGCACAGGACATTGTCGCGCATCTTCGAATTTTCAATCAATCTCGAAGTCACGCTCTTAATATCCCTCATCTCTGTAAGACTCAGCTGCGAAAATGTAGGTCTCATTAAAGATCGCAGCTATCTCGCGGGCGGTATCGTCTTATTAAGACTTGTTACGTAAGAATACCCATGCAAAGGAGCAATGTATGTATGTATGCGTGCGTATGTGTGTGTGTGTGTGTGTGTGTGTGTGTATCCGCATACATACTGCGTGTGCACGCGCACACAATGCCGCGAAGGACCGTCGCGAAGAAGCCATCTCCGATCGGTGGCGGTCTTAACAACGTCTTTTCCCTTAACAACGTCTCCCTTGCGCTTCCGCTCTTTCCTGCTGCATTAACCGTCAATAAACGATCGCTCATTACAATTCCCTGCCCTGCGACGTCACCGCGACCAGGCGTCATCATCGTCATCGTGACAACGATGACACTCCGGAAAAATATCGTTTCATATCGAAGGTCCGCGCGCACCGATGACGTCGTACGGCGCTTCGTTTCGTCGTCGTAATACGTAGCCGGGGGTCCGGGGGCGGCAAGGCTCGCGGGGGCGGCGGCGCGAGAGCGACACGAAACGTCGGCTTCGCGCGTCGAAACGCTGGAAAACGTAAAACGTGTTTTATCGATTTCGTTACGGCGGCCATGTTCGCGTCCGCCAGCATCGGTCAGGCGCACTCGGCTGCTCGTTCTATCATCGCCACCACCGCCGCCGCCGCCGCCGCCGCCGCCGCCGCCGCCGTCGCCGCCGCCGCCGCCGCTGCCGCCGCCGCCGCCACCGCCGCCTCCGCCGCCTCCGCCGTCGTCGTCGTCGCTGCCGCCGCCGCGTACGGAGAGGCCGGGATCGAGACTTTCCGTTCGCCGTCCGCACGCTCGTCGAACGCCACAGGGCGTCGGGGTGCGATGCAGCTGTGAGAAATCGCGCAAATCGCCGCAATCGTCCGTCGTTCTTGCGGTTATTATTCGCACGATACGCAGGATCGACCGTATCGCCATCGCCGCTACCGCCACCGTCGCTGCCGCCGCCGCCGCCGCCGCCGCTGCCGCCGCCGCCGCCGTGTCGCAGATCCGCAAGTAGTTACAGCCAAGTCGTGATCCGCCGCTACGGTCGTCGCCGCCGCCACCGCCGTCGAGTAACGCCCAGGGGAGGAAGTGCAAACAGCTCGAAGAGAGCGGCTGCGGGACCGTCGACAGCACGTCGTGAGTAGCACTGCGCGGCCGAATGACCGAGGACGGTCCGTTCGTGTCTTGATGAAACGATCTCCGCTCGTGCGAGCAGAGATCGCAACCGTCGCGACCGATGTAGGAAAAAATCAATCACCGCTCCGAGCGAGGACACACGGTTCGGAAACGCAGGCCAGGTCGACTAGCCTCGGGGAACGACGGTGTATGTGACCGTCATCTTCGAGGATTATCGGTCTTGTGTATACGTGTGTGCGGATGTGTGTGTGTGTGTGTGCACGCGCGCGCGTTTTATTCTCTCCGGAGCGAGTATGCCGACGGTGGCACAGATTTCGAGGGGTGGCCTGTAAACATTTTCGCCTAAGCAGCGGTCGCTTCCTTGCCCGTAAATGACCAAGATCCTCTTTCCCGTCGCACTCCTCTCTGTGAGACGCGATTTCGCACGCGAGCGGTTTCATGCGCGAGCTTTCTTTCTCTCTTTCTCTCTCTCTCTCTCTCTCTCTCTCTCTCTCTCATGTGGTCGAATCGCCATTGTCGAAAGGAGCAGCGGGAGGAACAAGGGGTGTGGATTAGGGAAGGGTGATTATTATTAGCTGCAAACGTGCGATCTTTTGGCGTATGGGGCGGAAAGAGTGCCATAGTGCACGGCGACGAGTAGAGTTGTGGAAGACTTTATCTCGGATCTCGGATGTAGCAGAGATTCTTAACGGTCGATCGATCGGCGCCGATAAAAATAAGAACGAGCGAGCGATGGTGGTGGGCGAAAATCGCGAGGTGACGCTTGTTAATCCTCTTCGAGATGTCGCCGACTAAGCAATATTTTTACAGACGCATTCTTACAAGATACGACCCTCGAAGACGTGAAATGAGACGATTATCTCATCTCGTAACGATTATTTCTACGAAATTACCTTTGCTCTCTCTCTCTCTCTCTCTCTCTCTCTCTCTCTCTCTCTCTCTCTCTCTCTCTCTCTCTCTCTCTCTCTCTCTCTCCTCTTGATCCGTAATAATTTCCTTTTCAATGTTCGTCGCGAGATGCCGAGCATCGTCGGAATGTGCTCGAGTGCCGTTTTTGTTTCTCGCATATACCGGGTGTCTCGCCTTTCTTTCAAGACACGGTCATAATCCAACGAGAGATACGTTTCGACGGAACCCACGTTAAGTCTCATGATCGATAAACGGCTCGAGGCCCTATTTCGATACGGTCCTGACTGAGAGTCCTTACGGACGAGGACGAATGGAAGCCGCGTTACAGTAGTCAAGACGTCATGAAAGGACGTTCCTCCCCCCCCCTTCCCCCCCAAGCAAGCACCATTTTTGCTCACGCCACGCAGCGGTGTCACGGGGATGTTCATTCATGAAAGAGGCATGTTGGATGCTTTAAGAACGACCCCGACGAAGTCGTCGTCCTTGAGAAGGATGTAGGCCAGTCGATAGTCGAATGACCGTTATTTCGAGAAGGGAAGTCGCAACCCGCTCTTGTTGCACTCGGCCGATTGATTTACCGCATAGTACTCGCTACTCAGTTGTTCGCGAGGACGGCCGCGCGAATCCTTTCGGGCTTCTTTGTGCGGTCCTTCTCCATTAGAAACGTGCTTCAGTAAGCACCACTTTGTCACGTTTGTGTTTCTCTCTAAAAAGAGGCGTTCGAATCGGTACGGAACGCGAACCGGCTTGCTTGAATAAATAAAAAGAGAAAAAAGAAACGCGTATCGTGTGTACACTTAAAGCCCACTCGCGTCAACTCATCGACACTCGCCACAGGACCGAGGAGGGAGCGAGGGGAGGAAGTGGAGAAAATGCACTTGCAACATATACTCGCGGCAATTTCGTGAATGTACGCGCTCTTATACGCCACTTAATGCGATAAACACGCGCAATAAATTTTTTCAAACGCTCCGAGTGCTCCGAGCGGGACGCGTGTGACAGGTGTCAGAACTACACAACTGCTGTGTTGTTGATAAATCGCTCATTGACGTTGATATAAGATGGGGAAGAGAGAGAGAGAGAGAGAGAGAGAAAGAACAACTTCCGCGTCCGCCGTGTGCGGAAAGTTTCGTATCAATTGAATCGGTTATTTCCGAGAGCTGATGTCGCACGACGTTGAATAAAATAATGTGAACTTTCTGTCACACCGTATGTGTCGGTGATATCTATCGCCAGGGGAGACGACCAAAAACCTACATATTCTTCTCTTTTGCATAGAAATGTATTATTTTTTTAATTTATTATTCAATAGAAATGTATTACTTTTTAAATTTATTATTTAATAGAAATTTATTACTTTTTAAATTTATTATTTAATAGAAATTTATTACTTTTTAAATTTATTATTTAATAGAAATTTATTACTTTTTAAACTTATTATTTAATAGAAATTTATTACTTTAAAAATTTATTACTTAATAGAAATTTATTATTTTTTAAATTTATTATTTATATATATTTTTGTTGGCTTTCTACGTTGTATATGTTACACAATGTTACATACGCGCATGTATCACTAAAATATCTAACGCAATATTTACAACAGATGGTAGGACTCTACACAACATTAACATCGGCTGGGATGGTGGCAGTGGGAGGTACTCCACTTCACCGGCACAGCCCAATTAATTTGATTGGAAACGTTAGACAGTGTTGTCCGAACAATTTACTTGTCAACATATCGGCCATATATTGATTTGCGTTTTAAATGTGCTCTCATTTACACGCGTACGCGCCTCTATGATTAGGCGCTCAGACGCATCTAGATATCCCAATTAACGCGAGTAGCGAGGCTCGCTAGCCCGATCATAGGAATTGAAGGGGCGCTTTAACCGCGTCCAACGAGAGAGGCCCACTAGTTTGTAAATGGGAGGAGCGAGAAGATCTTCGATTATTTTGATCAAAGGGCGAATTTCATCGGAGGAAACGCTGTTCAAGCGCACTTTCGCAAACAGAGACTCTTTGTGTATTAAAAATAAATATATATCTATCTATATATATTTTTTTTTCTGTGAGTATACAAAGTGAAGGACGCGTTGTTGATAACGATAAACTTTCGCAACGTTGATGCATTCGAGAAAGATAAATAAAATATTAAGGTTCGAGAGGACCTCAACTGTGGAACAAGGAATGGAGATATATTTTTACCTCTTTGCAAAGTGCCAGCTTCAAACGATGAGCATTCGCGATACGCGGCAAATTAATCCTTTGAACTCGAGGTAATTTTTAATACGATTACCGGCCACTCTCTCATATCCGCGAATGCGGCTAAAATAAAAGGAGGGAGAGAGAGAGAGAGAGAGAGAGAGAGAGAGAGAGAGTGTGAGTCTCTTTATGCGATAATTGAAATTCTTCGCGAAAATTCTAGCCTCTGACAGTGAACAAAGCTGCGACGTCAGTTTGCGAATTAATCAATCCATCCATAGTTGTGCGTAAAAAATTCGCGTGATAAGATATTTAAATGTTTCATCACACTGTTATCTAATGTTAAGGCATGTTTAACATACCTAAACGTATTTTAATATTATTCTTTACATCTCCCTTTTTCCTCTGAATTTTTAACGATATCTCTCTTGGCTAACATTCAGATAATTACACGAAGGTTCTCTCTCAGAGTTTCGGAAGCTACAATTTCAATTTTATCGCGATAAAGACGTCGCTGGCAACATCTTGCGAGAAAGCCTCGTACGCTGTATTTAAGATAAGTAATACTATTGGAAGTTATCCGTATCGATCCCTCGCATACGCACAGACGCACACACATATTTGCGGTGCGCGTTTATACACACGTACTCAATCGCGCGCGCGCGTATAAAAGACACGAACGTTAATCTACGAAAATCCCCGTGCGTAAAGTCTCGCAAAATCTCGTCGTATCTTCCCGCGTATAACCCCGAAGATCACGAAGACGATCGGTAAAAAGCCGTTGAACCAGCCGCTGACGACAGAGACCGTCGACGGATACGTCATCCCCCGACATTCTCAATCCTGATAAGCAGGATAACACGCTACGGTCGGCGCACAGTGACGTCCCCTGCGCGATACTTGGCGCATACACACAGTCGAGGGAAAGTATGAAAATAAATCCGATACTGCGACGTAACACTATGACGACGGGCTCCGGCTGCAAGGTTGCGAGAACAAGAAATGCTCGATCAGGGAGAAAGACACGATAGAGCTATCGACAGAATGGAGAAGTGGGCAACGGAAGAACGGAGTTATCGCAATGTCCCTGTGGGCAGGATTACGGTGGGATGGGAAATTACATAAGGGCGCGAACGTCATTTTCTCAAATAATCCGACCTTTCAGTCTGACGATTCTTCGGCTTCGCTCCGTTGATCGCCGATATTGCTTTTTGGACGACGACGCTTGTATAACGCTTGATTCGTCGCAAGATGACTATTAAGAAGGCAATTTAATCATCTCAGAGCGCGATCGATCGGTTAATTGTTTCACTCACGTTATCGTTGTATCGCGCTGTATTTGCTAATTAAAGCTCGCGTTGGAGAAAATTTGCATTCATTTGTCCACTGAGACTTGAATTATTTTCGATTCACGGTTCGAGAGAGAGAGAGAGAGAGGGAGAGAGAAATGCCAGGCATTTTTTATGAAGAAAGAGTTAAATCTTAATATACCGTTCGTCGTTAATAGCTACTTATAGTTGACAATGATAAGAAAATAATTTAACAAACAAATAACACCGAGTAATAATGAGCGAGGGGCAATTTGCGCGTAAACTCTTGTAAATAAGTGTTACGAGTGCCCAACAAATTGGCTCTCATTATTCATTATTCGATATCGCTTGGTTTTATATAATCGAGAGGAGCCTTGAGATGCATTTAAAAGAACTTACCGTTCCCTTTAACTCGCGATCGCTCGCGACTCGCCGCCGCCGCCGCCGTACCGCACTCGTTATGTTTCCACTGCCGCGGCAATTTGTCTCTTGGTTAGCCGCTCTTCTCCTCATGGTTCCTCATATGGAAAGTTGGCTCTGCTCTCATCTCATCCTTCCTCCGTTTATTTCTTTCGCTTCTCGTTCAGTTATGGATTGCCGCGCACGAGCTCCCACGCGCGGCTCGATAATACATCGCCGACGCCACCGCCGCCACCGCCATCACTACCGCCGCCGCCGCCGCGCGGCACACAACGTATCTTTATGTATGTTATACCTTTTCAGCCCTGTCTCCGTAACTTGTCTACGGACATTGTTTTCTCTGCCGCCGCGTACGTAGGTATCCTCTCCTTCGAGGATCAAGCTATGGCGACGCTCGAAACAACAGACGGCCGACGTCTTCGCAGTGACAAAATTACGCGCAGTATTTCGGGCTCGTATATAGGCAGGCAGGCGTCACACAATACAAATAAATCCTTCTCACTCGGATGTCTCCTCTGAGGGGACATCGTAAGTCCAGCAAACTATTCGGAGAGTAGTTTATTAGTGATTATCCAGGATAAACTAGTGCGAGCGCAAATTTTTCAAAAATACATGTTTTCTTGGTGATACACCAGATGATATGGTACCATTTGAGAAGATAAACAAGCAAGCCTTAGATTGTAGCCTAAGAGAAAGAGACTTTCATAGCTGAAAGCAGATCGTATTGAAGTGTCGAGAAGCACAGATCGTTATCTGCACTAACAAAGAACATCCGCGAAGTGTGTGTCTCCGACTTCGACGAAACTTGACATATTTGTAGACATATTGTAGCCAAAAATAAGAAACCCATATTTTTTTTATCAGCAATGGCTCAGGTTTAAGGGAGAGAAACTGCCCCTCAAAATTTCATCCCCTTTATGCTATCTCGATAATTATTGCAGATAGGAAAAAACTTTCTGAACAAAAATTATACAGCATAAAAAACCGTACAATTTTTGTTTAAAAAGTTTTTTCTTATCTGCAATAATTATCGAGATAGCATAAAGCAGATGAAACTTCGGGAGACAGTTTCACCTCTTAAACCTGAGCCGTTGTCGATAAAAAAAATATGAGCCTCTTATTTTTGGCTACTCTACAAATATGCCAAGTTTCGTCGAAATCGGAGACACACAGAGGTTCTTCACAGTTGTTCTTTGTAGAAGTTAGACAAATAGAATCGAAAAAGTAATATTCTTTTAATAAATTTTATTTTATATGATTTCGTAATTTACAGTTAAAAATTTCTGACCCATTTATTCAGTTTGGAGAACAATGGCAAAATGAAGCTGCAATGCATATCGGTGACCGTTTCACACATTACCACACGTTAGAAAAATATAAGATATAAAAATTTTAAGTTTTTTGTCATAAATATGTTCCTCAATGTCTAAAAATTCATATAAACCAAATACCCTTGCAATGAATTACTCGCTTTCAAAACTACATTATTTAATATCACGCGACTGTTTGCACATTTTCCTAGGAAGTTGCCGCCAGGCCGCCGGGTTGATAGGTAATCCGACACGTGGAGAAAAGGTCGCGACTCATCCTCGCATTCCTCCAGGGGGACGTTCTTCTCTCTCTCTCTCTCTTTCTCTCTCTCTCTCTCTCTCTCTCTCTCTCTCTCTCGTTTTTCTCCCTTGGTGTTTCTTTCCTCTTCGAGAGCGCCAAGGCGCGCTAGCGCGCCACTCATGAGTGCTTCCGCTTTTCGCGCTCATATCATCATGCTGCTTTGAGTTTTCCATTCGCGATCGAGAGCCGGATAATCGAGTCTCGCGTTTACATGTCCACGCGTGACACGCGCGACGGCTGCATAGAAGCATGTCGTGCCGCGTGCCCGTTAATAATCACTCGCTGCTACTCGAAGCTGACCTTTTTGCGATACGCATGCGGCTTCGAGAGCGTCGTGCGCGGCGCGGAAACGCTCGCGTAGATTACGAAATCTCGAGCGGCGGCTACGCACACGCGCCACCGTCTCCATTATCGCACGCCCGTGGCGTGTCCAATTCCCGGGCGTTGCTGATTAATTCGAGCCGGGGCACGCGATTATGTGGAAATGAAAATTCGAGGTCTGTCGAGGCGCGCTCGAAGAATCACTACTAGTCGGCTCGAGTAGAATCGAGCTCGTGGAAGCTCCTCGCTGTGTGTAGTAATAATCGCAACCTGCGTGCGAAGTGTGCGCTCACGACGATGCTCTTCTGACATAGAAAATGGCACCGATCGTCAAGAGAGAGGCGCCCGCAGCGCCCGATGAAGCTGGCAGCGGTGGTGCTACCTCGCCGAACACGCTGTTGAGCACGGAGGAGGAGAGAATCAGTGAGTACCGTCGTGATGTCGGCTCGCCGAATCCTTATCAAGAGTGACGATCGATGACTTGTTCGCTAATTAGCCGCGAAACAGCCCGGCTAAGCATGACTTTCGGGAGTAACTGTGAGCGCGATCGTCCTCTTCGCCAGCGGAAAGCGTTGATCCGAGCCTCCCGTTGATTTCAGCAACGGATGAAGCCGTCACCGAGGCCGCGGCTGGGTCCTTGGATAAAATCGAGAAGATCGGCAAGGAGATCGCGGATGAAGTAGGAATACCGCCCTGGGGCCTTGTTGCTATTTTAATAGGTAACGAAGCGGCCTTCGCCACATCGGTCTGATCCCAATCCATCGAGAATAATCGGTCCTTATTATCTAGCAGCTGGATGACTATTCTAGCTGATACGACTTTAACGTACAGCGAGAGTAAGACGCGTTCCGTCGCGTTTGCTGATATTAAACACTTACCTATAAGCCGTACTTGTTACATTTATTATTGTTGAATATATATTTCCGCCACTTGGCGATGCGCGAGTCGACCGTCGACACAGACACGAAGAGGACCCATCGCTGGGACCCATCACTGTAACGCGCATTCGCGTTTTTCTCTGCCGCCACAGGGGTTGGTATCATTGTCCTCGGCATCTGCTTCTGCTGTATACGAAGATGTTGCCGCAAAAGACGCACCAAAGACGGCAAGAAGGGCCTGAAGGGCGCGGTGGATCTCAAGTCCGTGCAGCTTCTCGGCAGCACGTACAAGGACAAGGTATGTATTCGGTGTGCCGTGACTTCATGTAGACGCTAGAGACACATTCTACACTCGTGGAATCCACTTCGATATGCGAAGGTCCAGCCGGATATGGAGGAGCTGACGGACAACGCCGAGGAACCGGACGAGGCCGAGAGCAAGCAGAGCGAAGTTAAGCTCGGCAAGCTGCAGTACAAGGTACATACTTTGTACACGCTACGTACGTGCTTTTTAGTCCTCGTTATTCGCTCAACGATAGACGATGAGATCAAGTGTGGATTACGTTGGAAAAAAGCACGTCGGAGAAATTATAACATGTTAGGCACGTGAGAATATATATATATATATATATTATATATTGTGACAAGAACACGTTTGATTGTAGCTCGAATACGACTTCAACTCGAACAGTCTCGCCGTAACGGTGATACAGGCGGAGGAATTGCCGGCGCTAGATATGGGCGGCACGTCAGATCCATACGTAAAAGTGTATCTGCTACCGGATAAGAAGAAAAAGTTCGAGACGAAGGTTCACAGGAAGACACTGAGTCCGATCTTCAACGAAACGTTCACGTTTAAGGTCAGTCGCGAGCATCCTCGTAGCGTCTGGTAGTAATCATAATTGCTTGCTTCTTCTGTATCACAACGTCTAACTGACAAATCTGACTGTCAAACGTAATGAACACAGGGCGTTCCTTATGCCGATGCCATGAACAAGACCCTCGTCTTCGCCATCTTCGACTTTGATAGATTCTCGAAACACGATCAAATCGGTGAGGTCAAAGTGCCGCTCTGCCAGGTCGATTTGGCGCAGACGATCGAGGAGTGGCGGGAACTGCAGAGCGTCGAAGGTGAAGGTGGACAGGTGAGTCGATTTGATGAATAAACAAGTTTATTTGATATACACATGATACAATTGGAGTAATAATAGTAAGATAATATGCCGGATCGTATGAATCTTTAATCTTCATTCTGTCGAAACTAAAGTTGCCTGATTAGAGCGTTAATTAACGTTGATCGTGTATTATTTAAGAATTGTCGTGAACGAAATATCCTTGTCGATTTCAGGACAACAAGCTAGGAGACATATGCTTCTCGTTGAGATACGTGCCGACGGCTGGCAAGCTTACGGTGGTCATTCTCGAAGCTAAGAACTTGAAGAAAATGGACGTCGGTGGTCTTTCCGATCCTTACGTAAAGATCGCCTTGATGCAGAACGGCAAGAGGCTGAAAAAGAAGAAGACGTCGATCAAGAAGTGCACCCTCAATCCGTATTACAACGAATCATTCACCTTCGAGGTACCCTTCGAGCAGATACAGGTGCGTAAAGGACGTTTGATCCTGAAGATTGATCTGCGGATTTGACGATCGCGATAAAATATCGCGAAGGGATAAGTTGTCGGAAAAACGTACGCTGCAAAATCTTGGGATTAACTGGACAAAATTAAAAAGTTCTATATTTAAACTAGTAAAAATGCCAAAGTAAACTTTCGGACAAGCTGAAAAAGCTGGTAGGAAGAATCCAAATTACGATCGAGTTTGCTCATTACGATCATGAGTTCGGCGCTTCAACTCCGACTCCATGCAAGCGATGCATAAATTCGAATATTTTACATATGGTACATGTGTGATCAGTAATAAAAGCGTAGAGCGATATTTTAAGCATTCGTGATCCCGCGTGACTTCTATTTTCAGAAAGTGCAACTCGTCGTCACCGTAGTGGATTACGATCGTATCGGCACATCGGAACCCATCGGGAAGGTCGTGTTGGGACAGAACGCAAGTGGAACGGAATTGAGACATTGGAGCGACATGCTGGCGTCTCCTAGGCGCCCGATCGCCCAGTGGCACACGCTGAAGGACCCCGAAGACGGAGATAAGAAAGATTAAGAACGTTGACGTTCCAGTTAAGGTACGTTTAGTATCGAAGGGATTCGCGTGTGCAACCAAGAATGTAGGGTGTCTCGGAACATCCGATCTTACTCTTAATGATAAATTCCTGGACCAATCGGAAGTCGGACATTTGCTCAATTGAACTGTCGAAGCGCCGATAGGTCGCAAAATTGAGACGAGGCTTGGGAGATCGTTAAATCTAAGATCTGCAATTCTGGGACATTCTGCACAACCGGCGTTAGGCAGTTCTCGTTTTGGCTCGCTCGTTTAGTCGACGGAAAAGTTACGGAAAAGTTTGCGATGATGAGAGTTATCCTGAAAGCGGTTCTCTCTTTTCAGGGTAATCGGAAGAAAAGGGGATGGAGAAGATAGAGAGAGAGAGAGAGAGAGAGAGAGAGAGAGAGAGAGAGAGAGAGAGAGAGAGAGAGAGGGATATAGAAAAAGGGGGGGAAGGGCGAGAGAGAACGAACGAAAAAGCGAGAGAGAGAGAGAGAGAGAGAGAGAGAGAGAGAGGGAGAGAGAGAGATAAAGAGAGAAACAAATATATAATTCATAGATATTAATAATATATGATTAAACTAAACGATAAATACCAACCATGAAGGATTTAACATTAAAATAATATGTTCTCATGTGGAGTGTAGTGTCTTGTATATACATACATATATCTAATATACTTCTCTCTGTAGATGTAACATGTTGATAATGATTTCAAGCAACGTGTCTCTGTCAAGATATCGAGCAGACGAGAACGTTGGAATTTTGCGAAGGAAAAATATCCACATCCGAGAAATATCCGAGAGAAAAATATCTACATCGTATTAAAATCGCAGATACGCTTCCATCTTAGTTTGACATGTAGTGTTAGCGCAGACTAAATGACAAATTTTCTAAGTGCATCGTTTTAGGCGAGATGTTCCCCGATCAAGCTTGCCCGAAGTCAAAGATATTCTAAAAGTGAACAGACGACACTTTATCAGGGAACATCCCGCGTAACAATTTCGGCCGCGTCGCTTGAGGAAAGAGAAAAAGAAAAAAAGAAAAGTAGCGGCATAATTTCAGCGGGAAAAGGGAGGAAACGCCGCGTGTGACAGCGATAGCGCGCGTCAGCAGCTGTGTTTGTGCGCGCCTTGAATGACAGAGATTGACAATGTGTGCCGTCGAACTCTCGCGACGGATAGATTCCAGAAGGCGATTTGCGAATCGAGGAGCTTCGGTATGAAAGCGCTGTTCAACGCTGATCAATGAGCGGGCTGCGAGGTGCCGCGTGCGGAAACTCGGATCATTCGTCGAATCATCCGTCGTTTCTCCGGTAGGACAGGAGTTCGCACGACTGTCCCCTCGATAAAAGCTAATTTCGAGCGCACGACTCAAGCTGCCTGTTGCGCACTTCCAGCCCGCATTGCTGTCACTCGCGGTGTTTCTTCTCCCTTTCTGTCCTCCGTCACCAGGCCCTTCAGTCAACACCGGTGCTGGTCATCGTCTATACATCGCGCGCATTCTCACCCATCGCTTCGCTTTAAGTTACCTCGAAGAATCGAGATCGCCTCGTGCACTGAACCCTCTCATTGCACTCGAAAGGTCAAAGCGTGGCTCCGGACGTGCACAAGCGCCGCTCAGGGACGTGGACGTTTCCGTATCGATCATGCGCCTGTATTTTCGCGCAAAGGGGCGACGCTTGAACTCCGCGCTATCCTCCGTGTACAATATAGTTAAGCTCGCTTAGACTACGCGCGCCATGGCTGTAATGGGAAATCGCGCTACGTTCCAGTGAAACGTTGCACGACGTGTCAAACGTGACCACGCGAGCTGATTTCTATCACTCGACCCGAGTCGAGTGGCATGCACCAGATACGCGCCTCTTGGAGATTCGCGTTTGCCCGCGAAAATATTTTTTCGCAAGTTCCTGCGGAAAGTAGAACACGGTGGAAGTGCTTTTAACGCACGTCACGTGCTTTTAACGTGCCGGTGCGATATCTGAAGTAGATGTTGAGCAATTTTGAGCCACGGGAGCAGCGTTACTTAGAATGCGCAGAGTTATTTAATCAGATATGAAGCATATCGAAGCGCGTGTAATATCTTTCTCGTCGTCGTCATCCGTTGATTTTTCAAGCATCACGTTTCGTCGCGGACGCGAAGAGTCGTCGAGGCTAAGGCTGCACGCAGGCTCGGGCTCGTCTTGTGGAAAAGTCCTCGCTTCTCTCGTGAACATCCGTCGACTGCAACGTTCCACTGGATCTTGCCTCGGTATACTTCTTCACGCGTAGACAAACGCGCGACGCGCGCTTCGATCGGTGAGCCGTGCTTGCGGCTGACCGCGCGCGGTCCGATTCCCGACGAAGAAGTAATCCGTACGTCGCGCGCGACGCCGCGCGGCCGCACGGTGCTGACTTTTTCTACTCCGCCGTCCCGGCCCGTCCGCCGCGTACGCGCGCGGCGCACGGAGGATGCGTGTGCGTTCTAGGGATGGGCGATGTTCGAAGATACTACTAAGAAGGACGATGTTTAAAATATCGATTAATACAAAAAGTATTGAAACGACGTCAATTATTTTCTAAAGATTTTCTAAAAAAGAATCGATTTACCGATCAATCGATTAAATTTGCAAAGTAAACACTTAAATTGGCTAACACCAGATTAAGCACTGTTAACATCACTCGAATGCTTTCCTAAAAATCTAATCTTAAAAAAAGAAATCGATTTACCGATTAACCGATTAAATTTGCGAAATAAATATTTAAATTGGTTAGCACCAGATTAAACACTGCTTGCAGGGGTGCATTCGGAAACATCACTCGGATGCTCTCCTTGCTTATATGTTGGATGCGTTTTTAAATTCGCAACAGATATATCCGGTGTTATTCAATTTTTATTTTTCACTGAATGGTAAACAAGGATGGAATAAGGAACACGCCCGCAGTATTCTCAATATTACTAGAAATCCTCCTAAAGGATCTTGCACACTGGACGCGACTAGCGACGTCGTGTTATCAGCGACATCTGAAATGAGAGTTCTGTTTTAAGAAGAAAGAATTTTCATTTCTTCTTTAAAACGGAAAAACTCTCATTGGATATCGCTTACTGTTCGTCGCTAATCGTATCAGCATGCGAGGCCTTTAACTCGACATCTCATTTGATGTATTTTCCATGAGTGATGAGAGAACTAATTTTGGGAATATAAGTATGCTCATTGGGCCATTCAGCAACATTCCGGAATTTATCAATAACAACCGGACAATCCTATTGTCCATGACTGTACAATAGATATAGTAAACTTTAAATCTTAAGAAATTAACCAACCCCAGCCTACTTTTACAATAATTGACTGTGGTTGGCCAATTTCTTAAGACTTAAAGCTTACCGTACCTATTGTAGATCCGGGTTTGACGTTCATGAATTTCGTTTACCGTATCTGAAAGACGATATTACAAAAATTCTCTACTAAAAAAAAAAAAAATAAAAATCTGTTGCCGATATTGAGAAAAGATCATCGAACATCGATTAACTGAGTAAAAATAAAATCATCTGGAAACATCGATTAATTGAAAACAAACTGTCGGTTCTTTCAATCGATGAAAACCGCCCATTCCTAGTGCGTTCGCAGAGCTCCGTAGGCATTCACGACGCGATTCACGCATGAATACACATTGTCCATCTACGAGTTATATCTGCAGATACTGTTATCGTTTTGAATGAACTCAGTCGCACGGAGACGAAGGATCAATCGAATCAACGTGACTCGATGAACAAAGTGAATGCGTTTTGCTCGAAGAAGAGGGAACTTCTTCCGCTTCTGGTGAGCGCGGATTCTGCTCTGGGAAATTCCACTTCTTCCGACGTAAACGCGCTTGGTTCGCTCACAGTCGCGTTCATTCGAGCAATTCTTCGTCTCCGCGCGTGAATTACGGAACGGGCCTATTCATTCTGATTTGTGTTGACGATTCGTTAGTACGCAATCGCCGAGCTTGATATCGATATCGAGGAAGCGGAGCCCATTGCGGGGATATCCGGCGGGTATCCTCGGACATTAGAAGGATGTGCGTGCGGGAAATGGCCGATCGACACGAAACACCGAAAGCGCGAAACGGAGGACGGAGAAATCGGTGGTAGTAGTACGCGGACGATGAGCACCGTTTTGCATCGCATCGCTTCGCGAATAGCCGCTTGACCGTCTCAAGTGTCAGCCTCGAGGGAGTCGAGGGTAACACGTACGATTTACTTCCGCGACGTGGTTCCGGAAAGTGCACACGAAAGCTCGCTCGTCCGCCAAACTAAGAATCTGAGAATCTCGCGGGACACAACTCACTCATGTCGTACGTCGCCGCGAGTGCGATGCAATCGGTCGAGTTGTTTCGAAGAAAGGGCCTGAACACACGTTTCTCCGGAGTCTCTGTCGCCGCGATCGGCGGCCCTCTGTAAATATACACGTCGGAGTACTTTCGGCAATTACGATTCTCTGTGCCCGCCGTTTGTTGGTTCATCGCCGCGCCGTGCCGCGCCATTCAATTATGCTCGTGCAGCTCTCAATTGGAATCCTTTGGCGATGCGTATGAGCGTAAAAAGAAGAGAGGAAGAAGTTATATATGCGATCGAGTTGTGGCGACGGAGTTGTGGAACAAGGTAACAACAGCAGCGTCTCCGATTGATGAGCGTACACTCAGGGTGACCGGATGTCTTTTCGACTTTGCCTGCTTCGGAACGTCATTACGTTGCTGAGCGACGCGTGCGTGCTCATACTTAAATTTCACTGTGATTGATCTGAAAGAGGTGATTCTTGCCGTGTAAAAACGTAGAGTCCCTCTCATCGGCCTTTGAATATATTTCGCTGAGAACGACGACTCTTCATTTCTGGAGATATTTTCTGGATAATATGTAAGAGAGAACGTTACAAAATCACGGATTCTGAGGACGGATTCATACCTTGGCAGAAAAGCAGAAAGCAAAAGCCAAGAGAGTGACAGAGAGAGAGAGAGAGAGAGAGAGAGAGAGAGAGAGAGAGAGAGAGAGAGAGAGAGAGAGAGAGAGACTATCAGCGCGACTTCTGACAGGATGCCGCCTTTCTGCTTTTTGCTTTTCTGCCAAGGTGTGAATCCACCTTTATGTAAGTTTCTTTGCGCGACTCTCAGTCGAATACGTGGAAGAAAGACATCCGGCGATGTCACCCTGGATGTTGCGACATCTAGGACGCACTCCGTCGCGTCTCTCGATAATATATAATAATAACTAACGATAAATATAATAATAATAATATAATCATAATATTGTTAAACGATAACCGAGGACAGCGAGAATGGACTATTGGGTGATATCTATTGATTTTAGCTTTGTATCGTAGCGTTTACTCGGTATATAAGATTATATAATTACGCGTTACACCTATTATCGTTACAACGTGGAGATTAAAGTAATTTATTGTAGATGAAGCCCTCGCGGGAAGGGGGGATATGCCGTTGAAGAAGGCGCTCGGTCCTTTACCCATCTCCCGACGTTCCGAAGCTAATCCGGTGATATCTATCCTGCTAACGAGAGCTGTATCATACATCGGGGGGAATCCCACTGTGTTATCGTCGTCGTTGTTCGTTCATGATGAGCGTAACGATGAGAACCGAAGAGGCCGATCCTCCGCGTTTCCGTTTTGCGTATTTCGCTCCGTTTCTATTCCCGTCGAAGCAATCGTATCGCTTTAAAACACCTCACGAGAGTACTCCCAGCCTTCGAACAAACGAAACTCGAATGGAACGGAAATCGAAACTCGTTTGTATCTTCTTTACAACAGTATAATCTACATATTAAATACGAAGTTTCCACAATTCGTATGATAATGAGAGGTTTACGTGATCGTTGGATCCCAATTTATTCAGGGACTCCTCCCACTCTCTTTCTCCGTCATTTTCAAAAGACTTTTATTCCCATCTTACGTATTCTGTGACATTTAACATTCCCGGAGAGCATGTCTCGTTTTTATCGTTACGTCGACGCGCGAGCGAAGTTGGAAAATCGCGGAGGGCAAAGAACGGGAAGAATTTCGCGCTCGGAAAAAAATACTACGACGACGACGACGACGACGACGACGACGACGACGTCAACGACACCGACACCCGTCGTCGTCGGTCGTCAGAGGGACGGGCTGCTCGCTCGCCCCGCTCGCGGTGACGTAAGAAACGACACAGCCGCCGATATCGACAAGTCCAATGTCAACAAGTCGAACTCCGAGAAGAGCGGATCGGAGGGGAGAATTCATGATTCAGCAACGTGTAGCATTTATCGTGCGCGCTCACGGATCACTTGGGAAATGCATGAAATCCGGCTGGTCGCGCTGCGTCTGAGGCGCGTAGAGATGTACGTAGTAGCGGTGTGGTAAAAGCGTCTCACGTTTATCTAGCGTCTTCGTAGTGCGTCGCGCAGGCGACTCGGGAGTCCTCGAGGAGGGAGGGAGTCTCTCCTGGCGGGCTCGCGAGCTCGCGCTCCGCGCCGGAAGTCCTCCTCCACTCGCGCGCGGTACGCCGATATTGGGTTGCCGGGTTTGTTTCTTCAGAACCAATTATCGTAAACGAGATTGTGTGTCGGTAGCGCGGGTGCGCGCGTGGCACCGTTATTATCACACAGAATTATACTTAAATCACTTTAAGGCGCGAGAAATGATTATATGTAAGTGTAATTACATTGTTGAAGAACGACGGGGAAGCGGCGTCGACCGATTCGAGACCGTCTCGGCTCTCGGCATCGTGCTCGCGCACTTGCGACAGATCGTTCGTGGAGTCGCCGTTGACACGCTTGGAAGAAACGGGAAACGACAGAAATTCCACGACTCTCCGATCGTGGAATTCCATGACATGTCGAATTGACAATGTCGAATTCCACAACATTGCAATTCCACGACTCTCCGATCGCTTTCGACGACGCCGCGCGGGAGCGAATCATTCGGTTGATCCCGTGCGGATAAAACTCTTAAAGATCCCGCATCCTCTCTGCGAGCACGTCCCGGTTTTCGCCTCCATCGATCGGTTCTTCGCGGCAGCCATATCTATTGTTCCACATTGAACAGAAGTAAAAGCGTCGCGTACGGCAAGGTGCAGAAGCTAATCTCTTTACTTTTCGTTCGCTCGACTCGCCGGAAGTGCCGGACGTTTACGGTTATTATTGACGGGTATATGGAGCTTTGATGTTCTCTCTCTCTCTCTCTCTCTCTCTCTCTCTCTCCCTCTCTCTCTCTCTCTCTCTCTCTCTCTCCCTCTCTCCGTCACTTTCACGGCGATTTCATTCGCTTTTTACGAACGATCTTCGCGAAAGTCAGCGTCGCGACGGTGCCCAGTGGAGATGATCGGTCGACGCCGTTGCTCGCGCGAATTGAGAATCTAGCTAAAAGTAGATCTGTCCTCTTCGGCCGCCTTCTTTGCACTCGAGAAATCGATTCCGCGCGCGTAACGATTTATTGATCCTGCGAATATCATGCGTTCGCGTTTTCATGAAGAAGAGAGACTACGGGCGGCACCACTGGGCGAGAAGGAAATGGGAATGCGGCCGATGGGAATGGAATCCAGTAAAGAGAACCATGTACGTCCTATATGTACAATGTCGGCACTTTCTGTATTGTCATCGATATCGATTATTATCATGTATCATTTAACGAGTAACGAGTATTCATTAGAAGCAAATAAAACGAGTCGATTGTCATCGTGTACGAAATAAATAGGAAGTAAGCGAGTGCACCGTGTAGTGTGATAATACGTAGGTCGTGTGTGTGTGTGTGTGTGTGTGTATGTGTGTGTGTGTGTGTGTGTGTGTGTGTGTCTGCTGTCTGTATGTGTGTGTAGGTGTATGCGTATGCGCCCATGCGCGTCTATATATGTGCACGTCGACGCGGAGATCGAAATGCAGGACGAAACATGCGAATCGTTGATAGGTTGCGATCGATCCACTCGAATGGGCTCGCAGGACTCGTAGATGACACACGGAGGAGTCTCATTATCCATGACCAACGGAATACAACGCAGCTCACACGAGTGTTAAAAAGTTCTGTATCGATTCTCGACTACTTCTTCTTCATCTTTTTCTTCTTCTTCTTCTCTTTTTTCTTCTTCTCCCTGCTACGGTCGTCACTAATCACCGACCGCAGTTCTCGAATAACAATAAACGCGCGTTAGTACTGGCGTGTGACTCTGCAAGCTGTTTTCCTCACGAGCTGCTTGCTTGAGACACGGAAGTCACCAGATATTTCTGCAATGCGTTTCGATCGAGCGGGTCTCTCACGGCGTTTGTGTTGTGTTGCCTGCGCATTGAGCACCATATTTTTCGCGAACGATGCACGCTCGACGGAAGCTCGGGCTCGGAATCACGCTTAGTATCGGGTCATCCTTAAAACTGCGACACGTCCGCTCAGCTTCGATGAGAAAACCGTCGTGAGGTGGGCGACTTTCGAGCGTGAATCGTTCTCCAAATAAATACAATTCTGCGAGTGCTTTGAGTGGAGTCGAAAAAGGACTGGAGAGAGGGAAGCAGAAAGACAAAGAGAGAGAGAGAGAGAGAGTGTGTGTGTGTGTGTGTGCGTGTGTGTGTGCGTGCGTGCGTGTGCGTGTGTATGTGGAAGAATGAGGGGGGAAGGGAGAAAGGCGGATCTTCGTTTAATAACACAGGCCGACATTTTTAAAACCCTGAGATAAGACTATACTTTCCCGAAGGTTTTCGGTCCGCTGAATCCGAATCCGGCAGCGGAATTGCTCCGTCACATCAGGTTTTCGAGATATCCTAATCTGAAAGTGCAAAAAACACAGTTTTTCACTATATTCGGGGTTATATTACAACATGAATTAATTTTTCTCTACAAAACTCGTTACAGTATCTGAAAGTACTACTCTTCGCCTTCAAAATGCATTTTGAATTTTTCATATATCTTATTTCTTCTCGGAGATATCGTCCGTTGAAATTTTTTAGTTTGGCGTTTTCGTTACTACCTTACAAAAAAAAAAGAAGTTAATCCGGCAGGTGAAAGTTGTGTAATTATATGTTTTTTGGGACGCTGAATCCGAATTCGTTGTCGGTTCAACCCCATCAGGTCATGGTTTGTCCCTAACCTCAAAAAAGATTTTCGAATTCGCCTTTTTTTGATCAATTATAATTGATCTTTTTTGAGGAAAATCTTCGACAACGAATTTGGATTCAGCGTCCCAAAAAACATATAATTACACAACTTTCACCGGATTAACTTCTTTTTTTTTGTAAGGTAGTAACGAAAACGCCAAACTAAAAAATTTCAACGGACGATATCTCCGAGAAGAAATAAGATATATGAAAAATTCAAAATGCATTTTGAAGGCGAAGAGTAGTACTTTCAGATACTGTAACGAGTTTTGTAGAGAAAAATTAATTCACGTTGTAATATAACCCCGAATATAGTGAAAAACTGTGTTTTTTGCACTTTCAGATTAGGATATCTCGAAAACCTGATGTGACGGAGCAATTCCGCTGCCGGATTCGGATTCAGCGGACCGTAAACCTTCGGGAAAGTATAGTCTCAGGGTCTCAGGGTCTGGAGTTTCGTAAAATTTTGTCGGCCTGTGTAATCGATATACGTCAGCGTTAAATCCATTTATGCACATGTATGCCGATTCGAACAGCACGTAGCGCACGAAGAAAAATGTAAATAAAATCGGGACGAAGAGTGTTTGTAAAGCTGTAGTTGTTAGTCTGGAAATAACGTCCCCGACGTGATTGACGAAGTATCAAAACCCGTCTTGCGTTCGCGATTCCACTGTAGATTGACCTTTCTTCTCACATCGCAGAAACGAGAACAAAGTGATTTGCTTTGAGACGACTTTGTTGTATCTCGCGACATGATCATTAGCCCCACGAACCATCGAGATATTACTTTCTCCCGCTATCGACTGGAAAAGAGGAAATATCAGAGGAACAGAGCTCAGCGCGTTGTGCGACTTTTGCGTTCGAAATGTTGAAGTTTAACGTTCCGTAAGTGGAAAGTATCGAGAGAGAAGAGCGATCGCACAGATCGGCCAGATGTTTATCCGCCGAGTGAAAGAGTATAATGAATAAATTAAAAGTGCCGTCTCGATCCGTTGGCAGAGACCTCTTTGGGAAATTTCGCGATGAGGAAGCGTACTCTGAAAACTATAACAGTCGCGCGTTGCTGATCAGCCTAATATTTATTATCGCAAGCACAAGGCGATTCCTCTGCGTTTTGTACTCTTGGTGATAAATATACATTAGGCGGCGCGATCATCGGCCCGCGACTCTCCGAATCGTACTTTCTTGCGTGATCGAGCCACAATCGCGATGTAATACGAAATTTGGTGCTATTGACCAGGGGTTCCCAACCAGGGGTGCGAGAAAAAGTAATTGTAATTAATAATGATTAAGATGAATTCTGGTATAATCCGGCATTTTTACCATCAAATTAAAAAAAAATGTTATTGAAATTATATATTTTTTATTATTACTAGAACACTACAAGCGCGCGCGTAGCGCGCGCCATTTTAGCTTATTCATATTAAAGTTTAGAATAAATATTATAAATTATAAAAATCATCTCTGTAGTGTAATATAAGTTTAATAATATCTGAACATCCAACGACGTATTAAGCGCATACGATGTATTAGGTGCATACAGTTTGAAATTCCATGACATATATTTTCTGCATATAGTAACGCGTAACCAATGAATAACCAATGGATTTCGACGTTTAATATTTCCATTCAAGATCATCTGTTGGTTAAAAATGCATCGTTCTATTGGTTAAAAAGCATCTGAAGATGAATTCAAGACGGTCCTGAATATAAAAACTAACTCCCCGCCTCCCTCCTCTTCACACCATCGCTCTACTCCACCCCTCTCCTATCTCCCTCTCTTTCTCTCTCTCTCTCTCCCCCTCCCGCCCTCTCTCTCTCTCTCTCTCTCTCTCTTCATCCGCTTCGATACATTCGAAAAGGTCGATTGGCCGTCTCGGTGTTATATTATGTTATGTTATTTTTACCATAATATATACGAATAAATTTGTAGGGAGTGCGGATGTTCATTAATAAATTTTTGTAGGGGTGCGAAATACAAAAAAAGAATTGGGAAACCCTGCTGTTGACTGTTCGTTGATCACGACTGAAAGCCAGGCCAGTCGACGTGGGCGATCGACGCGATCGCTTCCTCTCGAAATTTTTCGCTAATCGTGTCGGGACGACGTTCGTTACGTTTACCCTTTGCATCATTAAAGTCGACCACGCCGTCATCATCATGCAAAATGTGCAAACCCTTGCATCAGAATTTAGCATTTTAACGACGATAAGCTAACCAGAGAGGGGATTGGTACTGTCCACTTTTTACGGTAGATTATCACGTTCTTTCACGTAAGATAACACTTGGTTTTCTAGCTATCTCGTGTCACTCAAGACCTATGCGGACGGTGCTGGCGAACTGCTCGCAGAATTGCTAAGTCGAAGAGACATTTACGAAGGAACGAAGTCGGATGCGTTTTTGTCTACCGTGTATAGCGTGCATGCGCATAGTTTGACGTCGCGAGCACCGGCCGCGTAAGAATCGCACATCCACACTTGAGAAAGAACGAACGAAGACTCGCGAAGGAGTTCCATCAAGATAGAAAAAGAACAATAGCCCGAGGCCGTCGAGGTGCCTCCGACTTGAAGCGAGGATGTATCGACGAACTTGTAATCATTCCATTGCATATTATACATATTATTAAGGATTAGTGCGGCAGTGTACTGTAAATCCATAGAAGTTATTACTATATCGTAATATTATTATGTAATAAATATTGTTGTTAACATAAATGGTCTGATATTGTTTCGAGTGGTACACCCGTGTGCGATCTGTTGAAAGGAGAAGGGAAGGGGGAGCGAGAGAGAGAGAGAGAGAGAGAGAGAGAGAGAGAGAGAGAGAGAGTGAGTGTGTGTGTGTGTGTGCAGATCGTGAAATAAATAAAGTAACTACGATCCTCTCCGAGCGATGTTTGTATTCTAAAAATCTCTTTACAGGTCGACAGTGCTTTTCGCTCCCCGAGTCGTGGGTTCTTAAATTAATTGCACCTTACACGATTACACGAAACCTAAATTACGTATAAAAACATACATATAAAGTGTAACGTTACACCGGAGCGTAGAAAGATATCGGAGCTAAGAACTCTCGGTGTCGACAAAAGTGCGAAGGAACGACGATCTTTCTTACGTTTATCGAAATAAATTATTTCCTCTCGCTACGTCAAGATTACGTCATAAGCGTGTCAATGCGAGATGTATACTCGAAACTATAAACTAACGGCGCACGTTGCACCATCGCGACCTTGATTCATCATTGCGCAAATTTATACTGACTGATCGTGGCTTAAACCCTTTGAGCCCACTTCTCCGTGGTTTCTTTCGCGAGGATAAAGCGTTGCTTTGCCGAGAAAGAAAAAAAAAAAGAAAGAAAAATACATGAATATACCTGAAGGACTATAACTCGATTTGTTTGCGTAAACGCATCGAGAGTTGACCGGTAAGCACGCGACTTTAAATAAACGCGCGATTAAAATTCCACAACGAGCGAGAGAAGTGCGGCGAGTGAAAGTGTTACGTGGACACGTGAAACGTCGAAATCGCGGCGATTAATGAGACGTCAATGAACGTCGGACTACGACACGAAGACTATACCCGATCGCTGCTTTTCGTTTCTCGAAAGGAAGGATTTCGACGAGAGAAGGAGAAGCAGCACTTTTCTGCGAGCGGCGAGCAGCGAACTCTCGGTCGAAATCTCACGAAGTAAGATTGACGTAATTTGACGTGAAACTTTAAGAGGAGAAAACTCTCTCGGTGAGACGTGACGCACATAGCTAACGCTACTCTATAATTATGTTGATCAGCTGCTTCAGCAGACTTAATACTGGCGGGAGGACGATTGCTTCCGACTTGTCCGACGCTGGCTTTTTTCGGGCAGTCCTCGGGCGTACGGTCTGCGTGCGTTTGTTGACAGATAGAAGATGCCGCGTGCTCTGTCGGTTTCATACGTGAGCGTTAATGAAACGAAAAGGTTGGCCCCTCTTTGACTTTGAACTTTCTTTAGAAGCAATTCAACACCGAAATGCCGGCTAATGCCCTAAACTTCAATAAAGTCTTGTTACCTACTAAAAAATTTCTTAATCTACTAGGTCGAAATTATATGCAATAATATGATATTATATAAACAGATTATAAAAAGAAATAATTAGTAAGCTAATTAACAATCACAATGCATATTCGTATTCAGACACGACACGAACGATTAGGAAGATTAATGCGAGTTTTAAATTGACTAAAATAAAATAAATATAGTAAAATAAATAAATAAAATAAATAGTAAATGTCGGAGACTCAATTGAAGCTTAGCGTTCACTGCAGGACGAGACGGAACGAAACGCCAAGAGACGTGCAGCTCACTCACGTATGAGGGGAATCCTCCCCCATCAAGATGTACTCCTCTTTTTTGGGATTGCACCATCCGATCAGGTAAGAGAACAGATTCGCGCACGGTGCCGCCCAGAATCCCTTCTTCGTCGTGATGGATTCTATGTAATAGGGCGTCACCTTGGTGTGGTCGCACGAGAGCGTCTCTGCGGAGGAAACGGTCGTTTGGCGCACCGGAAAAAAACAGAGATCTATCTCGAGCACTTTCGTCGAGCGTGACGTCCCTGATATATCATCCTATATATAATTTCTATATATCAGCGGTATCGGAAAGTGTGTCCTTTTAAAGTATTTTAAAGCCTTCAATTCCCGTGGTTGTAGTACGGGCTCTTAATTTTAATTCAGAATTAATTTAATTAATTAATTAATTAAATAAATCATTCAGTTTATACATATATATATATATATATATTAACTTATTTAATATTATTTATTTAATAATTTAATTAATTAATGTAATTAAATTCCAGGTTAGTTAGTAATATTTCTTTATCGTGTATACGGTCAACTTTCATTAGAAGATCGAACTTACTCTTGGAAAATGGCAGTGTTCGAACCAAGAGTGAAGAACACGGAAACACGAGGAGACTTTCTGCTACCTCTAATAATTTTGGCGTTCTATATAATTTCGGTCTACCGAAAACTCGATGAAAAAAGGAAAAAAATAGACACGGATTCTACCGTTATGCCGATCCGGCGGATCCCGGAGCGGTGAGTGCTACTTACGGAGTATAGAAGAAGTGGCGCAGCCGGGCTGACTCGAGCCGCCGTTCACGTAGAAGTCCGCGTGGCCATTGGGCCCCCACTGCCCCAGGATCCCGGCGCCCGTGTGGATCACGTCCACAAAATGGGCATCGGTCTCGTCTAAATCCATCGAGCGGTTGCCGTTCATGTAGAAAAATATCGTCGGATCGAGGCCTGCGTGTCACGCGCGTACAGGAAGCGTACGTGAGTTATCTCTGAGTTACCGTCTGCGATTACAAAGTGAGACGCGCGCGAGCGCATCTCGCCGGCGTGCGCTGTGCGCGTCGTGTAAACGGTGGTATCGGTAAACAAGTGCGACAGACAAATTGCGAGATCGGCATACGAGCAATTACCCGTAATTCTCCCGAGCTTGTCATCGGGCAGGTAATTCGCGATGAGCCCGGCGATATGCGCGCCCACGCTGTAGCCGAGCACGTGTATGTTCTCCACCCGCGTGCCCCGGGGATGGTCCCTCAGGTACTTCACCAGCTGGGCGACGCATTGCGAGCAGAAGTCCGGGCCCCACTGGATCTGCGCGAGACAGGGCTCGCGTACCAACGAGCCGTAATCCACAATTATGATATTGTAATGGCCCCGCTTGAAATATGCTGAAATCGAAGGTGCGTTACGGCTACCGCCACGATCGTCCAGTCGACGCAGAGATCACTCTCTTCGTCTTCTCCTCCGAGGACTTGGTTCCCATTCGGGAACTTATTTTGCAGTCTTTCGATAGTCTTTACACAGAGATATATAGGGTGTCCAAAAAGTCCCGGAAAAGTATCGACTTTTGGAAATTTCGAAATCATCAAATTAACAAAAGTCAGCGCGTTAATATATTCTTGCATACAATATATTCTTGAAACTAAATAAAGTAAAAAGGTCTAGTACCACTTTCTCTTCCGACAAACAGCGAGATATATAGAGCTAAATATATATAGTTAAAACAATTACCAAGTTTTCCTTAAATATCTCAAAAAATATTAGGCAAATAAAAGAATGTTTCGGACAAAAGTTGTTCAAATTGATTGATAGAAAAAGATGATACAATAAAAAACTGGGGTATCCGCTTAAGAAAAGTAACGATTAAGAGAAGTAATGAATATCTCGTGACGCCATCTGTAAACGAAATGTATGATATAGTTGTTTTATGTCTCCTTTGAAACCATATGACTCTTGTGTGAAACATTTTTTTCTCAAGTCTTGTTTCCGAGATATTTTGCCGGTCCGGGACCTTTTGGACATCCTGTATAACCCTGTGCGAAGTGCGAAGTGTATTTTTCTCATTTTCATCATTCATCGCCGATGATCGCAATTGTTACAATTGTCGCGATTATTATTTTTCTACGTGGGCGAAGAAACATTACGAGCCGGAACTCCACGAGCCGGAAGCAGCGTGCAATTTGAGCGTGACGGAAACTCGCCAATCTTACCATCTCGTAGATCCGTGCTGGGTGCCAAGTTTCGTCCACCGCCGAAGCCATGAATGATGATTTTCGTGGAGTGAGACTTGTTGAACTTGGAATTTCGCAGGGAATTGAAGTTCCGTACGTCCAACAGCACCGGGTCCTGCTGCGTGTCTCTGGAAGTCAAAAGAGACATCGGTCTTGTAGCGTCAGGTTCAAACGAGTGCGATTTTTTATTTTGTCTTATTTTCACGCGTTTCACGCGTTGCCTCAGCTACGCAAATATAGACGGTAGTGAGAGCATTCGAGACGTGACAGCGAACGATACTATAGCGGTCGGAGAAAGGTAAGCCTTGAAAAGGAGGCCACTTTCAGTACAGCATGAAATGATCGTGATCTTGAAATCGAGAGTCGTGACGTTGACTGTCTGTTTCCTCATATCGTTTCAAAGATCGTCCTTCGGGGAAAAGTGAAGAAACTGACATCGAAAACGGCACCTCAATGTGCGAAGTTTCATCCGCGAGCGATCCGGACCGAACAAATCAACCATTATCTACATATGTGTTATACAAAGAGAGTAAAATATGGAGAGGAAAACAGACAGATATTAATTGAGATTGAGTCGACTCGGATTGATATTCTCGCTCGAGATCCAATTTGGATCCACGGGATCCAATTTTCGCTAATTAAAATTCACGTCGCAGCCGGATGGAATTACTTTGAAAAATTAACAGGGGAAATATTAACACCTACCTGGTGTACAGATAGAACTCTATCTGCGGATGCGGGCAGATGTAAGGAGGTTTAGCGCAAGACGTGCTGTTGAAGAGGTCCCGGAGGGTCTTATTCTGAGCCGTCACATGGCCTGCAAAATATAACGGATCGATCGCCTCAACACCATTGTCGACTTTCCGACTGAAACCGACGCGCTCCGTTAAACGCTCCGTTTGTTAGTGGATCACAGTCGCGTAATGAGAGTTATGTATCTCGCGCACTGGAAATTATCGATAAAGCGAAACCAGGTGAAGGTCGACAATGTCGCGGTCTCGTTAGTTTATCATTCATCGGTGCAACACCGGAAAACACGGAATACTGGAGATGCAAGGTATCCTCGGCTTCTCTCTCCAAGTGTTCCCGCCGTCTTTCGAATTTCCTTCTCGGTGAACCGGAAGTCACCCAGGTCGTTCTCGACACAAAAACTCAGCACGTTGCGATCCTTTCCTCGCAGCCATTCTTTCGTGACGTCTCGTCGACTCTTCTTTCTTTCATCAACTACATTGGACTTGGGATAAAAGCTATCATGGCCAGATCATGTGTTCTTTCTGCGAGAAAGAAATTGACCGCGAGAGCTAAATTCGGATGTTCAAAGGAATCGGAGTTACCGGAGAGATGCTGAAACAATGTTACCGATATCACTACGAGAAGAATCATTTTTCAGGGAATGTTCCAGCAGATACCTTCTTGCAGTGTGGGCGAATATAATCCACTGTTTTATTTCAACATGACGTGCAATCGATTTCACATCTTCACATCTTGTCGTCGCATCGCTTTCATCTTCCAACTTACCAACGTCGTCCTGATTGAAACACGTAAGAACGAGTCCCTCGTGCACTACAAAGAGCGTTTCTCGCTCCCGAGCTATTTTACTTCGTCTTCACGTCAGCCCGGTCGGATCGCTCGCGCACGGGAAGAGCTTTCGATCGAGAGCTTGCGCGAGGTAAATCGGTTGATCGCGGCACAACGACCGAACGGCGATTTGGATCGCGCGGCCGCGAGGAGGAGCCGTCGCTCGGCAGAAGCGACGTCGAGCCGGCGGTACTTACGGTACTGCAGCAGGACGCAAAGGACGAGCACGAGCTGTCTCACGGCACTGACCGCCATCTCCCACGATCCCGTAGCTTGTGATATAACATCCAGGCACGCGGTCTCGAAAAACACGCGAACGCGATTCCCGCCACGGCGCGGTGCATTGCAAAATGTAAAGTCACCGGGGGATATATACGCCCGCGGGGGAATTTAGAAAGTAACGAGCCGCGCTCTTCTCGCGTCTCATCGGGCCGGCTCTCGTCTTTCTCTCTTATGCGACGGCCGCGTTGACGCGGACGCGGACACGACCGAAGCCTCTCGTATGCCCGATCATTTCGCGCCACTCGGCAGTAGGGTTGTTACTCTCTTCGACAGCTTCGAGGTCCCGAAGCTTCGAATCATTCGAAGCTTCCGTGAATAACAAAAGTTTCGGCTAGTGCTTCGATCCCCGAGCATCTTCGAATTCTCGAAATTTCGAAGTTCGGAGACTCAAACTTCGAAGGTTCGATGCAACTTCGATCGTCGAATATTTTGTATCGAAGCTTCGAAGCTTCAAATACGAAGACTTTGAAGAAAAATTACACCTCTACTCGGGAGGCAAGTCTTGCTGTCCTCGCAAAGGGTGCACGAGGGCTAACACGGCTAACATGCTCTGTCTTGAAAGAAAAAAGAAAGAAAAAGAAAAGAAAAATACGAAACGGTTGAAATGGTCGCGAGCGCCGCACAGTGGATTGAAACGATGAGAAAAAGGTGAACATCGAGCCAAAAAATAAAAGTTCGAATTTCACAACTTCATCTACAAGAATGTATTGTAAAATAGTTCTAATATATGATCCGAATGCAGAAAATATAAAGTAATGAGTAATATAGATACTGTAAACGTCTAAAGTCTCGAGTTTTTATGATAAGTAAAATATGTTAAGCATAAGTCGTCCATTTGTGTTCGCTATATTTTATATAAATAATTATCGATCCTTGTCTATCTTATGGTATACACAATTCTATGGTTCTTCAAGAACATTTTTATCATATCCGTTGCTAGATTTTGTTATATTTTACGTATTTTTCTCTATGATGAATTAGAACGAAATCGTAACTCAACTCATACGTGTTTGAATAATTAAAAAAAATGTCCATATTTATTCAAGATCTACTAAATAGGATTTAAAGAAATCATTCATATAATAAAAAACCGTATAGGTTTCAGCTGCAATCTCGTGCGATCTTTTCTCCTATACATCGTATAGTGGATAGAAACCATCTAATCTATGTATTATGTATTGGGTTGGCAACTAAGTGATTGCGGATTTTAAATAAGAATGAAAATTCAAAATTTTAAATTTGCTTTTTTAAATTTTTTTCAATGCATGTATGCGATACATTGAGCTTCTCTGCAATATCACGTGTTGTGCTATGATGATCTGAATCGATAATGGCCTTGATATGGGTCTCATCGACTTCAACTGGACGGCCAGATCGTTGAGCATTTTTCAATGAAAAATCACCAGAACGAAATCTGGCAAACCAATTTTGACACTGCCTTTCTTTCAAGGCTTCATTCCCATATACGGCGCATAACTTCTTGTGTGCTTGCGATGCGTTCTTGCCTTTTCGGAAATAATACAATAAAATATGTCTGAAGTGCACGTCTTGCTCTTCGATTTTTAAATTGGGATAAAAACAAAACTAAAGAACTAATCGATATAATTTTTGTACTAAATGAAAGGTAGAAGTCCAAACAATAAGAAAAAAATATAGGTTAAGTACTTTGAACACGTTAACGAAACAAAAGAAAGTGTAAAATCCATCTGTCGACAAAATCCGCAATCACTTAGTTGCCAACCCAATACAATTGTACATGAATGAAAATTCGGTTCGGAGACAGAATTTCGCTCAGAAATCATTTGTAATGAAAATTTCAGTAAAATTTCTGTTTATATTTCCATAATATTTTTTGAAAACAATATTTTTTATTGAATTTTAAATATTCCTGTTTGGTTTCAAGTTAGCGTCACATAGATAAGAAACAAGACATAAATTTTTTTCTGTTTTCAATCTGTTGCAACGGATTGAAAAAGAATCTCAAAATTTCGGATAGTCCTTTCGTTTAATCCAGTTCTATTCATAGTACACGTAATCAAAGGATTTGCAAAGAACCTCTATGCTGTATTGTTATCCTTGGCTGTTTTCACGAATTTTGTTTTACAAAATCCACTAGTCTTGCAATTTTCTCTTGTGTTTTCATACAGATTGTTTAATCGTAAAATTTTCAAAAATATGTAACAAATATTTTATTAATTGAATTTATGCAAGAAGATTTGATATTACTTGCTCAAGGCTAGCTTGTTCCTTACCTTGACGTGGTACTAGTTGTTGAAACCGAATAGGAACACTATATATTTATATATATTCGTTACAATACTATTATTATCAAAATGGTACATGAAAATATTATAAATAAAATATTTTATGAAAATTAATTTCATTGAAACTTATTCCTGCACAAAATTTTGTTTCCGGACAGAATTTTAGTCGATGTCCACAGAATTGGAAGTTTCGATCCACTGTGCGCCGGTCGCGCTGGTCGTTGAGACGCCCGATTTCACACACGGGATTACCGGAGCGAAAGTTCCGTAGTTTCATCGTCATCGGTATCGATCTGCGAATCCCCACGCCGCGGCTCCTTCTGTCTCGCCGGCTCGGCAGGATCTCCAATCTCTCACTTGACGATCGCTCGGCATGATCGCCGAGATTCGTTTCTCCTGCGGCGAAGGCGGGGCAGACGAATGAAAATGATTAAATAAAGCACCGGAAGCGACTGAGATTCCGCCGTGTTTTCCAACAGCCAGCGGAGAGCGAGAGCAACGAGCGAGCTCCACCTCGTTGGACGCGCGCTTTCCTGGGCGTTACAAATGTGATTATGATGAAAGCGTTAGGAAATCACGAAAGCATCTTCCCGCGAATGCGCGCGCTCAATTAATCCGAAAGATATTATTAGAGGGTTCACTCTCACGCGCGCTGCGCCCGTTGAATTGCGCTCTCTGCCGTGCACAATTAAATGGCACATTGTGCACGACGGACAATACTTTGTGCGTAATACGCGAGAAATGACTTCGAAGCGTCACTTTAGCGATTGCAGTATGCACAAATCACTGTTGTGACTGCGGGGAAATGAGGGAGAGGGCGAGGGCGAGGGCGAGAGAGAGAGAGAGAGAGAGAGAGAGAGAGAGAGAGAGAGAGAGAGAGAATGATCTCTCGAGGCGTGGCGCTTGGAACCGTCGCGTTCACTTTCGTGTCCGGCTGTTTCGCGTCGCGAATTACGAGCGGGGCCTGTTTGCTCACGCGAGGTAAACGCACGAGAGTGAAAATTATCCGCGCAAAGCGAACTTCCTCTTTCTGCGATCCTCGAGTTCGCGCGAAATAGCCGTACTGCGTCGGCGAATGTTTGCCATAAAGCCGTGCGCTTATCCACGCGATCTCTCGAGATGAAAAAACGTGACGTTTCTGAACTCTTACCCAATTGTCATAAAATTGTAATCATAATTGCACATATTTTATAATACACTGAGAAAAAATTGTATTAAAATTAAACAAATATTCGTTCGAATACGACTGTGAATGCATTTATTTAAATTAAGCAACTATTTTCTAAAATTCAAGAAAAAAGTTTACATTCAGAACCTCTGTATTTCATTTTAGAAATGAGTCGTTTAATTTGAATAAATGTATTCACAGTCGTATTCAAACAAATTTGTTCGTTTGATTTTAATACAATTTTTTCTCAGTGTATAAATTATCTTGAGATATCACGTGTATAATCATAAATAACATTGGAATTACTCCTGGTGCTAATGAGTCGATATACTTACCTCTTTTTCTTGCGATTCATTTTCTTTACACAAGAACGTTGTGAGATTTAAATCGTGCGTTTGACAAAAGCAACGATTAAAACGTCCGAGCATTACTTCCAGATCTTCATTGTGCGCTTACTCCACAGCGTCGGCTGAACGTTATAGGAAATACTACGTGCAACCAGATGTTACATACATGCGCGAAACGATATGCAAATAACATATGACAGCGCGGCAGTCAAGGTGCGACAGACGATTTTTATGATAATAGCAAACGCGAACGAGGGCATATGTATAACGCGCCGCGTTTAATGGTCTCTCCAGATTGAGCAATTCTCTTCACAGTCTGCCCCAGTAAGGATGTTTTTATGCCGGCGACGTTTCTCATCTTTCTTTCATCTCTATCGTTCATTAATGCGGTTTTATAGGACGGCCGTCGCGCGCATACGACACACAGAGAAATAAATGCGAAATGAATGCGAGGTGAGTCTTCTTACCATGAACGTTGCATTTATTATGCCCGCAGCTCTCCGCAAGTACGAGCTTGTTAATCAAAGATCCAGAGGAGGAACGACTTTTGAAAAAGATCGGCTCACGATTTATTGTCAATAGCCGTCGGTATCTCTACCTCTTTTTCTCTCCTTCTCTTTCTCTCTTTCTATCTCTATCTATCTTTCTCTCTCTCTCTCTCTCCCTCTCTCTCTCTCCCTCTCTTTTGTTTTAATTACATAATACACTGAAAATTACAATATACATATACATATTTTACATAATAATTATTGTATGCCATAATTCAGTAACAAACCAGATTGCACCGTTGCGTGTAACAATAATCTCTAATATGCGACTACACGTATATAGAGCACAGGCCTACTAATATATAAACGATCAAAAACAATATATATATATATATATATAAACATATATATATATATATATACATATATATTTTTGTTTCGAGTTCGTATCGTGTACATATCATTTCGCTTCGAAGATCGTTAGAAAACGCTCGAAGTGTGCTATAATTGTTCTCGTAAAGAAGAATGGATTCGTGGCAATGAATAAAATAGGTTAGCGTAAAGAATGGATGTTTCATCGCGACGACAGTCTCAACGATGATCACTATTCGTCGGTCGATCAATCTCGCTATCGTGTTCTAGTGAAGACGAAGAATACGACATTATCGCTAAACATCCAACTTTACGATGTTATCTACTACGTGCCATCGTGACGCAGACGTTAATTAAAGTCAAGTGAAATTTGACGGACCCTCGGCCGAGTCAAGACAGAACGGGAAGGAGAGTTACCGAGGGTCGATTAAACTCCGGTTAACCTTAATTAATACTTACGGGGCGATTCCATCGGACCGGAGAATTCTGAACACGGAGACGTGAATCATGATCGCGCGCGGTATATGCGCGCGTGCCGTTATTAACGCTATTATTATCGCGCGTTAATTATGTGCACGGCGCGGAAGAGCAGATTCTCCTTTCGATTCACGCGTAATCCTAGTCACGTTAATATTCTTAACGGATGTATATATATATATATATTATATACGTGTATAACTAACATCATATTATTGTCTGCTAAGCTTTAACGCAGTATTTCTCAACCAGCGAGACATACTCATGGAAACAATGTACGCGTATGTACGAGGAAAACAAGATACGCAAAAAGCACAACGCAAAAATAATGTTTCTCACTAAAGGGGACTGAACGCATCGTAAATCATCGCATCTTCCTCATTGAGATTGCGAACGCGTGAAACGCAAACGGCTAAAAAAGTGTGTGTTTGTGTATGTGTGTGTGTGTGTGTACAAGCACCTTGTACACACACACACACATACACACACACACACACACATTTATGTATGTATGTATGTATGTATGTATGTATATTCGCAACTCAATTACGTAATTATAATGTTGAAATATAATTGTCGCGACAGAATATCGGTGAACGTCAAAGCATTTCATGTGACGCAAAACAGTCTCCCCCGGATCGTCACTCGGAGCACATCGGATAACTACGGGTTCTAAATCCCACAGAACAGAAGTGGTCACACACAATGAGAAAGTTCGCTAGTCTACACTTGATACTCGTAATATCAAGCCACTCGAAAGCTTAGTTGTATTGTAACACTTATTGATTAATACTTTCTGTACTCACGGCGTGAAATTCTCGCTCGTGTATTATCCACGTTAAGCGATAAAGTGTACATTTTACAGACAAACCGTAACAAACGTCCATAACAACATGCGAAATAAAGTTCTCCGATCCCGCTTTTGATCCAACTCAGACGGGGAAATGTACATTTCGTTACATTAAGGATGTAATCTCTTTGCGAACGCAATGCGTGAACTTGTCGAGAGCTTCACGTCGTTTACAATATATATTATAATATAATATAATATATATATATATATATAATATATATATCTCTCTGAAACTTTTTTCCTGCCTATATTTATTGTCCTTACAACATATTACTTTCATTCTGTTACGAACTTTCATCGTTATTGTCAGTATAGTAATTGATACACTTTCGTAAACATGTTCAATCAAGATACGTAAATTACTATCGTTTAATTACACGACGGAGGATGTACAAATAGAGCGACGATCTATGAATGTATACAGCATGAATGTATACATGAATGTATACAGCCTGTATGTATAGTCAGCATTGTACATATTACATAAGATATATACATACACGTACGAGTATATTGTATATGTGTATGTGTGTATTGTATGTATATATGTATACATTAGGTATTTATATAAATATATAAGTGGAAGTGGTTCCATACCGTAAATCGTCGAATGTATTTTTGTGTTCTCCTCCAGAATAGTAAGTGTAATGCACGCATCTTCTTCTTCTCACGGTTATTAAAATCACAAGGAGGTGCAGTTGAGTTGGCGCGCTGACAAATCTTGCAAATTATATACTTGCGTAACATTGCGTGTGTTGCAGAGAGCACAACCGAGAGCACAACGAAAAACTAATTCTTTATTCTACGGCTCGCAAAAAGTTCCGTATTAAATATTTTCAAAAGAAAATAATCTTCAAGATACAAAATCCCGTTGAATTGTGTACACGATTCTCTCTTGACCATTCTGGATCGGAGAAAGATATGATATCGAATTTACGGTATCTGTATCTCCGTAACTCAATATGCATCGTTTCACTCATCCCACGGATCTTTGTATTACCTATAGAGAAGTTTCGTGATTTTGGCTCATGTTTCCCGTAAAGGTACATCTGAGTCTGTCCTTCTCGCCGTTTCTTGCGTGTGTCGTTTGTAGAACAATAAAATGTCTGGAGATGCAAACTCTTCACAAAAATATATGTGTTTTCTAACAGGAAGATGTTTATATAATAAGATCTCAGATAATCTCATCGTATTTTCGCGTTCTTTCTCCATTTATTTTTCGATCTCACGCGGAACACTCGGAAAAAGTCCTCTTCTAACGACAAACACGTATCTCTTTCTCTCTCACGCACGAGCAAAAATAAAGGTACACTCTGTTAGTAAAACTGTTATCTCACTCGTGTAGCGCTAGTGAAATTTGCGAACAAGCAAAATAGAGAAATTTGTAATCTCGACTATACGTGTATATCAGACTCCATTTATGCAGTCCCATTTTTCAGACACGGTGATATCGGAAATCCCTAATCAGGCGCATTATAATTGCATATTTGGTGAGTCGATAACGATGCTCCACAGCAGCTGATCTGTCACTATATCACCATCTGTCAGTTTGACAGTTCTGACAACTTTGCGTATAAAGTTTACCGCGCGAAAATTAATCATGCTTGATTTGAATGTAATATTGATATGATTATTCCGAGTGTCCGTTAATCATTTTTAACAAGAAGAAGCAGCGCTTATGGACAATTTCTCGAAAAGCTATCACAACAAAAAAAGATTTAACATAAATAGGCAAGATTATATAAGAGTCGGGTATAATGTATTAATACAAAATACAAAAACCTTAAAGCGATGAATATGTGGATATTTGAATTCCGACACAATTTTCTTTTATATACAATCTTAAAGTTTTCGGAACTTTCTAAAGAAATCTACTCGTCTTCTCTCTCGTTTGCAGCTTCAACTTATGTTTCTAAAATTGCTTTTTCAGAGAATTTGTTAATAGACGTAAGGCTGTTGAGCTGATAAATGGTGACAGATTAGCTGATTTCTTGTTGCTGATTCACCGAACAATCGACAGTTACGATACACGAATATTCAAACACGATGATTGGGAATGTCCGATGTTATATACTGGATCCGGAGAATGAGACTGCAGAAATGGAGTCCGTTTTATAAAGCTAATCGTCACTGCAAAGCGGTACAGGGTGTGCCGAAAATAAAACTATGCTAATCAAATCTAACATCAACGACGAATCTCGCGATCAACAACGATCGTTTCGCAAGTGCACCTTTTCCTGTGACGTTCGCGAATTCATCGGGCAAATTGCGATTGCATCTACAGGCTGCATCGGCCCACCCCGTGTTTCACTTATTTATTGTCGTAAATTATTATTGGAGCTATACATATATTATATATATATATGTTTGTATATGTAAATATATATATATATATAAGTATCAGTATTATTGTTCGAACAGCATTAGAACTTACATCCTAGGTTCTTCTCCGTAATAATTATAATCTATCGATATCTCGAGTCCACACAGAAACCGTCCCCCTGGTATGGTGAATGAAATCGTGGATAACGTTAGGCCCGTCACTACTTCGATTACAATGATGAATATACAATATATAGATACTCTTAAAACACAACCCTCTTTATCTCTCGTGTAAAGGACGAGTCACGATTAGAGTTGGGTTCGAATAAAATTTAAAAATAAAGCGCGCGATCGAATACGATAAAGATGCTAAGCTGGTATACGGCCGGTAACGACAAAAAGCAATCAATTAGAATATAAATCTCTAGAGGGTAGAAAGATAAATATAAAAATATAAAATAGACTTGTCAGTATCTGTTGCAAGGAACGAAATGTCTCCCAGAGAACGCGCAGATTTTTTTCATAAATTTAGAATCGACTTTTCCGCGCCGTCAGGCGGATTCTTGTCCCCCTTTCTCGCGCTCCTCGTACTTTATTTATATTTATCACGATTCGCGGCATAATTGATTCGCTTTCGACCATGCCGAGGGAAAGTGTTTCGCTGTTGTATACTTTTCTCGTGTTTTCAGCTAAATTATTAGTTGTCCGACCGAGTTTCAGGTACTCCTTTCCCAACGTTAAACCGACAACGAATCATTTCTCTCTCTCGGCGCAACGATGACGCGGACGGTACGCTGGTTAGATGACAGTTATCGCGTACATGTCATTAATTTCGTGTGTCGCAAGTATTTCCGACTTTCTATCTTCGTGTGTGCCTTTTTTAAAACGCACGCGGTCGATGCACCGCACGAAAAAAATGCGACGTGTCCGCTGCCGCCGTCCGTTGCGGCATCATCGTTTCGTGTCGTCATTAATGCAAGCGTTCTCTTTCTCTCTCTCTCTCTCTCTCTCTCTCTCTCTCTCTCTCTAATCGCGACCCGTCATTATCCGCCCTGCATTGTCACTGATGTCACGAAGAGTGAGACTTATTATCGTTGCGTGTACGGGGTGTTTGGCAACAGGAGTTTAGCGCGCGATTTTTCCCTTTCCGGCGAAACCTGAGATCGCGATTGCCGTTAAGTTGCTCTTCCAATTAGACACTTAATCGAAAACGACCTTGCAAATGACTTGCAAATTTTTCGCTTGGGACATCTCATTGATCGAGTCTCGCGCTGAAATTCCTTCAAAAGAGCTTCAAATCGGCTTGAAGTTAAAGCTGATTGTATCTCTCGGATTTTTAATTCGTCGAAGAACTCCCCCCTTTTAATTAGCCCACACTTTGCCAACTAATTGACACATCTCGAGATGTTTATTTTTACTACAATCCTCACTCCCCCCCCCCCTTTTCCGTTAGAATCACGTCACATTAGACAAATCGATCGATTTCTAAAGGGAAACGCCGAGATCCGCTCGTCGAGAAACGCTCGACGACGATTCCCAAACACTCCGTACGCGTGATCGCATCGCGATGCAATAAAACGCGCCGTTCAAATGAACAAACAATAAACTCTACTTTGTTGCTCAGTCATAACACGTGCATCAGGCTTTATCTGAAGTATTATTGTCGTAACGAGAAGAAATTAATGCTTCTAAGCGCGCCTTTTACGCTCTAATGTTAGTCGAAGCATTCTCCGATGCGATGATCACACACGCGTTGACGTATTTAATTACAGCCACAACATGACCGCGATGTGTGTGTGTGTGTATATATATATATATATTAATATATGCGTATACAATATAATAACGTATAACGCACGACATGTACGACTATAATCTTATTTGTCGACGGGAACACGAGACGCGATACTTTTGCCGATACACGCGTACTTTACACGGTTCTACGCGAGTATATCGGTACATCTGTATCGCATTAAAAAGGTCTCGCATTAAATTGACTAATTTTGTGGATCTTCGGCCAACGGAAAGTTTTCCGGCTACTCGACTCGTAAGCTCGCGCACAGGGTTGCACTACGACGTCGCCGTTTAGCTGCGATGTGCGTGTGTGTTTCGTTCGCATTACGTATATGAGTGTCATCCAAATTTCGCATCGGACAGTCGGATCGAAGAATTTCGACAGCGTCGCTTCCAATTTCCGATATCGCGGAAACACGCGAGGATAATCTCCGCAATTGCCTCCTCTCTGCCGCGATTTATTTGCACGCAATATATTTTTCTCTCCATCCTAATGTTTTGGCATTGATGTGTCTATCTTCGAGAGCATCCCTCCTCCTCCTCCCCTTATACTATCGAAAATCGAAAGCAGTCGAAATTTGTCAGTTCGAGAATCCAATTCTTACTGTTGTTCGTCCGCGAAATCCGGCGCGAAATCCATCTCATGATTTCTACTCTGCTTCCTTGTAGACGTTCCGTTTGCCTTCGATCGCGCATACCTATATGTGTGTGTGTGTGTGTGTGTGTATGCGAGCGGTCGTAAATAACATACATATATATTTATATGTATACAATGAAAATCGAGTATTCGTGTGTATATGTGTATGTATCTTGTATATAGATCGTATATGTATGCAAATATATACGTATGTATACGAAATACATCTAGACAATGTATAATATACTGCTTCTTTTTTTTTCCCTAATATTTCGATCTTACTTCGACTTCTGTAAATTCACTTTCACGATTTTTGTCTACTTAATAGCTTATCGGTACTTTCTTACTGTACTTTCAATTTGTTATCACTTTTTTTTCCTTTACGAATACTTTCATACGTTTCAAGTTTTAAGCCGCTACGTGGGCATTGTCCGAATGTCCGTCTTCGAATTGAGAGAACTCGCGCGAGAATGTTTCCATTCGGGATCCAGTTTTGTACTCGCGAGCGCGAACGCGATCTACGAACGTCTCGCTTTGCGATCTCCCGAGCGATTAGCGCATTGTCTCCCGATGAAGATTAACGAAGAATCAGTTGATAGCCGCGTCTTCCTTCTTTTTGTTTGTCTGCGTTTCTCGTATTCACTAGAGCAGCGTGGTATCCATACGACACAGATACCTTACGATTGCGCTCGTATTGCGCGAATTTTCCCGATATCCGAATGTCTCGTGACGGTCCTGGACTTTTGAATCTTCATTGACGTCGTTACTTTCTGCTCAGTGTGAAATAATGCATAACGTAATAAGAAAATTTATCCTATTATTTAGGACGGTACCATCTTGATACCATCATTGATACAACATCGTCTTCAAACGATTATTTAGATTATCCAGAATATTGGATTTTGCAAGACACTTGGCTACGGAAAATCTACAATTTAAGATATTTCCCTCGGATATCTATGTCGTATCGACAACGTCGTTATCGCGAATTTAATTGTACTATATCGAAGTGTGCATGAAGACGTCACGCGTCTTCATGTATACAGGGTGGTCCGGAACAAGTTTCTGTCCTTGGAATGGACATGTTCTTGTACGAATTCTAAAACGAATTCTTTTCCTCTTGCAAAAAATGTTATCCAAAATTTAGTTTTTGAGCTATAAAGGTAAGTAATTTGTCTATCACGAATCAGTTATTAAAGGGATAACTCATCGCCAGACGTAGGCAGTGACGTAGTTGTGACGCGCTTGACGCGATAAACTTATCGATTCATGTGATAACATTGTACGTATCATTTTTATATTTTTCGTTAATGATCCGATACGTGTCATATCGAGTGACGCAAAGAAGATCTGAGAAGCCGACACGCGTTTCTCTTCTACGCAGACCTGCATGATCGCACAGCGAAATGCAATAGTTGATTGCGGCGATGTTGTCCGGCATGATGGGATTAATGTGATCGTCAAGCAGCAAAGACCGATCATAATAATGAATGAAGTGTTTCAAATTGGCAGGATAAGTAGGATATGATTATAATTAGTAATAATACTGAAAAGTGGCGTTTAAAAAAGAAGGAAGGTGATTCTGTTGTTTACTGTTTGATGACAGCGCTATCACAAAGTTAGAAACCGTACTCTGTGATAATCTGATAGAGAGTGCGACCGATGAAAGTATGTTAACTACTGTTCTCTTCAACTTTGTCTGCCACGAGGAGGAAGGAAAATTCACAATTCACGATCGAATCGAATGTAAAATTGAAAATAAAACTAATCGCGCGCAAACTGATGGTAAAAGCTGTCATTCTTAAAAAAAAAGAATATCTTTACAACAAAGGAGTACAAATTCGTCGTCGGTTTTCTTAAAGGCAAGAATATCTTAGACTTTCCAAATCCAGTGATTAACGCTCTGTCTTTCTCGCTTGTATTTGCAAAGTTTATTTTGGAAATGTGCTCGCGTAATATCAAATATTTTATCCTCCTAATAATGTTACGTTATAATCATATCCCGCTGATTTAAAACATTCTTCATTCGTTATTACGATCGCATTAATCTTTGCTGCTTAATAATCAATTTATTCATGCTAGACAACATCGCCATCGACTATCTTATTTCGTTGTGCAATCATACGCGTTTGCGTAGGAGAGAAACGCGTGTCGGCCTCACACAGACCTCTCTCGCGGCACTCGATATGATATGTACAATCATTAACGGAAGCTATAAAAACGATATGTATAATGTTATCACATTCATCGATAAGCTCGTCGCATTAAGCGCCCAAGCTTGACGAGGTGAGTTTCTTATGCTGCGTCCTTGCCTATCTCCTATATCTGACTCAAAAGTGAGGCAAACTACTTGCCTTTATAACTCAAAAACTGATCTTCGGATAATACTTTGCAAGAGGAGAAATCGTCTTAGAATTCGTTGGAGAATGTGTCATTTCAAGGACAGGGAACCCTGTTCCGGATCACCCTGTATAACTTTAATTTCGACGAACATCTCATGTCGACTCGCATGACTCTTCCCCTGTCTCCTCCTACTCACCGTCTCTTCCTTTATTGCTATGTTTCTATTATTTCATGTAAATAAATAATCGAGCCCCACCCCAAGAAGTATCGGAATACCTAAAAGATAAAGAAATACCTAAAAGTTTCAGCGATTGAGCTATGTCACGCGCACCGAGGCCTCACGATTGCTATCTGTCAAACCTCGCCTTGTTTAATTATTGTCCGCGTAGAATTATTGTCTGCGAAGGTTTGAACGTTATTGTCGCCTTCGGGACATACCTCGATCTAGTCGCTGACACGCAGCATTCTACAACTAACCGATCGATTAATTAATTCCTCTTGCAGGAAGGACGTCCGCAAATATTGCATACGCGGGTATATCGCGTGAATTCTAATGAAAGATAACGGGGTAAAGTTCGGGTTAAAGTTTTAAAGAATCCCTTGGACTATCGATGTAAAAGACGTATTGATTCTCCTTTAAATTGACGAAGTATCCTCCTCGTCAAATGTCCCTGCCTACAAACGGAGTTTCGATATAACGCGCGGCGTAATCAACGAAGCTTCGACTTCACGATATACGCTTCAGTCTCGGAGCTTTCGCAAAATATAAGTAGAGTCGCGGCTAATTGTAAGATCCATTATCAAGAGTATTTTTCGGTGCGACCGGCCGCTCATCGCGTTTGCTTTCAGAGATGAGGATTCGTTGAGAAGCGGAACTCGCGACGAAGGAGTAACCAAACGAGAAGGGAAACGATCCTTAGACATGTGTTTAGGCACGACTGAAGAGCGTGGACTTATTGTCGTTCTCCAACGTGGCGGGCCACGTGTGTACGGCCCCGGGCCTCGTTTTTATCACAAAACTGTTGTAAAAAATATGACGGGCGACAGATCTCGCTCTGGATCTTACGAGATGATCCCGTCTGCTGATTTCGTCGATCGAGTGACTCGCGTGGCCATTCACAGCGCCATTCTCTGCACTCTTAGGTATTACGCGCAACGGAAATTTCGTGTTACCCTTCTCCCCTCCCCCCCCCACCTCCGCAGGCGGGGTTGTTTGCAGATATTCACCGAGAATCCTCAACGTGAAACTTAGAGATGTGCACGAACGTTTAAGTGCTTGCGCCCCCGATTCGTTGAATCCCGAATCATGCTTGATATTCGATATTTTCATTTATACTCTTACGCGCGAACCTCAGATATGCCACAATCAGACGCGCTGGAAGGCGACTCGGCCGACACCCCTCAGGTGGTCTCAACATATCAAAGACATATCTAATGTGTATAACAATCGGTGGTGTATCTTTGAAAGTCTCGTCTATCAAACGAGACTTTTTACCTCGATCCTTTGTCGGCTGATAAGACTAAACGAAAGATAGGATAGCGCAATGTTCCGAATCGGATTAAACTTTCACCTCGTTTTCTTTAACAAGGAGTGTAAGACGTTTTCAAAGACTTTTCCCTCTTCCTTTCTCTCTCTCTCTCTCTCTCTCTCTTCCTCTCAAGGGAAATAAAACCATGCTCTCTACTGTGTGACGAACTTTGCGATCTCTGCGGCCTGCAATTAAGTGAGCCTCATTAACGAAGACGTGGCATGTCTGAGGAACTGACAGCTTGATGGCTAATGATACAAACGACCTACATCCTCCGGAGAGCAGCCTGCCTGCCTTCCGCGGATCCGATCGATCTATCCGGAAGTCAACCACTCTCAATTCCACTGTTGATTGTGCACGACGTCGTGCGTGTAGTCGTCCGTTGCTGGCGGCTGCACGAGAGTCGCGCTGACGTCGCTGGCGAACGGATTCGTCGAGTGGAACGGATTGTTGCCGCTGGTCTCCGTCGAGCCGTAGCTTATCACGGGAGTTTTGTCCTGGCGTGCGTACAGGTGGTTCTCGGTCGGCGCTGGCTGCTCGTAATTGTTCCAGTTGTCGTTGGCGGACCCTTCGAGGGACGGCTGTTTCTGCAACGAAAGGAAACGGTTCACTCCGCCCTTTCGTCTCTTTCGATCATGGATGGAACCAACCTTAAATTCTACTTCTGATGCCTCAGCGGCGTCATGGCGGCGAGTAACGATATTTCCTCGCGAATACAAATTGGGCACACTTACTATAAACTCGGATTGCATGGTCTTCGGCGGCGGGGGGACGGGCGGCTTCGCCTGGCTGAATTCGTCCATCGGATTCCAGGACTTCTGCTCCTCCAGCGTGGGATCAGCCCAGGGTTGCAACTCGCCGGAGCAGAAGATCGCGTAAAACGTCACTCCGAAGATATGCACGCAGGCGGCTATGATGAAAACGTTCCGCCAGCTTTGAGCGTCCTGCGCCGAATGTGTTTAATCCTTTATCTATGCTCTGTTCTTGCTTACGTATTCAGTTGAAATAGAATGCACTGTACGCATAAATTGTAATCTCAGAAATCACATCATCTCCGCGTCGATGGCATTGGTTGCGTTCGGCGGAGAAAGCTAGTTGCTTCACAACTGTTGTAAAATTCGCGAGTCCAATTGGCGTATGCTCTTAAATTTGGCTGAATCCAAAAGCATGCGCGTGAATCAGATTCACGAATTTTACAACAATTGCAGAGCAGCTTCCTCCGCCGAACGTAGTTCCATTGTTAACCAATATAGGTCTAATTTGCTTCTTCGTCGTTGTACCTTCTTCTCCGTGATTCCGTCCACGAAGAAGGGGACCAGAAGGCCGGCGATGGTACCGATCCCGTTGGACATGCCCATCAAAATACTGGCGTATCTGGGCGCGATGTCCAGGTGATTCACGTTAAAGCCGGAGATGGCGAAGCCGCTACACGCGACGCCGATCGCGAGGGCGAACGTAGCCGCGGCCCCGTTCTTCGACGTGGTCGCGTGAGCCACCACCAGGAAGAAGAGCGCCTCCATGCCGAAGCCACCGCAATTGAAGACCTTCCTGACATTCGTCGTCGACATGATACCGTGTTTGCGAAGGTAATCCGCCAGCAGACCGCCGCAGGGCACGATCATCGTCATCAGCAGGTGCGGCAGCGAGCCGATGACTCCGGTCTGTCGAAATGCGTTACGCAGCGGGCGTGAACAGCGTGTTGTCAAGCATCGAAATCGCAGGGCATCGAATGTTCTTATCAGCGGATCTCATTACCTCGACGAGGGGCATGCCGAAAGACTCGTGCATGAAACGCGGCTGGAAGAGCACCAGCAGGTAGAAGTTCCAGGACCTGCAGAAGTTCGCGACGATGATGGCGTACACGGGCATCGACGTGAGGAACTTCCGCCAGGGGGTGGTAGCCAGCGTGGGCACGGGCCATTGCGCTTGCCCTTGGCCGAGCGAGTCCTCGATGTAGCGCAGCTCGCGAGCCGAGATGCTGGGGTGCTTCGCCGGCTTCTCGAACGCCAGCCACAGCCAGAAGCAGTACCAAATCAAGCCGCACACGCCTGTGAACACGACGCCGAGGCTGCGTCGATATCCTGAATCCTCGTGGTCGCGAAGTCGGTACTTACCGTAGAAGTAGAACGACGCGGTCCAGCCGAACCAGGCGCTCAGGTAACCCGAGAGCGGCATTCCTATCACCATCGCGGCGTACGAGCCGCAGAACGCCAAAGTGGCCAAGCGTGATCTCTCCAAAGGCGGCGCCCAGTACTTCCAGATACCGTGACACGCCGGATACGTGACACCCTGCGGGGGGCATCAAGGTCCACCAAGGTTATTATAGCGACGAGCACTCGAGAAAAAGTATTCTATTTGTCAAGTGATTTCTCCCATAGTTTCATATTCTAAGGCTTTTACAGGGAAAGGATTCCTCTTTCGATAAAGCGATTAAAGTGAACAATTCATCTGAAATTTATTAGATTAGATTATTCTAACTGTTTTCCTCTTATTTCAAGAGAATTTCCTCTCGTATCAATTAATTTTCCTCTTATACGAAGAGGAATACGTTGATTTTTGAATGTCGGCTTCTTTTGTTCAGTTACTCTACCTCTCCAGATACGAATATACGAAAAAAATAATCAGTATGCTCTCATAGGTCAGAATATTTGGAATGCTTTTTACAAGAGGTATGTGTGTTGCTGTAATATATAACAAAGATAATTTACTCATATTTGGTCAAATATAGTTTATAATCTATTGCAAGAAGTTGAATAATATATTCTTTCTTTTAACTACGTTTCATACAACTGATTATGATGAACATCTATAGTATCTATGAGGTCCAACAAACAAAATTGATTGGAAATTTATTTGTTACATTATGTATTGTTGACCTTATTTCATTCGTGCCTACTTATTGTAGAACTGGAGCCAGAAATAAATCTATATATTTATATATATATATATATATATATATATATATTACTTTTCGCTGTACATTATAATAATTTTTTTCAAATTAAGCAGTATGGCAGTGTAAGAATAAATAATAATTCTCTTGAAAAAAGACTAAATAATCTGTGTGTAAGAGGGAATTTATATTAAAATCAATAAAATTTGCATTATACTAATTTTAAGACTAATGTGTTTATAATATTTCCCTCTTAATTTTAGAGGAATCCTCTTGAGGCCATACATAAGAGCCATAAAATCCCCTAAAATTTTGATGATTCCGTTTGTCCGTTGAAATTACTTTTTTGCGGGTGAGCGCGTACTCGCTCGTAACGATCGGCTGCGCTGCAAATTTGAGCGTGTCATTTTGACACGCGTAAGCGTGTAATTGGCCGAAACTTTCGTCGCACGTTTCGTATTGTCTTAAGTCGCATTTGACACGTTTAAAAACACGTTAAATGTGTAAACGTCATTGAACACGTTTAAGAGAATCAAATGACGTGACTCGAGAAACGCGCGAAGGCAGCTTCAGCCAATTACACGCTTATGCGCGTCGAAATGACACATTCGGAGCTTGCAGCGTGCAATCGGCCGCGGCGAACGACATTCGGCGTCGCACCACCGGCTACGCACCTCGACCAATCCCTTCAGCACTTGCACGCACATGTCGACGATGGGGTCTATGTTCAGCGCGCCTGGCACCAGGAGATTCAGAAAGGAGGATATCGCGATGGCCGTGCCGAAGATTTTGTTCGCGGGATACAAAGACGCCAAGAAGCCTCCAGGTACTTGTGTGACCAGATAACCCCAGAAGAAGGACGAGTCGAGGGCGCTCTCCATACCGACCGTCCAGTTGAACTTGATGCTGCTGTTTTCGCCCTCTCTCGTGCTGTTCTTCATCGCCAGCTTCGCCATCCCCATATTACACCGCATGCCGAACGAGATGATGAAGCCTGCGAAGGTGCGGATGAACACATGCGATGTCGATTGGTCGGACGCGAATCGCGACTTCGCGGCTGCTTCATGCTCGATCATCGTCTTACCTACGCAGGCCAGAGTCGCGATGGTGTACCTCTTCGAGAGGCATGGGCACTCCGGCATGCAATAAGTGTCGATGTGCCGCAACGGTGGCCTCTCCGGCTCCGGCAGCGACTCGAACGACGCCTGCCTGCTGTATCCTCTCTCATCCTCGAAGCCCTTGTTGTCCTTGCTACCCTCGCGCGGCCCTTCGAACTCCTCGTAACCGGCGTTGCTTCTTCTGAACCTGCGGAATTACCATGCTGTGTCGAAAGGTCCTCACGCCCGAGTAACTTTTGCTGTTGCTTATTCTACTCTCTTCGGTCATCTCGCTTATCCGAATATCCTCTCGGTCATTTTCTCATTACTTCGTCCGACTCTACAAAATGAGTTAGTTGCCTTGCTTCAATTAAATCGCGTTCGCGATCAACGTGAGCCAACGTGATGTGGATAACGACACATTGATTGCATTCGTAATTTTGCAAAAGTAATACGGTAATTCTCTGCGTAATTAGTTATCTCTCTGTACCGTCTGACGATGCAGAGAATACGCACGATGGGAAACATGTCGTCTCTGTCTGTGACGATTCAATTTTACTCCGCGACGTTTAACGTGCCCTAAACATTTAACTAATACGTTACGAACAACGCGCAACGTTACCCGGATAATTTCAGCGATGCTTTGGTCTTGAAGGAGTCAAAGGCCACAAGACCCGCCGCTGCGAATCCGGACATTTTCCAATTATTGGAGTTGCTCCGGGATTTCGTGTAATTGCGGTGTTAATTGGCAGCCCCTGCAGCAAAGGAAGCCCCGTCAGTCTTCGTCGTTAAACTCGCGAGGATTGCGTAGAAATTGTGTAAAAATTGTGTAAAATCGTTCGATTTGTTCGATCGCGATCGCGTTAACGCGATCGCGATCGAACGAGCGACGTCGAGAGATTCGAGATTCCGCGTTTTATTCGGCGGCGCCACGCGGTATCTCCCGAGGAGAGACTTCCCTTTCGTCTATCTGCAGCACCCGTTCGTTCGCGCTATATCTATATAGAGCATCCCTTACAGAACGGCACAGGGGCGACCGTGGCAGGAGTGTTTATTTGGAGTGGCAGTCTCTCCACCCCTAATCCCCGAACTCTCGAGGGAGCATCTTCGGAGGGTGGAAAACTGTGAGAAGAAACGTTATAGCGCCGGCCGTACACCGAGATCATATTTTTCACTTAAAGTTTCTCGGCGGCGTATCTCGCTTAAATCGCGAGATCTTAATCGGGTCTGTCTCTAATCAAGACGTAGCACGCTGCGCCGACGGAAAATATCGCGGACTTCAGCACCACCTTCGCCGCCCTCACGGGGTGAGAAAATTAAATGCGACAGGCGCAGCCTCTCCGCTAAGTCGAATCACACAAATTGCGAAATTGCGTATAAAAAGTATTTTTCGCATTTCTCCTTGCTCTCTTTCGTGCTCTCTCGCTTTGGACAAATTCGATGTCACTCATTCGTAGCGTTTTCCTCTCTGGTTACGCGCAGAATTTCATCCGTACTTTCGCGCTTTCTCACGCTTTCCTCACGCTAAACAGCTGTCTTTTTGCCGCTCGTGTTACTATTTTCGCTCTGCAAGAGTGACGGTCTTGTTAGATAATAATCGTCCATCGTGGTTGCACGACGAAGCGTGCGGCCTGCAAAAATCGTTACGGGGGTACTGCGCCGATCATAAAGAGGCGCATCGCAGGACAATAGCTCTCGGATATTAAAACGGCACGTGACAGACAAAAGGCACAAAATGCACAATACGTGTTGACGAATTGGGGTGGAATGACGAGTATGGGACATGCTGACTCAACTTAATGGACATCGAACGGCCCGATGAAGATCTCGTTTCCTGCATCGTGTGTAACCTCCCTCGTGTTTCTGATTGATAAGAATAAATGTTGGAGAGAGAGAGAGAGAGAGAGAGAGAGACGAGGCGCGGAATCGTAAGAAACGTTCTGAATTTCTGCACGTCCGTTTAAGGAAAAACTCGAGTCACCTTCTCGAATGATAATTGCACGAAGAGCGTGTAGAAAGTAGCGGAACATGTATCAACACGTCGTGCGGTTAACGTATCCAGGAAATGAAAGGAAACGTTTTCTTCTTCTTCTTCTTTATAGAAATATGCGAGAAAAATAATACAAGTACTGACAAATAACAAAATATTGAGAAACAGCATCGCGGCAGAAACGAAGTCCGTCCCAACGAGGAACAAAAGGCGCTAATAGAGGTAGAATCCGCCAGTGATGTACAAAGAGAGTTTTAATCAAAGCAGATTTATGCGGAGGAAACCTAATTCGCAGCTAATCGACGCGCGAATGGCGCAAACGAGCGTTGTGACATCCCGCAGCCTCGGGCACTCACGCGCAGTCCAAGTCGAGATAAACTTATTATGACAGCGTCGTAGAGAAAGCGTCGCAGAAGCATCGATATCCAGTGGGACCAGTTACCGAGTCTCAGCGACGAGTTTCACACGTCTGAAAATCACAGCCGTCACTAATGAAGAGCTTCCGCGAGCTTTTCAGGAGAACGTCACGGTCTTTCTCACATCGCGGGAGAGAACACACAGAATGACATTGATACATGACGTGTGCTCGGGTCACTCTTAAAATTGCACGAACGAATTGCACACCACTCTCTGCGGCTCACCACTCGTGCCAGAATTTCCGAAATGAAATCTTTTCCGGCGAAGATGAAGGCCACGAAGAGAAGTTGCCTTCCAAGTTCCCTCGGCGACGAAAGAGGCGAGTGGTCGGGGGACGAGTTTATCATCACTGTGTTTCCTTCGTTTTGATCGAATTTCCAACCTCGTGAATCCTTCTTTCGAATCCAACCAAGAGCGGCGAAAGACCAGAGAGAGAGAGAGAGAGAGAGAGAGAGAGAGAGAGAGAGAGAGAGAGAGAGAGAGAGAGAGAGAGAGAGAGAAGAACCACTTTCGGACGTTCGAAATTTTCAACGTAAATCTCCGCGTCGTCGATGCACTCGAGAACGTACGAGCAAGAATTTCACTTGGCGATCTATACTTGGCGGCCGTACCGAAATCTCAAAGCCAACCCCCGTCATTTCACCACTGAAAAGAGAACGAGTCTCGTCAGCACTCGGTGGCCCTCCGCTCGAGGTCCTTTCCTCTTCGGGAGGCGCGTATCGCGCGAGTCTCGGCCTGGATTTCGACCGCGAGCAAAATGGAATCGCGAGCAGTGGGATCGTTATTCGCGATTCTCTTGATACTCGTGAGTTATCATCGCGCGGCCGGAAGAGGAAAACGCGGCGATTTCGGAGGACTCGCGGGACTCACCAATAATTAAGTCCAGATACAGTTACGTGCGGACTGGGTAACTGTAGCGCGGGGTACGCGACGGAGAACGTCGTCGACGTCGCCTGACGTCGTCGTCGTCGTCGTCGTCGTCGTCGACGGCGGCGGCGGCGGCGGCGGCGGTAGCGGCGGCGGCGGCGGTGGTGGCGGCGCGTGGGTGGTAGCGGCGGCGGCGGCGGCGGCAGCGGCGGCGGCAGCAACAAAGTTGACTTCTGGTCACGGCGTCAGCGCATCCCGGCGCGACCACGCGATTGGACTAGCTGTGCGACGCATCGATATCACTGGCCAATCGACGGTGCTGGCAACCCCCTTCGGATCGACTTCAGGCGGAGCTTCCTACACCCCGGGCGAAAGTTTTGCAACAACAAAACGGCACGCAGGAAAAACGATCGCGAGAGACACCGTTAACATTATTAACCTGTTAAGCGCTTCATATGAGGTCGACGGAATATCCCAGGTGTATTTTTACAACGCTTATCTGCAGGCGAGTTCTGTTTTTACTTTTCGTGTTTACTTCCATATCGCCAGAAATGGCTATATAGTTGGCGACCATTTTTCGGATCACGCATTATCGGCGGCGCAGAGGCCGAAGTTTTGAGGCTCATTAGTTCCTCGAGAGAACGACGAACGGAACGGACTGAGATGGCGAGCGGTTGGAGTTATTTATAATGATCGAGAGTGGGAAGAAATATCTCTCTCTCTCTCTCTCTCTCATTCTCTCTCTCTCTTTCTCCTTCTCTCTCTTTCTCTCTCTTCGTATTCCACGTCATTACGCTGACGATTATTCGCTACGGAAGATTAAAGAGCAGAGAATCGATCGATTCGTCCGGTCGAACTTCTCAAAGATTTGCGAACGACATTTCCTAGTGCTTGTCATTCCGTCCAAGCTGAGCTCGAACTCGCGACACGAGATTCCGCGAGAGTAATGTTCAGACCGGCAGGTCTCGGTAATCTCGCGCGAAGAAGGAGAGCACCGAAAATGAAGAAACAACTCCGTATCAAGATAACAGCGGATCATCTTTCCCTCTTCCCTCATGCTGACGCGGGATAGTCGACTCGCATTGTTACAAACAGAGAGCGATCGGGGGTAGGCACCCTTTTCGCTGGTTGCCAGGAAATATCGATCTGCCCGGCGGGACGGATGCTGCTGTTCTCAATGGTCGGTACAATACTTTATCTCCTCTTTGGCGTCAGTATGTCCTAAATAACTCGGATTTTACTATCCTACTGACCAGCGGACGCCTGCGGGAACATCGTAATCCATGAAGGAGAATTGATTTGCCGACGGGCTTATAGCGGCTCCGCCGGCTCTAACAAGCGCCGGACGGAGCACTTTTTTAACGCTCCTCGCGCGACGACAATTTGCAAGCCGATATTTATTCGCGGTCCCCGTCACATCGCGCTCTCGTTTCACCAGCATTTTTATAGATTTACTTCGTTCGGAGTTCTTGAAGAAACGAGCAGCTCACACACGCATACATACATGTATAAAGGATTTTCGCGGAATTATTTGACGTAACGTTTTTGTTTTTTTATTTAAAGTCTTATACACAATACGCTTCGTCTTTTCACGTCTCCGGGTGTGCGTGAGGTGTAAAAACGATCCTGTTGCGTAATCTGCGGCAGATTAGCCGATACGCATTTCAATTAATAATCTCCACTTAGATTCGATGCTACATGAATGAAAGGCGATGAGACAATTATTGGGACGTTAGAATAATTAAATTCTCTTCACATCGTGGAAGATATTTTCGCGTATATGTTGGTAGTTTTCGAGAAATATCCCCGTTGCCTTAAAAATGCAACCATAAAAATCGATCCCAACGAACGTTGGATTACACAGCGTGGCAACGTGAACGTCGCGAATATTATTCGCACGCGACGTGTGCGAACAATATTATTTTACAACCCCACGGTCTTGGAGTCAAACGCGACGTGAATGACGTCGCGCTGAATCAGAATCTCTCACGAGTCGCTACCGCGCGTCGCCGTCGTGCTAACTTCGTGAATATCATCCAGCCACAGCATCTTCATCAATGAACGCTTGACGTTTCTGCAGAGCTGCACGTATCGCGACAGCGTGGACTCCAAATCGTGGCACGTGTCGGTCGAAAGTGCGAACGCGCGCCTCCTGCGTAGACGATCCATCTCCGTATCCCCGTCGAGAGTCTCCCGATTTTTTCCTAAAGGAGATAGTCCGCTTGCATTTCTCGATTTCGACGCGCCATGAGAGCGTCCTCTCGCTCGGGCATCTCTGGCTTCGTTCATTCGGATGAACGACGACCACGACAGCTCTGAAAATTCACCCGCAGCGTATCCGATCGGCTTCTTCCTCCGATCGCCGCATCGTCCGGCCGGATGCTGTCTTTTTTCACTCGCTCGTCGATCCCTCTCACGCTCGCCGCCAAGTGTTGCCCTCCGTCGTTTGCTCGCGCCAGGCTCAAGATGTCTCGCGGAAACATCGTCGGCGAGGGACATCACGGCTGAACGCGAGGAAATGGCTCTACTTTTCTCGTGATTCCCGCAGTCGCGGCCATGACAGTGTTTGCTACGACTGACGAGTCCTCGCTCGTCCTCGGCGGCTCCTCGCCCAAGATGCCGTCGATCGCTGCCGTCGTCTAGTCGCCGCGCTTGCCAATCCTCGGCTGCCAGAGTCAACAAATCGTAAGACCGCGTGTAAGTGGTGTCGATCGAGCTGAAGCTCGACAAGACCTCGCTGCCGCCGGCCAATCTGCGGTCGCGCAGCTTCATTCCTCCCTCGCTCCTTTCTTTCCCGCGATTCCTGCGCCGCGGCAGCGTCACGTCCGAGGACTCGACGCGTGTTGTAGTGTAGCCTCGTCCGCGACAATGGGAATTCGAGCACGGAGTCACGCAGTAACCCTGCAGAAAAATCGATAAAAACAAATTACCGGCTCACACACGACTCACTCGAAGACTGAAGCAAAGAGAGATTCCCAGTCTGGAAAATTGAATTGTTACTTTCGCGAGAGCGGGATCTTCGCCGCATCAATTTTATCCACTTTACCAAGTCGCTTCGACCTCGATCAACTCTCCCACATTCCCTCCCTGCGAAATATACCTGCCCGACGTATCTCTCAGCCGTCGTGCGTCCCGCGATATCTCCACCTGTCTCGCCCTGTTCGCAGCCGCGAAACGTCCTAGTCGTCCTGACTCGCTGGCGCTCGAGGAGCTCCCCCTCGGCCAGCTTGCCGCGAATCAGACTCTTCATCCAGCGGACGGACCTGCCGACGGATTCGCGGAGGCGATCCGTCGCGAATGCCGGTCGCCCGTCGCGGGCTTCGCGAGGCGTCGCCCGGTACCTGATGGTCGTGACGGAGGTGACGTTGCGAACACCGTTCGACGAGCTCGCGCGTACGTAGCGCAGACGGAGCTTCCTCGACTCGCGAGATCTCCCGGATGCGTCCCGCCACGCCTCGCTCGTCGCGGGCGAACGGAAGCTGTGCGACGTGTCGGAAGCCAAGCTCGCGAAGCAGTCGCCCGCGCGAGGATCTGCCCGCGTCTCGGCGCGGGGATGCCTCGGGTGTGCGTTCGATCGAAGCCTCGCCTTCGAGACCGCGCGTCTTTTCAGCGGTCTGCTGAAGCCGCGCTGAGTTCCACCAGGCGTGCGGCAGACCGACTCATCCATGTTGGCAGAAGCAGCGTCGCCTTCCGGCGGAGCGGGAAGATCCTTGCCGTTCGTTACCGCGCTCGATGTACTCTCGTCGCCGGCAGATGCTAGCCGGCTGCGGGGGTAACTCACGTCCACGTTGATGCCCTTCGACGACACCTTCAGTCTGGACGTCCGCACGGAAGTCGTTAACGAGTCGTTGTTCCTGGACAAGACTTTCGTCGGTCCGCGGCGGATTGCGCTTCGAGGCTGCGCCGCGTTCGGATTGTCTCGGAGGGTCTCGAGAGCGAGGCGGGTATCATCTTCCTCGGCCGTGTCGTCGACGACTGTGATGTCTATGAAGTCGTCGTAGCCGCAGCGGCAATTCGAGTCGCAGCCGATCGCAGCCACGGTCGCTGAATTCAGCGAATCGGCGTCCGCCTCGCGCGATCGCTCGTCGACCTGGACCTGGATGGCGTCGTCTGAGAACCGGTTGCAGCTTAGTTCCACCAACTGCTTGTCATGCTCGGAATTTTGCGCAAACGTGCCGACGCTGCTTGAGGTAATGCGGCTGCAGTCCGCGCTCCTCGAGTCTGATTCTTTCGACGAACACGTCCAGTCACCACGTTTGTCGAGCTCCGCGCTCCGCGATGAACTCCGGTCCGGGTCTTTGCTGAAGATACCTTCGACTTCGTCGCTTCGCAGTTTCCGCTCCGCGGAATCTTCAGACGGCAGACAGGCGCAGTCAGCGCAGCTCGCTAATTGCGCGGACTCGTCATTCTTCGCAACGGAATCGTCCGCTTCGGGAATCCGCTTCTCCTTTATGCGTCCGTTCAGCCGGCTCTCACCGCGGTCGATTACGCTCGAGTCCAAAGCTTCACCGTGCTCCTCGTTTCGCTCCTCCGGGTCGCCGCTATATGACGTCACGTGAGCCGTTTCGACGATCTTCTCGGAGGACTCCTCAGGAGAGCTGGTCGCAAGTTCACAATCACGCTCTGGAGCATTGTCATGCACTACTTTACGCTCGCTACATTTCTCATCGATGTTTCGTAGAGTTTCGTAGAGATCATTGAAACTCGCATTATCTTCACATCGTCCCGAGCGTTTTAATCCCTCGACCTCGTCCGTCGCTTTTGTAGCAGCGGAATCGCGTGAGATCGCCGTCCGCTTGTGGACGTTCTGACAAATCGGTATTCTCGCCACGAAGAGGTACTTATGGGCGCTGCCTGCGCCGTCGGTTTTTAGCTTGAAGCTGATGTAACCCGGGCGTATCTCGCAGCTGAGATACAACGTGATGAGACGCGACGTCTCGACGTTCAGTCTGCCCAAGACGTCGTTGAGGCACGAACAGACGCTGCTCACGTTGGCTTGGAATTTCCGTCTCATCAATATCAAACAGGACTCGGCCAGAGACGGCTCGGCCTCGAAAATTCGGCCGATCAGATCGTTCGGCTTGCAAGGCACAGGTAAACGACGAGTGACGACGGGTCTGGAGAGCGTCGGGCAGCCGCAGTCCTCCAGATACATCTTGCGCACGATTACCTTCAGCCTCGAAGCGCTCCGCGTCTTCTTGGACTCGCCAACGTGAGGTCTCTCGCCATGAAACTCGCATACTCGGTCGATGTTGTCGCGCTGCGATCCAGGATACACCTGGTGATTCCGATGGCCTTTCGCCCGTCGAGGAAGACGTCGATTTGAATCGAGGAGAACCTGCCGGCGTTTCCGCGTTCGGTAGTCTAACGCGGTTGGCCGAGTACTTCCGTCGTAATAAACGTCGCTCCTTGTTGATGACCCGGCGACTTTTTCACGCCCGACCGGTCTTTCCACATCGCGGCGCGTTGCGGCCACGCGTGAATTCGCGTTGCGAGCCGCCACGATGTCGGGATTCCTATTGGACAAAGTTTAGCGCAATTTTATTGTCACGTAGTTTAGTTCGACGCGTTAAATTTCGTGTGGAAAAGAACGACTCACGTACATGAAACGATCGTGACTTGCCCGGTAGAATCTCTCATTCATCGAGTTCCACACGTTCAAGCTCCTCAAGATATTGTCGTCGATCCCCAAGGCGTCCAGCTCACGACAGATCTTGCTTAGTCTGTGATGCAGAACGGTGGAGTCCAGCAAGCAGCTAATCAGATCGTCTTTCAAAGCGCAATTCGCGATACTCCCGATCACTTCTCCCATCGTACTGACGTCGTATTCGACGACTTTGTCCAGGGGATCCTTCCACGTGGCTATCGCGTCGACGAATCTCTTGAAACGCGGAAACCGCTCGGCCGATCGCGAATCCGCACTGTACACGAACTCTCGCAGCAAAGAGCGGATTCTATATTCCAGGCTGGGCACGAAAAGAGCTCGAATCTTGTCGATATAAGGGCCATATTTCTCCAAATCGAATGCTGCGTCTTGGCACGAGCGATCACATGAATTTCTCTGGAATATAGATGGGGAGACTTTATACCAGGAAGACAATTTGATTTTCTACTAGATCGAGAGGAGACGGAAGTCGCGGAATGTCGTTTATATTCAGTCGCTACGAACGCTTTTACATTCAGTCGCTTCACGTTCACGAACAGTATTGGATCATATGTGCTGAATGATATTATTGTGAAATAATTATATGAATCATGGAAAATTATTACTGTCACTGTAACTTTTTGAATAAAATACAAAAATAAATGGTTGGAGATAAATATTGCATCTGTTCAATGTCTCTTTTATTATCCATAATACCTGTCCATTTTTAAACGGCACATTCGATGATTGTTCCAGCGTCATGATGAGACGAGAGAGAGAGAGAGAGAGAGAGAGAGAGAGAGAGAGAGAGAGAGAGAGAAGGAGAGCGTGGAAGACAGAGAGACACAATTAAAATTTATTAAAATTGTGTCACGATTTTGCGCTCGTCCAACATTTCAGACATCGTTCTTCGAATAGACGTTCCAGATATTTTACAGCGTAGTACAACCTAGAAACGCACCTGTCACTACCGTTCCTAACGCTGACGCCTTGAAGATGGGTTCAATTAAAAATTCAGTCGATGCGAACGGCTGAGTGCCCCTCTGCGCGCGTCCACGCTTGCGTTTAATAAAGGTGCTATTGGCATTTTCTGTCACATAATAAACGAGATAATTTATCGTAAATACCCCAGCGGTAGCCAGCGCTCTTGTACACTGCGCAATTACCGACACTGCCAGCACAGACGCAATTATACGAGACAATTTATCGCAAAGCACTTTCAGTTAAACTACTTAACTTTGTTAAGTCCCGCCGTCACGATGCCAAAATGCGGGACTCGCCAAATATGCTAATACGCTCGCCATCAGCAGCGCGACGGTACATATAAATATATGTACATGTCCATGGAATCCCGAAAGTAGGAGAAATGACAAATAAACGAGGAGAATATCTGATGAGACGAGCTAACGGAATTAATTTATGCACGTCGTAATAATCAACGCTCGCGGCAGAGATAAATATCTTCCCAATGTCTGACGACCCTTATCGCGCTCTGCGCCACTATCATTGACCGAAAAATATTTTACTTGTTCATTATGCCTGTCCGTTCCCCCTCCCCCCCGGCATCATTTTAAAACGAAAAACCATTCGCAAAATTACATCGTCTCTCCCGACGCGACTTGAAATATCTCGATTCCTTAAAATGCGCCTTTTAGTTGCTCCCAGCCGGCTGAAGAGCCATCGATATCACGATTCCTTTGACGGCGAAGAGTAACGGCAGCTTTCTTCGTGAAAAACCGTCCTTCTGTTGTCGCGGGGAGGAGAGATGCCTATTACCTTGGCATACTCTATGTGCGCGATAAAAGGGCAATCTGTACTTTTTCGCGTCGCAACCAGTCTCCGAACAGCAATAAGTGCTAAGTGATGCCTGCGACATTCGCCGCAGCGACGTAACACGCGTGGGCGGCACCGCGCCGTGACGAGGTTGCATAAAAGCTTCCTGCAGGGGGGAGATCGGAATCGCGAGGAGACGACGAGGAGCGTGAGATGGAGAGCGAGAGCAGGAGAGAGGGAGAAAGGGAAGACCGTCCGAAAATCTGCGGTACAGTGCGCGACAGCCGTAAATCCATTCACGTAGCGACTCTCTCTCTCTCTCTCTCTCTCTCTCTCTCTCTCTCTCTCTCTCTCTCTCTCTCTCTCTCTCTCTCTCTCGCTCTCTCTCTCTCTCCGCGACGAGGATCAATACTCGCCGAGACTGAGCGTAACAACCCCACGTTGACTACTCACGCACAGCATACCGTCTATTGCCGAGGGAAGAAGCCCGCAGGTTGTCCCGATGATAGCGACAGCATCCTCGCCAGGATCGCGCGTGATCGGGTTATCCTTTGTTAATTCAGCGCGACTAATCATCCGATGCTTAACGACGCACGACGAAGCGCAATACGTGCAGCCTCGTGTTTCACAATTTCTGCTTCTGCCCCCAGGAATTTTCTTTTGCGGAACAATTGTATTTTAGATGGAAATTTGCAGTGTTGGGAAACGTGAAATATCACGCTTTTTGCAAACTGCATTTTGTGCGAAACACGAGCTGCAGCGGGGGATTCGGACGGAGTCGATGACTGAGGTAACCGGGAACGAGCGCGGAAACATCGTTTCATGGGACAGGGTAATGCGTCCGAAATTTCCCTTCCAATTGCGCGCGACATTCAGGGGCAACGACGATTCCGTCGACTCTGTAATCGTCCGCCGGCTCATTCCGCGACTTCTTTTCTTGGGAAAAGTATTTTTCGGGATTCGATCTGCTTGCTTTCCCTGTGTTGTAAGGTAAACTTAGTCCCAATGGCTGGACACGTCCCAATATCCGACCATTTTGAAAAAAAATATTTACTAATTAATTTAGCAATAATGAATGAATGAAAGTAATAATTATTGTAAAAAAACTCCAATATTTGACGATTAGTTGGGAAAAAAATACCCAATTTGATACTTTTGTGTTAAAATAAAAATTAATTAAATAAGTACGCACCTATGCATTCGGCAAAATAATGGTCAATTGTTAATAAATTCATTAAGAGATAACATCTATATTTATATTATTTCTCGTTAGCACATACTAATTTTCTAATTGCGGTCAGATACTGGGACAAATTACCGAACATTGGCCCATAACCTATTTCTACTGTTTAGTCCATGGTACATTAATGAGCTTCATTACTTGTGTAAATATTTCATTAATAATATATATATATATGTGTGTATATATATATATATATATATGTATATGTATATATATTAGAGATGTGCGAATCAAGAATTTTTATGTCGAATCGAATCGAATCGAATCTCATTTTTTAAATTCGAATTCGAATCAAATTGAATCTATGAAATTTCACTCGAATTCGAATCGAATCAAATGAAATCGAATCGAATCATTAAAAAATTTAACATGACTATTAAACATGCAAATAATGATGGAAGATTTTAATATGAAAGGGAATATTGATATTGTAATATCATCTTACAGTAAAATATATATTTAAATAATTAAAGTAATTTATAATTAAGTTATTAATTATAAGTTAAGTTAATAACAAGTTAAGGGTTCCAACATACAGGCCCAGATGGCCCGTTTTGTAACTGTACGCAAACCATAATGTATTTGATTCCTATTCGAATTATTCGGATTCGAATCATATAGGGATTCGATTCGAATTCGAATAGTTCGCACATCTCTAATATATACATTGGTTTAAATAATTTTTCTCTACTTAAGGGAATCTTAAGTTTTCGAATAAATGCAAATATTTATATCAAAACTATTCTTAATATTATATATTGTATTTTTTGTGACGACCTACGCTTAAACGTCCGGTTAGTGAGACATTTACCTTAACGACAGGTTGATCCTCTTTCATGTCTGAAAATTATCCGCAAAATTCCACGTAGGATTTCATGGAATACTTGTCGCTGGCGCTTAAATAAAGTGCGAAATAAATCAGTATCAGGGAGCGATCCGGAAATGAAAACTTTACGAAATATTGTATCCCAAGAGGATGCCCCCGGATACGTAAACAACTTCCAGCATCGATCCGTCCGCACATATTAAGCACACGAAATATCGCGTCGTTTATCATCAGGCGCGTGACAAGATTGCTCCGCGCGATTCCACTTCCGGTCTCGCTACTATCAATCGCGATACACATCACGCCCCATAGAAACACACGTCGCGATATATCATTGCGATATATCATGAAGGAAAAGGAAGAAAAAAAGGTAAAATACAACTTCGTTCCGCGGTCGCGGCTGAGCATTCTGCGAATTTACTTTACATCACGCGGACGTCGCTTGCACGCGTGTGATCCTGATTGTGCAGGAATCCGCGGCATTAGAAGTCGTCCAGGACGCGAGGACTTTTTTCTTTCGAACGGAAGATTCCGACAAGCCAGGCGGACGCGGCGCTGGAAAAGCGCCAGCAGCCCCAAGAATGTCCTGATACTCACTCTCTCGGGACACTCCAGGCCAATTGCCAGGCTGTGCTCACTGATCCTCGCATTGATAAATAATATCGAAGCGTCGAAATCTCGCAAGCTTGACGGCGAAATTTCAACAGCTCCTTGAAACGTCCGGAAGAGCGGCGGGGAGTTTCGGTAAGCAGCGGTTCTCCCGAAGACACCGCGAGGAGGGTGGTCTTAACGCAACGAGTACGCACAGTGAATCCGCGCGCGCGCGCGCAAGAGAGAGTGAGAGAGAGGGGGAGTGAGAGAGAGAGAGAGAGAGAGAAAGAGAGAGAGAGAGAGAGAGAAGAGCGGGATGAAGGCATAGCGGAAATTTGATTTTGGAAATTGAGTTGCCGGTAAGCAATGCGGGACAGTAACTAATGGACGTTTATATGCAACCGTAACGAGAGAAGGGGAGAATCTTTTGATCTTTCCAGCGACCGACCCTGCTCGTCGCTACGCTTTGTATTTTAACCCTCCGAATTTGATACGCTTAATGAAAGCGTCGGTTTGACAAACAGCCGCTGCTGTACCTGTCTACAAGGCGTTTGTGAAAATCGAGATTTTTATCCCCCTCGATTTCGCAAAATGTAAAATATTTTTCAGCTGCAGAAACGAGATGCGTGCTTGCGCATATGTAATTTCCGATGGAATTTAATCCCTCTGCAGGGTCTGTCTTTCGACTTATCTGCATCGTCGTGTCGTCCAGCATTTCTTTTGTGATCATCCTCCATGATGCTTATTTAAATATACAGATTTTTACAATTTCTCGTTTCGAGATTCTTCCGCGATGTCTCGCGAAGGAGGAAGTTTCGCTGCATATTGCCAACAACGATTCTTCATGTCAACCTGTAGCGATATTAGTACACGATTAATATGAGGGGCTATAAAAATGGCATACAATGTACGTAGTAGTGGAAACAGGATCGTTCACTTTGCGGGAAAGGGAGGGGGTATCGTCTCTTGCAGGAAGAAATTACATTAACTCGCATTTCGTGCTCGCGAGACAAAGTGACCTCGTACTTTGGATGCTTTATCGTCGCGGTAGGACTTCGAGATATATACGCGCCGGCTTTTATATCGGATTATCCAAACGACGTGTGTCCCACACACAAATCATATTTGCTCGTAAGCGTCGCTTACGAGCGCGATTCAGACACGTGAATGGCCAACACGTTTCGTTAACTAGAATAATCGAAGGATTCCGCGTCGAGAAAGGGACGTAACAAATCAAATTTCTGAATTTCTGAACATGAGGTCAAGAGAGAAGTCTATAATCGACTATAATCGACTCTGAATCAACTGCAAGCGCGTGCTTTTCTTCAATGGACATTCGCGGTGAAAATACATCGGAGCGACAGCTAGGTGTCTCTCCATTTTACAACGCCTAAACGTGAAAAAGCTACGTTATCGAGTAACACCGACCTAAAAATTGCCAGTCAGTCAATATTCGACCTCGACGACCGAATATTTAGCTTCTTCAGCAACTTCTCTCAACAGATGCATTTGAGTCGTCCTCGAATGCGTCCGTCATCTTCGGGGAGTAATGCGGTTCCGTGTTCATACGACTAGGTGCCGGTTGTTCCAACTTCTTGGTACGTTAACTGATAATTAAATCATATGTTTATCTTTGTTTTTCCTTCAGTTTCCTTCAGACCAGCGTTGTTCAACCGGTGTGCCGTGAGAGGATTTAAGGTGTGCTGCGAAAATTTTCAAAGATCATTAGTTAAATTATTTTCGAAAGCAGTTCAAAGCACAGTAAGCATATACATCAAAATTAAAACCTCTTTAAATTGATTATATGAATATATCATTGTTATAATAAATAAACACCGGCTTATTTCTGAAGTGGGATGTAGCCTTTATTACAAATTCTAATAAGTTGTTTTGTTTTATTTTTGGTGCATTTATTTATTGGTGCATTGTTTGTGTTAATAAATAAATCAAAAAGGATATGTTCTTTTTTATACTCTTTATTTGATCATCATAATTTAAGTGTGCCGCGGAAGTTTAACTATAATAAGTTTAAGTGTGCCATGAGTTGAAAAAGGTTGAAGAACACTGGTTTACGTATGTAGATAAAGACAGACATATGATTGAACTATCAGTTAACTTACCAAGAAGTTGGAGCAACCAGCCCCAAGAGGTCGGAACAACTGATCCTTGGTAAGTTAACCGACAGTTAAATCATACGTCTGTCTTTGTCTAAGTTGAAGGAAAAACAAAGACAAACATAATGATTTAACTATCCGTTAACTTACCAAGAAGTTAAAACAACCGGCTCTAATAAGAGGTACGTTCCGGCGCAACCAAGGTATATTATACTTGCGGCAAGACAAATATACCATCTCCGATCTCTCGCTAAATGCCTTCTATATTCAGCGCTAAGAGAGAGAGAGAGAAAGAGAGAGAGAGAGAGAGAGAAAGAGAGAGAGAGAGAGAGTCTTCATTGTCGACCACGTGACGCACATTGGTCACGGCAGTCGAGTGACCTTTGGCAGCGACTCGCTCGATTTTATACGGAATGTGGGTTGGAGGAGCAGTCGTAGGAGGATGTAGGAGCGCGTGGTCGTGAGCGGGCAACCCTCGTGAACGAGGGGAGAACGACGACGACGACGTAACTCGACGAATCAATACTCTGGTACTCGGCGAGACCGCGAAGGGCGCTCGTTGCGTTGCCGGAGGCGATGACGGCGACGGCGACGGCGACGGCGAACGGCGGCGACGGCAGCGGAGGCGGCAGCGACGAAGAACGCATGTGTGCGTGAAGCTGACGCGAAAACCGGTGCGCCGTGCGTCTCGAGCATCTTCTGCTCGAGGTGTGTGTCGACCAGGTCGTATCGTCGGTTCTTCCATCGCAAGCCAGCCGGTCGTCGTCGCGCGCGCGGTGAGTTGATTGCCGCGTCCTGCGGATGAAGGAAAAAGCCGGACGAGCGGGGTCGGCCGTCCTCCGCGCTGCTTCGAGGATGGCGTAGGTGTGCGCGAGTTAAAGCACGTAATCGAGCGTGTAATTCGTGGCTCTTGAGTGCATCCTCGTTTGCGATTCATGAGTCTTCGCGAGCGAATCGAGTCGCGATGCGAGTCGTACGCGTCTCGGCGAAGGGAAATTCGCGCGAGACGCTCCGTTCGCGATTCCGCGCGAGAAGCGTCGCCGTGGCGATACTTGAGACGATCGTTACGATCGTCTCAAGTCTCAAGTATACGATCGTTACGAGCAGGCAGGTTTATGTATCCCTGATTTTCTTTTTCTTTTTTTTCTTGATGAAACATAACGGTAGAGTTTTCTCGTTTCACAAGAAGGGTGGTTTCCGAACAGCCGGTCTATTAAGTCGTCTAGAATAAGTGAAGGGTAATGAGGCGCTCGAAATGAAGGGGATGTTTTTGCATTGTTTTGCAGATGTGCACATCCGCTACCATGCTGTACTGCATTCTACTTCTCTCGATCGCCGTTGCTACACAAGCGAACATCTATTTACCGTCGGTCAACGTAATTGCGAAGGTATGCGAGTTACGGAATGTTAAAAGGCCCTGTTAAAAGGAGATGAATTGTCGAAAGGAGATCGAGAGGAATCGTTCCTGCGAAATCGGCCGTCTGTATCTGGAGAAGTGCTTGCATCCCTCTTTCCCATCCTCTTGTCATATTCCAACATATGGACACGCCGCACATCTAGTGCATAGTGTAAATCGATGTTGAATTAGACGTAGGAAAATTGACACACGAGATACTTTGACTGTAAGAGAACCCATTTTCTTCTTCTTTTTTGTTCGATCGATTGGACTGAATAGATGTGAACAAATAGAAGTGAGAATCGCAGAGCCGCATTCTGCGGGATCTGCGGATAACATTGAACGTGCCGATGCATAAGAGAGTTCCTGGCGATTCTCCGTCATTCATCCATTTCTTGCAGAACCCATGCGGTCTGTTCGGATGTAATTCCCGGAGGAATTACATGCTGACCGATTTCATGCGCGAGATGATCGACTCGATCAGCAGCAAGCAGCTCGGAAACGAACTCGCGGACGCGCCGGATCCGTATTTTATGGAATACCCGGAAAAAGCGAAGGAACTGCCGTTAGAGTTGCCGGCCGATTACGACGCCATAGATACGCTGAATCCGAACCCGAGCATACGAGACCAGGAGTATCTGCAGCACAGCACGCTGTGGAGCCATCAGCATATCAACAACAACAACAACAATAAGGGAAACGGCAGGCACAGGATTCAGTCGGCCGGCATAAAGGGGATCAAGGACGAGAAGACGGAGAATCCTTTGCCGGCTTATTGCACCCCACCGAACCCTTGTCCGATCGGATACACGAGTGAGTAAATCGAGTTCGGCCGGAATTCGTTCGGATCGATACGACCGGAGACCGTTTTAATTGTTTTGCCATACATCATGGGTTGCGTTACACGCCTCGAATCGACTTTGTATCGATACAATATAATATTTGCCTTCGTCGATTATTTCGTTTCGACGTGCGAAGAATTCCAGAACAACGGCAACGTCTCGACAGAGCCGTTTTGAAGCTTTAAAAATTAATTTTTATCTTGTATCAGGAAATATTATTTTACATCTCAGGAAATATATATAGCGTGCATGAGAAAATAAAATAATTGAATAATATAATATATATATATATATTATATATTATAATATTATGATTAATATTATAATAATAATATAATAATAACAATAATAATATATAGTACGATATATACCGAATATATATATATATATTACAAAATAAATATATACACTATATATATATATATCTTTTCAATATATAATATATATTGGAAAGATATATGTAGTATGCATGAGAAATATAACTCAACGGCAATTTCTTATCAACACTTTCACAGGTAAGAACAATTGTCTCACAAACTTCGAGAACACGGCGACTTTTAGTCGTGATTACCAAAGCGCGCAGGACTGCATGTGCGACACGGAACACATGTTGGAATGCTCGGGCGACTCCGGAAGCAACAACAACAACAACTTGTCAAACATGCAAATCTCGAATCCCGACTTTGATCAAATCGTCGAGCAGTTTCAGGTAACCGTAGTACGCTTCGTCGTGCGTTAATCTCCGAACGACCTGAAAGAAAGTGTTCGATTCTGTAAGCGTTGAGAAAATAAATCTACTTATAAATAAATCTACTTTCTCCTGCGTTATTTGGAAGAAGAACTCTTGATTCGATTTGATTATTCAAATTATTAGATTAAAGTATAATATTGTTTCAGGAAGAAAACCCATTCTTCCAAGGGGAAAAATTGCCGATAGCCGCGAAGAAAGGCATACACGTGATCGACTAAAGATTGCGAAAGTGAAGACTCGAAAAAGGGGAATGCAAAAATATACATACATATATGCATACATACATGTACACACACATCACCAGATGTAATTCTTACATGTTTCATCAATTAAAGCTCCAGGGATATACATATACACACGCGTATATGCCGATTGTGCAAAGCGGGGCTTTTGTTTCGGTACCGACGACGTGTAATTAGTTAACGCGTTCAGATAATTAATAAATATAAGACACACGCATTTACGCAGCGTTAAAGCGTCGAACATTGCAAAAAACGTCGTACGATTTCCAAGTCTAACGATGCACCGAACAAAGTTCTTAAATGGACCATGACTGTTAATCAGCAGCTGTATTAATGTCTATACACTTTCCTCATAGAGATGTTAATAGAAATTTTGTCAGAAACATATAATTATATATAAATGTTTACACTTTAACCGTTATAAAAATTGTACGCAACAGTTACGGATTATTCAGTTTGCGAAACAAGAGCAAGTAACTTTTGGTACGTATCGGTGTTCCTTCGACTCGATGAGATGTGCAGAATGTTCGTGAAGTTCGCCGGGGCCAAAACTTCTCGGAGTACTTCGTCGCGATATTCCTGCGCGTCAGCATTCTGTACTTAACGGTGATTAAATACTCCGTTAAATTTCAACATATACCGATGTAAATTGAAATTTTTCAGAAATACAAAGGAAAGAGCTACGCAAATACCATACATCATACATACATACATGTACACACACATCACTAGATGTAATTCTTACATGTTTCATCAATTAAAGCTCCAGAGTGTGTATATACATATATACATACGCGCTACCGTTGACGTTGATACCGACATGTATACATTCCAAATAATTCCAACATAGCAATGTACTGTGTAAAAACTGTTCACACAACATACATTATCGATTGTTTATCAATTGTATTTTATTTTGATATAGTATATTGATATTGATGTTTATTTTCACTGTGTAAAGTCTCTGAAATATATATTTTAACAATAAACTAAATAGTACATGGTGTCCTTATTATTCATATCACTTTTCCAATATTTAATGCTAAAAATTTATTTTATGTAAATTACCCTTCGCTATAAAAGAACGATTATTTTAGCTTCCCTGATCTACAATCTTAATTACATCTTAGTTGTAATTTGTTTTAAATATGCAAAAATGTATGGTGTATTTTATAACAATATGTACAATTTGCAGCTTTAAAATCTTAAAGAAGTATTTCATAATGTGATTAAATATTACATAACATAAGAAAAACCATAATTGTAAACTTAATAAATAAAATATTAAGAATATTTCCTTATCATAGTCTTATTACGAAAAATGTACAAATGTATAAAATGCTAACTTGATTCATTTTAAGCAGATGTATACATCTAGGATTATCAGGTAACTGGAAATGCAGAGTTTATTCTCCTTTTTAATAGTAATTTTTATATTCTTTTATGTTATTCTGCTCATTCTATTTGTTTTGTATATTTATGAGCAGATAATATTACTGCTTTCTAAAACTCTTCAGTATCGGATATATGTGATACAATGCTTCATGCAAATCTTCCCTTTTTTTTGCTCCTATAAAAGCATGGAATGTATATTTATTATAGTATCTGCAAAATATTATTTTTCATCATACTTCAATCATACCTGTTATTACAACTTTGCCATTCACAAATATCAATAATACTACTCTAGGCTTCAACATCCTATATGTCAGACCTGGATATAATTCTGGCTCGTAACTAGAGAATTGACCATGCATCTGATTTAGACTTTCCAACTTGATTGGAAATTTCAAATCACAAGTTGCAACGATGTTTTGTACCGTAAAAGAAGTGAATCTCACCTGCAATAATAATAATAAAATATTATATTGTTTGTTAGTAAACCTAAATCTAGATACCCTATAACTGTAGAAAGCAAGTGCAATGTCACTTACAGGAAATCCAAGCTTTTGAATTATCCTAGCAAATTTTTTGGCTGCAAGCAATGATTCATCTTCACTTCTTGCACCGGTACATACTAATTTGCCTGAACGAAAAATTAAAGCAGTTGCTCTAGGATTTTGTATCCTCATAACTAATCCAGTAAATCTAGCTGGGTTATATTCAGAATTCCTTGTCCTTACATTTATATACATAAGCTTTAATTCCGTTTGTAAGTCGATTGTGGATACTACGTTTCTGCAAAACCAATATCTATATTAGCAAATATCCAATGTTACAATTATGTTAGTAAATATCCATACTAACAACTAAATATTATACACAGATCAGTATAATGACCGTGACATAGTTATATTCTAATAAAGGGCATAATATATGTTATGAAAAAGCTCTAAAATCGTATGCTTACCTGTGTGCGTACTAAAAATAAACGAGAACACAGATATTATTTATATTGTACAAACTTACTGTAGACACGGTTCTAGAACTTCATTCGTGCTGTGAACCGGTGTCATAGGGCTCATCATCGATTGCGGGTTAACATTTTGCGATGTGCTGGGCCTCGGTACATTGGTCTACGAATAAAATTCACACATATTCGTGACCGCATATTAATATGCCTTGAAAATAAATTTATACAAATGGAGATTCTTATAATACTTGTCAACATATTTTATAACTTACCGATAACGGAGGCGCCATAGATCCATCTTCGTTCGCATTTTTTGCAGGATTATTGAGCAATTTCTTTAACTCATTATCCTCGTGTACAACCGGTGTCATTTCGAATGTAAGCGGTTTTTAACCAGCATTGAAATCACATGGCCCCTCATAGCACTACTACTACCATGAAGTCACATGAAGTAATATTCTCAAAGAGAAGCTTGAAAATGGCTTTTTCTTCTTTCAACTTTGGGCCCGAGATTTCAATCTCTCTGTCCACTTCAAGTTAATAGTTAATATAATACTTTAGGTGACGCAGCCAACCTTGCGTACAAAACTTTCCAGAAGGAGGAAAGCCTGGGTATTACTAGAAAAAACTATATCAGCAATTCTCTCAGCAGGGCCGACACCCGCTTTGTGCAGTTCTTTTATTAGCCAATAAGATTCCTTCAAATTTCGGCAACATTCAAAAAATATATGATCAATGGTTTGGATATAATTGTCAAACGGACACAATGGAGAGTCCGCTATGCCTTCATCGAATAAATGAGCATTAACAGCCACGTGATGCGTTCGAAGTCTTCCTATAAGGGTCAGTGTGCCTTGATAAATAATTATAATCCCTGAATCACGTATTTCCGAGTTTCATTCTGACTCTGTTAAAATAACGGTGGCCCTTCATCAATGCAGACATCTTCAAAAATTTGAACGATCCCTCCTTAATTTATGAACTTATCAACTAAAACAAGCTGAAATAGGGATAAATCTGTTGATGAGGTTCACTAGGAGATTTTCTTAAAGCCGCTTTCTTAGTCAGTGCATCAGTTCTTTCATTGCCCACGATATCACAATGACTTGGGATCCAGAGCAATTTCACAACCGTATCATTACGGTGGAGCTGATACAAAATATCCTTTATTAAAATGATCCATGGATGCGTATATTTCGAATCTGAGACTTTTAAAATTGATGAGACCGCGCTTCTGGAATCCGTGGCAATTATAGCTTTATTGATATTATGCTCATCGATGATTCTGAGAGCGTGTAACAAGGCCGTGAGTTCAGCCTCAAAGATAGAAATTAAGCTAGAAAGACTGAATCTCTTTTCGATCAGAGGGTTAAAAGACAACACGGCACAACCTGTTTCACCGGAGCCAAGTTTGCTACCGTCCGTATATAAGATTGTATGTTCATGACATCCATGATTTTTCAAATATGATTGAAAGAGGTGTTCCGCAGAGGGTGATATGAAAATAGTGGAAGCAATGATGAAAGCAGAGGAAATATTATCTTTATTGCATTTAATCTGAAAATTGAAATCCGAACAAAAGTCTCCCTCCGGCTGAAAACTTCCAACTTCCAGGGAAAAATCCAAAGAATTAGGTAAAGAAGTATGGTACAGATTAGCCCCGAATTGCTCTCATAAGCTCATGAGAGTGGACAAAAAAGATTTTCCATACCATGAAATCTCCTCCTGCCAGTATCTGCCAGAAACGGAGTTTAAAGCAAGTTATGGAACTGGGCCTTAAGGCTCTTGAAAGTGGCCATGATAATGATTATTCCTGTAACTAGAAAGTAGCCGTGGCGACGATTTTCCTGTGACGCGCTATTTTGAAGCGCCTCTATGTCCATTTTATGGATAAAAACTGCGTAGCCAATGTCTATTAATTTTCTCAGAGGGTAAAAGATAATGTTCACACTTTTAAAGCAGAACCACAATCTTGTAGTTCTATTTTATATTATTATTAATATACCTTGTTTCACTATCAGCTTCTTCACCATAAAATTCATTCTCTTGTATGTTTTATATTATACACATTTATTTATTTCGCTTTTAAATTAATATTATTGAATTAATTATTATAACTTTTTCTTACATATTTTTAATGTATCTGAAATCATAGAAAGTAATGAAACACCTATTTCTTAAAATTTAGTGATGTATAGAAACATTTACTAAATATTATTACTGACGAGGTAATATTAAAGACTGTCGGCCCTAAATAAATTTTTATATCGGCCAAAGAGGCTCCGAGAGGCCCGGAGGTAATTAAAGAGAGATGATTATACCGAATATTTTAGCGATACTGAAGATAACAGGAATATTTATCTCATACTATATCGCGATTACCATCGCGATACAGATTACTAGCAATATAAAAATATCGTATAAATATATCATTACTATAATAAATATCTGAAAAAATTGTTTACTTTTTTGGAACATGGAGCACTGAGTTTCGAATACCTCCAGTGGTCCAGTTCCAGTGGTAAGAAGAAGGAAAGGTGTCATTTTCTTCGTCTCGTCGAGCACAACTGAATGCTATTCTAAAAGTTCACAAAAAGTGCCTAGTTTAGATTTTTATTTTTATATACCCATGAAATTTATGAAAATCTAAACCAGACATTTTGTATGAACTTTTAAAATAGCATTCAGTTGTGCTCGACGAGACGAAAAAAATTACATCTCTCCTGACTTTTTACGACCACCGGAAGTATTCGAAACTTAGTGCTCCATGTTCGGAAAAAAGTAAACAATTTTTTCAGGTACCTATTATAGTAACGATATATTTATACGATATTTTTATATCACTAGTAATCTGTATCGCGATGGTAATCGAAGTATATAATATCAGGTAAATGTTTGTGTTATTTTCAGCATAGCTAAAATATTCGGTATTATCAGAGAGACTTTATATTATCTCGTCGGTGCATTTACTAAAAATTATCAGCTCTTTTGTGAAATAAAGCAGGTACGTAAATAATATCAGCTTCACTAGATGGCAGTGCGATCTCGATACTTTAGTTTCCAATGTGTCTATTTTCCCTTACTTTAAGGAAGAGATGCCTTTGCACGTGTACACACACGTGTTGGTATAATTTGAGTGTTTATGAATATTGAGTTTTATTTAAAACAGGTAAGAACATTTTAATTACATTAAAAATAAATCTGAAATGTCTCGTAACATATTTTTCGTCAATATATATATATATATATATATTTTTTAGTACCTATAAAGATGACTAGGTATGCAAGAGCAAAAGGATCTAAAGCGTCAAATGAAAGATTGCCAAATGAAGCTACACCATGGCATTTAATGAAACAACAATTAGAGGAGAGCAAAAATAAGGAACCTAAGGAAGAAAAGAAAAAGTCAGTAAAGGAGTTATTAGCAGGACAGCAAACTAGTAATATAATTGCAAACTACAATCATGATTGGGCAGAGTTTGACGACAAGTCCGAAAATATAAAGTTAAAGTGTAAACATAAATCTCATGTAAATCTCATGAAAGGTTCTAGAAATGATGACACTGCTCATAAAATTACAGCTAAGAATAAAAATATAGAAAAATTAGAACAGGCAAAAAATGGGGAAATTAAAAGTATAGACAAGAAAAATAAATTTTCTAACAAGAAACATAATATTAATGATATACAATCAGAATTTAATAACAAAGAATCGAACATTTTACAAGATAACATAAATTCAAACTCTGCTATGTTGAGTAAACGACAAAAGCGAAACCTAAAAAGAAAATTGAATAAATCTAACAATGATGGATCCAAAAAGTTTAAAACAACCATATCAGATGTAAATTCTCAAAGCAAAGTAAAAGAAAAGAAATTTAAAAATAATGAAGAATATAAAAGGAAAAAACCAGATACTGGCATCCAAACAATTATAATTAATGGTGTAGAAATTGAAATTGTCAAATATGATGGATTTCCTGTCAAGAAAGAAGATGCGGAAAGATTGACAAAACTCAAACAAGACTTATTAATGAAAGGTAAGTGTACATAAGTATACAAATTTATATAAAATATTACATACAATAAAAATATTCCAATTATATTCCAATTTTTAATTTTAAAAATTAGTACAAATGCAAAAAATAAAATAATGTACATGTCTAAAAGTCTACAGAATTCAAGAAGAACCGAGAGTTTTATTTTGGAAATCTCTAGATGGAATCTCAGAAATTATGAATTTAATGCTAGTCCTTATAATTATAGGATTAATAATTATAGGAAAACAATATCGACTTAAAAATAATTTAATAATTAATATGTATTATTATACAGGTGTACCACAGTCTGAAGTAGATATAGCAATAAAGTTAGAGAGACGTAAAGCTGAGAGAGCACTGGCACGTGCCAAGAAATTTCTTTGTTTTAATTGTCGGAAATCTGGACATGTCTTGTCGGATTGTCCTGAACTAGGTGGAAGGGAAGAAGCCGGGACAGGAATTTGTTTTAAATGTGGCTCGACGGAACATACCCATTTTGAATGTAAAGTGCACAAAGATTCTACTTATAAATATGCTAAGTGCTTCATTTGTCGTGAACAGGGGCATATTTCCTCGCAATGTCCTGACAACCCAAAAGGAGTTTATCCTGATGGTGGTTGTTGCAAGATATGTGGTGCCGTGACACACTTGAAAAAGGACTGCCCCGACTTAATAAAGACTAAAGAGGATAACATTATTACAGTACAAAAAATAGATAATTCTGCTGTGGAATCCTTGTAGAAAGATATAAAGAAGTAAAGCAGAGCAACAAGGGATCTAAAAATAAAGTTTTAGGAGATAATGTATAATATATACATGTTGTTATAAATTTATTGTAGTGTTATTATTTCTTTTAAAAAGCTATATTTCAGATAATTGGAAAAAAGTGAAATACACAACTTATGAGGACATATAGTACTCACGAAAATAGGTAAAAAGACCTTAGTTAAAAATTGGACAGTTAACATTTGCATATTATAATTTTTATAGATAGAACAAATTATATCCGTATATAAATATATATTTTTTATTGAAAGAAATATTTTATTTTATTTCTCATCGCATATTTCTGATCGTTCTTAATATTTCAAGTTAATAAATTGTTAATACTTTATAGGTGACAAAGTCTGAAATTTCTTATTTTTAAAACAATTTCAATCGAGTTGTGTAAAAATTCTTCTTGTAATTTTATAGAATCTAATGGTTGTAGATAGATTGTAAATATGTATCATTTATTAACATATTATAATATACAATTTATATAGTATTTTACTATAAATAAAACTTAAGATGTATCTGTAGTATCTCTTGGATGTTTAATTTTTTAAAGAATTCTGTTATTAACATATTTTCTTATATTGCTAAAAATATTCAAAATGATCAAACAAAAGTACATATTAATAATTTACTTTCATTTGTTTATTTTTCGAAATGTGATTATACATTTAAAGTTCTTCAAGTAATATCGTAAGATCTATTATTAAAAATTTATTGTGATATATTCAATATTATTTACTTTAACCCTGAAAATACCAAGTTTTTTATTGTATATGCTATCGAGCAAAGCACTCTCTATTTATGAGTATTATACAGCATAAAAGGTACTCGTTACATACGATTTTACAATTTATTTCTGTTATTCTTACATTTACACTTACAAGTATATTCAATGAATATATGTGCAAAACATATGAAATAAAAAATTTATTTATATAAGCAACAATATTTAAAAACTACAATATATTATTTACCTTTGCCTAACTTGATATTTTCAGGGTTAACATCGTGTAATCTATTGATGAACTTATTGATATTAACTGCAATAATGATTCTTTAAAATTGTATGTATGAATCATAATATATTAATACCTTTCTTGCAAAAATAAAAGTTAAATACAAGAAAGAGAAGAACAAATGAAGAAATAATTAAATGAGGTGAAATACAGATAATTGAACTATTCTTAGAAAAAAAAATTGTAACAACAGTATTTGCTGCAAACTGAAAATTGCTATAAGCAACATAACGTATATACTAAAATTGTATAATGCAGATACATATGAACATCTCAATATAAACGTAACTGCATCTTCGGTCTCGTAATATCTGTAGTGCAAATATATATATATATATATATATATATATATATATATACCAGACAAACAAACTTTTTCTGATTATAATACATATTTGTATTATTTGCCATCGATAATTTGTTATATGTGATCAAGAACTAAAAACATATATTGTAATTCAACTTTAATTTCTATTATGATTGGATAATAGCATTATATTTCTCATACAATAATACACTTTACTGAACAAAACTTGGTATTTAATCTTCTTAAAATAATTAATAATGAGATAATTTGTGAAAAAAGGTGAACTAATAATATTTTTTTGTGAATAGATCAAGTCCAAATGTTTGTGTATGCATGTGTATGTGTATATGTGAACTCGCGCAAATATTTTACATGTATGCACAGGATGTCCTACAAGCAACGCTTATATCCAAATTTTATATACACACATATATGTATGTGTTTTTATATTTGTTTGAGATAGTTTAAGATATAAATATTGCAAGACATCCTGTATATATACAGAATAATTATTATATATATGCAAATATGTATATATATTTGGTTTTTACTGTCTAATATATATTATAAATGTAAATGTAGTAATTATCTCTATAAATTGTATGTGAATACGAGCTTGTAATCAGACTACAAAGTAAACTCGCAAGAATGTTATCGTTTCTTTCAACATATCTCGCGACGTGTTTGTAACATCGTGTGAAGTGTCAATGATGTATGTGATTACGTAATCAAACTGCTAAATAAAGTAGTATTGATTTACCATTTCATAATTTCTGGTTCATTATGTCTTAAGAACATCTCTCTATGGAAACAATCAATTATAATTACTCGAATTTTCCCATCAAGAACTTAAAATCTTCTGATTCGTTATAGTAGTTAGTAATTTGAAGTTGATCATTTCTGCTCTTTTTACAATAAAATAAAATTGTCCTTGCTCTATGTCAGAAATTAGAGAAAAAACAATTCGTCTGTCTGGACTATAAACCTTCAGAATAATTTCATCGTTAAGAAACTAGTTCAAGCAGAATTGATTCTTCTTTCATACTAAATTATTTCGCTTTTTCTTAGGCAAAGTTTCAAATGTATCCAAGAAGACTTAGTGTAAGTCGTAATATGGCTATTTAGACACTATAACCAACCACAACCTCAAACCGTTGTTTGTATGTAAGAGTTTAAAAGACTTAAGGTATAATTTAACCGGCTAAAAGGATGCCAAGAACTTTTTTGTACCCCACGATAATGTCTTTGGCACGCAACACTCATTACACTATTGTTTTCATACTTTGACTCGACTCCCATAAACACGTTAATAAACAATGAAAAACAAGTGTTGCGATATAACTTTAGGGAAAATACACAAGTGCACCTGCTAGGTAGCCTCAGCTTTATGTGCTGATTCGATAATCTCCTTCAGACATCGACCGAACTCTTCAATAATGAGTCGTTGCGACGTCTCGTCGTCAAACATATTACGTTCCGCTTCATCTGCCTGTGCCATCAAACATTGACATGTTATTTCCACCACTTTATCCGTCAAGAAATTAAATGGTTGTCTGTAACAAATAAAAGCCAGTAAGCAGGCACAATACATAAAACCAAAGGAATTAGAGTAAAATCAGAAAAAAATAATCAATCGAAATTATCATAGATACCTTGTCCCAGAGTTAGACGTTGCTGGTGGTCTAAATGCCATCTCTGACAATTGCAGCTGTGCTTTATTCAAACTGAGCTGAGCCGTTCTGACTTCAGCTGCTTCCGCCAGATCCTTCAAACTCTTCTTCTCCAATATTGGTTCTTCGATATTACGACAGCCTATACACTTGCAGTTTGCAGAACATGGGATCTTAGCCTAAAAAAAATAGAATTAATTATACTGTGAAAAGCATACAAATTTGAAAAATATGGTGAAAACCATACAGATTTGAAAAATTAATAATATGGAAAATATTACATATATCTTAGATTTCTTCGATTTTAATATATGTTATAAAGGATGGAGTTCAAACTAATCATTAATTAAAATAAAAGAAATCAAATGTGTAACCTTTTCTATATGTAATTACTAAAAATATTTAATATTATCCAAGTGCTTTCTTATTAAAAAAAGAAAAAGAAATGGTTGTGCTTTAAAGCACATTTAATAGCTGTATGGATATATCCTAGTTTACCTCATAACACTCGCAATAATTTTTTAGACAACCACTACGTTTGCAGTTGCAGCCTTTGTTATGTCTTCTTATGTCGTCACCGGTCTCACGGCCTTTGCCAATTTTCGGGCGAAAAGCATTAGGATTGCGTTCTAAACAGGATTTAATAGCACGCTGTCTTTCTTCTTCGTTCCCGAGATTATTTGAACAGTTGTTGCAATTACACATGTGACAGAATTCGCCGTTCGCGAAACAATCGCAATAGCTGTAACAAGAGGACAAAATACTTAAATATACACATTCGATATTCTATTTAAATTCAAATTAAACATAAAACAATATTAATTATATTTTTAATTCATCTTGAATATATTTTTAAATATCTTTATAATTATAGTGCTTACTTCGATTAAGTCTGCCCAAGCTATATTTCGCTCACGAAGAACATCGTGCATGTTCTAACGAATATTTTTATAAAGATATTTCAAAATCAGTCATACTTCCTCAATTTATGTCAATCGTCGTATGACGATAACAAAGGAAAGCGGCAAAATTCAAAGCCTATTACACGGCATTTATTCTTTACGAATAAATAATAAAATAGAATATTCAATCAAAAATTATGAAAAAATTATATGACTCATTTATATCGCAAGAGAAAGAAAAATTTAATTACTGTAAGAAATGTCCGATGTTCTGATAAAGTACTTACAGTTTAAGACACTGTGATTTTGTGCAGTTGCATGGTTTTCTTGGCCTAATACCGTTCGGTTCAATATTACCGTAACCCCTTTGAGAATTCTTCCCTTCTATTACACATAGAGTTGCCGTGGAACTTTGTGAGCTTCCCATTAGGTTTGATGTTGTTTGTTGTGATTTCAACTTTGCATCATCCGTCGACTATTTTAATGTCATTTTAGATATAGAGATGTGAATTTTTTACAAGATTTAATAGATAGATAATTTGGTAAATAAAAGAATTGAAGTTAATTTAAGACATCATACAATCATACAAAACTATTGTGTATAAAAATCCTCAATTTTTCTGATACGGCACACAAACATGAATGGAAAATTCTTTTTGATATATAATGCATACTTTACAGGAAAAAAGTGATTTAAAACATACGTTTATATTGTGCAGTATATTATACTAAAATAAATGATATTCAATAATTTATTTACAAAACATTAGAAAAACTAATAATTTATCTATGCAAAATATTAAAAAAATTTAAACAAGAAAAAATAAACTAACGAACCTGTTGTTGAATGTATTGAGCGGGAAGAACAACGATATTTCCAACATTCGAATTGGCTGATAAAACTGCCTGACCTGATGCTAATTGGCTTAATGCTGAAGCAGGAATAGCTACAGTATTTTTCGGCTGATTGCCGACAGTTGTTCCAGTAGTAGCTGCTGCAGGTATAAGCAGTCTTTGACTTCCGCTCGTAAGTGTTGTCTTAGGTGCAACAGTTCTTAAAGATTGATTAGTATTTAGAGGCACAACCTAAAAAAAATATAAAAGAGTTGTTATATATAATCTGATGTATATTATAATATATATGTCATGCGTGTTTTAAATATCCTATACCTTTACAATTTGTTGCTGATTTCCTATTTTCTGACCAATGCCTACAGTTTGAAGTGTTGTGGCAGATTTTGACTTGCTTACAGTAACGACGTTGGTAGATCCTGATGATGGTGTACTAACTAATCTCACATATTGCACCTGAAAAATAGGACAACATAATATATATTCATTTATAACAATTCATCAACTAGATAAATTGAAAAATAAAATACTTGTCTTCCAGGCATTTGGATTTGGTGAACTTGATTTGATCCAGTCATGATGTTTTGATTAGCAGGTATTCTAATAACTTGCCCACTTCCAAGTACAGTACCAGGTTTCAAAGAACTCTGAGGAAAATATTTCTATTGAAAAGTTAAATATTATGACATGACATCAACTTCATCAGAAATATTAGAAAATAAATTACTAATCAACCAAAATATATAGATATATTATATATATTATATATATATATATATAGAGATAGAGGGGGAGGGAGAGGGAGAGAGAGAGGGAGAGAGAGAGAGGGAGAGAGAGAGAGGGAGAGAGAGAGAGGGAGAAAGAGAGGGAGAGAGAGAGAGAGAGAGAGAGAGAGAGAGAGAGAGAGAAGTATAGGAAAGAAAGTTATTTTTCTTCTTCTACTTTTCCCGCAATTATAACTAGAAATAGTAATATTGAAATTTGTTTTCAAACTTTAATTACTTGCAATCTCACCGACCTGTCTGATTATCACTTTCTGTGGATTTTGTTGTGTGGATGATTTGGTTGAAATAAATGTAGATTGCTGATTCGTCGTTGTTGAAGATTTCGGCTGAATCGTCGTAGCTGGTGCAGGGAGAATTTTTGTTGGTGACTTTGCAGCACTGCTGGTGGGCACTATGGTTACTTTTGATGGCTGCGACGTCGAAGATTGCAGCAATTTATTCAAAATCATCCCCTTAAAAAATATATAATTGTACTTTACATAAAGACATACAGATACAATTATAAATATAACACATACAATTTACTTGTGTTTGATATTTTAATGAATTATGATAAATTATTATTATATACTCAGTGTAAAAATTTGCAACATACCTGTTTCTGCGATGATGATGGTAAAATATGTTGTACTTTATTTGTAGAAAGTATACCCATTTGTTGCGCTTGCGCTAATGTTATGGTCTTTGTTGGACTCGTAACACTATAAGTGGAAGAACTATTGTTAAGGAATTTAATTCCTTGGCTCTGTTGATTTTCACTCTGTGAACTTGTAATGAGAACTTGTTGAGCAGACTGCGTTTGATTTCCCGTCAATATCATTTTTGTATATACCTATACAATTAAAATATTCAAAATTCATGAAAAACAAAATCTTATACACATGCACACATCCAGCAATTTTAAAATATAAGTTCTTGTTTGACATAATTTCAGATTGTAGAAACTGCAACATCACCATACGTACATTACGCCCTTGCTGAACATTTTGCGTTGCTCGCTTCAACGTCGGCTGACTTATTTTTACATTCTGCATGTTACTAATTGTGATATTTCCTGAAGAACTAGATGTCGTAATAGATTTAGTAGGCTGAGTCGATCTCAATTGAACGACACTTCCATCAGTAGATTTTCCCGTTATGAGAGTCTGAGCCAATGACTGTAATTGTTCAGGTGAAGCTGTCGGTGGATGTGATATCTTAAGAATCTGACTAGTGCCTTGTCCACTGGCAGGTGACACTATCATAATTGATTGACTCTGTGTAGTTTGGCAGACATTTGACTTCACCTAATAATAGTAAAAATAAATTAAATTACAAATAAATAAAGCATCATCTAGTGATTAACTGCAAACAGAATTAATAATGTTACTTGAACTGCAGATACAGGCACTCTCTGCAATGTAGGCTTAGTTTGAAACACGATATTCTGGCTGTTTTGGTTAGCCATTGTATAAACATGTTCCGCCTGCACTTGCCCAGAAATATCAGTCATTTCCACATCAGGTACTATCGTATCAGTCTCAATATTTCGCTCAATTACTATCCGATCCTCATCGGTTGACATAACTTCTTCGGCATTCATACATTCGAAGTCTGCTTGAATATTTGCAAAGGCATCAAAGTCATTCGAACTGTATTGCTCACTGTTGTGCGATAAGCTCAGTGCACTAAGGTCACTATCTCCCAGCGTACGTGAATCCAAGGCTACAGGCTCCACCAAAGCCCTTGCATTTTGTCCTTTATTCGTGGACATGATAATATCACCTGATTGATGAAACATTGAACATAGAATATTTTTTTTTAAATAAATTATAATGATAACAAAAACTTATCTTTCGAATAATTTTCAGGAAATATTATTTAAATGTTTTATATTATCACAAAGAAATAATATGAACAAATAAAGCCTGATTAAATTTTAACTATGAAAATATTGACTTTAAGTTAGTCACAATATTTATCATTGTGTAACAATTGTGTAACAATATAAATGTAGAATAGTTCAATGATTATATAGATATATAATTGAGCTGTAAATAAAAAAAAATAACGCTTAATAAACAATTGGAAAACTTATCCACTTTATTCACATCGAATTTTATTGATATTCACTTGAATATTCGAAGTAATCAATGTCAATAATAACATAAATATTAAGATCGCGCACAAATACACGTCCTATTAATGGTATAACATTATTTACATTTTAATCGCTGCAATTCTATCGTTTCATCGCCGATGCAACCCACAATAGTCCTTTTCGGAACGGAGGAAACTTGATTTCTTGCACTTGCACTTTCAAAATCGCGAAACAGCTGTCGGCTGTGCCTCCACAACACTCACCAGTGAAGCATGCGAGGATTCGAATGCCGAACGACAGATTCGAATACGCCAAAAAAACGAGTTCGAAGCGCGAATAACCCGTAGAACATCAGCGCCATTTATTTAGTGGAACGCGCCATTTTTGTGAAATGTATTTTCGAGTGTACTGTAGAAGATGCGATTTTAAACAATCAGTTGCACGAACTCATAGCGAAGAATTCACGATTAGAGACTCGGGAACGGTCGTATCATCGAGGAAACCGTCAAGCGTAAGCGGCGCGCAGCTCGAATAACATGAAACATAACCTCAAATTGTTCGAATCGACGACGAAGTCGAGATCGAATCACTGAAATCAAAACCCGTAATCAAGAGGACACTGTTTATCTTCAAATTCAAAAGTCCGACTCGGGGAAATAGGATGAACAAGATTCGCGTTAAATATTTGACGTCGGAGACACGTACCTGCGCGTTTCTTCGATAACTCGAATTGTTCAAAATCACGCGCCCACCATTGCTGGCCCAGAATGCATCGCGAACTTTTGCGTGCAAAACCCGCAGAAACTGACCTCCTTGCGCAATAAAGCGAATAAATCGATCAGACGAACACTTGTATTAACGACAACGAGTGGCAGCGAAACGCGAACTTGATCTGACGCACTTTATCAAGTGCAACATTTTTCGCGCTTACGCGGGCGAACTGGGTCGAAGATTGAATCCCAAACTAATTGCAAGATGGTGAAGTCTCTTCTGTGTCGTCAATTGAATCGTATTCCAGCGCCACCTGAGGCAGGTTGAATAGAATAGGAATGAAAAGTTACAACCGACAGCACTTAGGGCGGGTTTATAGTAAAATTTTATATTTAAGGCAGTTAAAACTTTGCATGTAGAAAATTTCCGAAATCGATTTCGGAACAGTTTCCGAAACCGATTTTGGAATAGGCCTACGATGCTTAATTTTATGTTGGATTTAATAAGATCGAATGATATATTAGAAATGTATGAAAATAAAGCATTTTTAACATATTACACTGGATTTCACTAATTATAGGCCATCGGCTTAACAACGCTTTTTTTTCAATGGTTTTTGGAATACAACGAGTACATCAGAATCCAATAGGAAATTTAACTTTTGAAGAAGAGAGAGAGAATCATTAGAAAATAAAGTTTCCTATCGAATATCTAATATATTAGCAATCAAAGAATATAAAAAGGCTAAAATAAAATAAAAGTGTTTTAATTCTATTTTTTAATAATTATAAACTTTGATAAATTTAAACAATAGTCAAATTTTTAGCAATTTGCTGGTTAATATAATGTAATAACTAAATAAAAAATAATAACAAATATAAAATAATATAATAAAAATGGTTTGTAAAAAATGGGTTATTATTAATTTTCTTTTATCAATTAATATCAATATATGTATTATTGGAAGATTCACATTGTGTTCGACGTTGTACGCATACATGTATACAAACCATCGATACTCAATAGAAGATTATATTTTTTACGGATTTTAGCTAATAACAATATATATTTTTTTACCGCAATCGGTAATTCATGCACAATTGAAACATTCTAAGAAATATGGTTGGTTGACACAAGAGTGCAGTGCAGTCGAGTTTACTAGATTTGACAGTACGTTATCCTGCCACACAATTAATTCAACCTAAACTTGATGCATTTCTCGCTCTTTGCGGCTTTCGCATGATTTTACACCACGATGGATTCGATACCGAGAACGCATAAAGGTTTTTTCTTATATCAGTTTAGCATTTTCCAATTAATTTCTATTAGTTATCAGTGTTTGTAGTTATTTGCGCATTGTGTAAATTTACATGTGCAAATAACAAATATTGAGGCTCTAATCATCTGTTAGTAGATTGTAATTCCTGTGTCCAATCAAAAAAATAATTGTTTCTGATTAAACGAGTTATAAAAGATCAATAACTGAACATTGAATAGGTTTGATGTGAAAAAATGTTTGTTATCTAAGATATTAAACAATTATATGTATATGTATTACAGATATTGAAGCTCAGATACGAGAAATACAGTCAAAAAAGAAGGAGATTTTGAATACAGTTGCTGAAAAAGAACAAGTTGCTCTAGGAAAAACTGGATTTTATGATCAGGATATTTATGATGGCAGTAATAATAAGTTTGATGGCTATGTTACATCAATTGCAGCCAATGATGAGATTGAGGTATGGGAAACTTAATAAAATATTTATTTTATCTATCATTATAACGTTATTTAGTTGAGAAGTAAGATTAACAGTACCAAGTTTTATAATCAGAATTAATTGTAAAATATAACTTCTATGTAACAATATTATGTTAAGAACACCTTATGACTAATGGCTTTTACAAATAGGATTATGATCCATTTGCGGACAGACGACTACCCACCATAACTGATAGGGAGGAAAAGGATTTTGATCCATTTGCAGATAGACGAAGACCTACTATAGCTGATAGAGAAGATGAATATAGACAGAAAAGACGAAGGATGATTATCTCTCCTGAACGTGTTGATCCTTTTGCTGAAGGTTAGTCTAGTTTTCTTCTTTTAAACTATGTAAAAGTAACAATCAATTAGAATTTAGACATGTATTTAAACAAATATAGATATTTTTTTATATTCTCTAGACACTTAATATAACAGTTATTGTTGTAACTTGATCACAGGTGGTAAGACACCTGATGTTGGTTCCAGAACTTATACTGAAATTATGCGAGAACAAATGCTCAAAGGTGAAGAGACTGAGGTATATAAAAGTTTAAATACTCTGAGAATATATAAGATGATAGAATAGAATAAATATTTAAAAAATAAGAAAAATCTATATATGTTGCACATGTTATAGCTGAGAAAGAGATTAGCAGAAAAAGCTAAAGATGGTACTTTGAAAGCCAATGGTGAACCTAAACCAGCACCCAAAAAAAGAGGTCGTTGGGATCAAACTGATGATACCCCGGTGCAGAGAAAGTTATCTGGTACTTCGGCAACACCTACATCTTGGGATAATGCAGATGTATGTCACATTTTGATATTATTTAATATCTATTCTGATATTCATTCAAATTGTGTAATTTTATGCAATTTATTGAAAATTATTGAAAAAATCACTCTTAATTTAGAACAGTCTAAATCAAGACTCCAATTTTATAAATTTTTCTTGCGTTCCGCTTTGAAATCATTTTTACACGAATATTGTAGGTAACACCAGCTGCTATTAGATGGGATGAAACTCCAGGCCATGGTAAAGGAGCAGAGACTCCTGGTGCCACTCCTGGAGTTAGTACGAGAATGTGGGATGCTACACCAGCTCATGCAACACCAGGAGCTGTAACTCCAGGCAGAGAGACACCCTCTCATGAAAAGCCAGTCTCAAGCAGACGAAATCGTTGGGATGAAACTCCAAAAACTGAACGAGGTTGAAATTATTTTGCTTCATGTTTTATAAATAAGTAACTAATTATAAAATTGTATGTGTCAACGATACCATTATGTGAAAATTTTATATCGGTTATAATTATGAATAAGATAACTCATAATTTGAACGAGATTTAAACTGTGCCTTTGATTCAAGCATAAGTATATGTATGATTATATTACTAATATTGCAGAAACTCCCGGACATAGTAGTGGTTGGGCAGAGACTCCGAGGACCGATCGTGTGGCCGGTGACTTGATACAAGAAACTCCGACGCCTTCAGCAAGCAAACGACGAAGTAGATGGGACGAAACACCGTCGAATCAAACGCCGGGTTCGATGACACCGCAAACACCGGCAACGCCACTCACAACTCCTCATCAAACGTCTATTTTGACACCCAACGCAGTTACGCCAACTGGACCGAAAGCAATGGGTTTGGCTACTCCTACACCAGGACACTTGATGTCTATGACGCCTGAGCAGTTACAAGCTTACCGTTGGGAACGTGAAATAGACGAACGAAATAGACCGTTATCCGATGACGAGTTAGATGCTTTATTTCCACCCGGATACAAGATCCTTCAACCACCGGCAGGTGAGACATATATAGGAAATTAATGTTTTCTGCTTACTAGGAGTTATTGTCGTTTAAAGGTTTAAAGTTTGAATATTTACGAGTGTTTCAATTTCTAAATTTTTGAAGATACTATATAATAAATAAAATTTGGGAAAGTTATTTGAACATTATATAAGATATTGGAACATTTTGTGTTGTAATAAATGTACACACACATATATAATCTAAAATGTATAATTTATTTACCTTTTCCTAGGATATGTGCCTATTCGTACACCTGCTAGGAAGCTCACCGCGACACCCACACCTATCGCCGGCACGCCTCAGGGTTTCTTTATTCAAACCGAGGACAAGAATGCCAAATACGTGGATAATCAACCAAAGGGTAACTTGCCATTCATGAAGCCGGAAGACGCGCAGTATTTCGACAAGCTTTTGGTAGACGTGGACGAAGAGTCGCTCAGCCCCGAAGAGCAGAAAGAGCGGAAAATCATGAAGCTGTTGCTGAAAATTAAAAACGGTACACCTCCGATGCGTAAAGCTGCTCTAAGACAAATTACCGACAAAGCGAGAGAATTTGGCGCTGGTCCGCTTTTCAATCAAATCCTACCACTTCTCATGTCACCCACTCTCGAGGACCAGGAACGTCATTTGCTCGTGAAAGTTATCGATCGCATTCTTTATAAACTCGATGACCTGGTGCGGCCATATGTGCACAAGGTAATTGCTTTGCAATTATGTAATTTTTTATTTAATTTTGCTGTGCTATTTCATTTTCTTATCTACCATTAACATTTAGATTCTAGTTGTTATCGAGCCTTTATTGATCGATGAAGACTACTATGCCCGTGTCGAAGGCCGAGAAATCATTTCCAATTTAGCCAAAGCTGCAGGATTGGCGACGATGATCTCTACAATGAGACCCGACATCGATAACATCGACGAATATGTACGCAACACGACGGCCAGAGCGTTCGCTGTTGTGGCATCGGCTCTTGGAATCCCATCGTTACTTCCGTTCTTAAAAGCCGTTTGTCGCAGTAAGAAATCCTGGCAAGCGAGACACACTGGCATCAAAATCGTGCAACAAATAGCTATCCTCATGGGCTGCGCTATCTTACCACATTTGAAGAGCTTGGTGGAGATTATTGAACATGGTAAATAAATAAATTAATAAGATAATCTTCCTATAATTAAATTTTTTTATAATCCTCATGTATTTCTTAAAGTCTTATTATTTCTGAAATGGAAATTATTTGGAGAATAAACTGATTACAATAATAATAACAAATTATAGGTTTGGTGGATGAACAACAAAAAGTACGAACCATCACTGCGTTAGCCATTGCGGCGTTAGCTGAAGCTGCGACGCCGTATGGTATCGAAAGTTTCGACTCCGTATTGAAACCTCTATGGAAAGGTATTCGCACACATAGAGGTAAAGGTCTAGCAGCGTTCTTAAAAGCTATCGGTTATCTGATCCCACTCATGGACGCGGAGTATGCAAATTATTACACTAGAGAAGTAATGCTTATCCTTATACGTGAATTCCAGTCACCGGATGAAGAAATGAAAAAGATCGTATTAAAGGTATTTACAGTGATGTTTATATATTAAAGTGATATATAACATTTGTGTGATTTATAAATTATGTCTCATACATTTATCGTATAATATGCTTTATTAATTTTATTGCAAAGAAATTTTATTTCTGTTTTTAAAAAGTTGCACTTTTGTTATATAGGTAGTAAAACAATGTTGCGGAACAGATGGTGTGGAGGCGCAATATATAAAAGATGAAATTTTACCTCACTTTTTTAAACACTTTTGGAATCACCGTATGGCATTGGATCGTAGAAATTACAGACAGGTAATCTAAAATTTCTAAGTAGATTTTTAAAATATGTATATAGCACAACTAGGTATATCTACATACATTCCACAAATTGTACAACATGAAACTTGTTAATGCATGAGATTTTATGCAATTTATATATATATATATATATATATATATTAAAAGCTGAATTATTTACTCGCATTCACTTTTTTTAAAATATGCAACAAAATAAATATAAATATTAACAAAATTTTTAAAAATATATAATGATAGCTTGTAGATACTACTGTGGAAATAGCTAACAAAGTGGGCGCTTCAGAGATCATTAACAGAGTAGTGGATGATTTGAAAGATGAAAATGAACAGTATAGAAAAATGGTAATGGAGACTATCGAGAAGATAATGGGTAATTTGGGAGCGGCAGATGTCGATTCCCGTTTGGAAGAGCAGCTCATTGACGGCATTTTGTACGCCTTCCAGGAACAAACTACCGAGGTTTGTTAGACCTAGTAAAAATTATAAAATAATTATAAAATTATAAAATAATAAAATAATGATAATATATATTATAAAGTAAGTTGTAAAACCAATTAACCGATTTTTTTTTCGTAGGATGTTGTCATGCTCAATGGTTTTGGTACGATCGTGAACACATTAGGTAAAAGAGTGAAGGCATATCTTCCACAGATTTGTGGTACGATATTATGGAGGTTGAATAACAAGTCTGCAAAAGTCAGACAGCAAGCTGCAGATCTTATTTCACGTATCGCTGTGGTTATGAAGACTTGTCAAGAAGTAAGAGACACATTGTGTAAATAGCATTTTTTTTCTGCAATCCTTATAATTTGGAATAAATTTATGACGAACATAATGCTTCTAGGAAAAACTAATGGGACATTTAGGAGTCGTCTTATATGAGTATCTAGGCGAAGAATATCCAGAGGTATTAGGTAGTATTTTAGGAGCCTTGAAAGCCATTGTAAATGTCATAGGAATGACGAAGATGACACCACCCATCAAGGATTTATTACCGAGGCTGACACCAATTTTAAAGAACAGACACGAAAAGGTGAAAATCTAATTTTTTGTTCATTATCTTTTATCTAAATTGTATCGTTGCGGGAAAAAAGATTTTGCTGAAATATTTTATGAACTGATCTCGCCTCAGATATACGTACTGCTATTACGACTTAGTATTCTTTACTGATTATTTCAAATACCATAATTTAATTTTACATAATTACCGTAATTAATTTTACAGGTGCAAGAAAACTGTATCGACTTAGTAGGCAGAATCGCAGATCGAGGTCCTGAGTACGTTTCTGCTCGAGAATGGATGAGGATATGCTTTGAATTATTGGAACTATTGAAGGCACATAAAAAAGCTATCAGAAGAGCAACAGTAAATACCTTTGGTTATATTGCCAAAGCCATTGGGTAAGCTGAATTGATTAATTTGATGTTCTCTCTGCATATACATATATGTATATTTACATATCATTTTTTCTGTTTCCTCAAATAGGCCGCATGACGTCTTGGCAACACTTTTAAACAACTTAAAAGTCCAAGAACGTCAGAATCGCGTTTGCACCACAGTCGCTATTGCCATCGTTGCTGAAACTTGTAGTCCTTTTACTGTTTTACCCGCATTGATGAACGAATATAGGGTACCTGAGCTAAATGTACAAAACGGGGTGTTGAAATCTTTGTCGTTCTTATTCGAATATATCGGCGAGATGGGCAAAGATTATATTTACGCTGTTAGTCCATTGTTGGAAGATGCTCTTATGGACAGGTAAATTGCCCACATATTAATATATTTTAATTTATTATAATTTCTACATATACAATTTCATATTATACGTTATTCATGCTATGAATTGGTACGTGATTCAGGATTATATAAAAATTGTAAGTTATATCTAATTAATTTCGTGTTTTATCAGGGACTTGGTACACAGGCAGACCGCATGCGCTGCCATTAAACACATGGCATTGGGTGTTTACGGTTTTGGATGTGAAGATGCATTAATACATCTACTAAATCACGTATGGCCCAATGTTTTCGAAACTTCACCGCATTTGGTACAAGCGTTTATGGATGCCGTGGACGGATTGCGTGTTGCACTCGGACCAATCAAGATTTTGCAGTATACACTGCAAGTATGTATTTAGTTGAATCACATGGCACATATTATGTAAGCAAGCATGCTTTCGATATGTACTAAACATATGTTACTTACTATTTTATGTTCTTTTTCCCTTTACAGGGATTGTTTCATCCGGCTCGCAAAGTACGTGATGTCTACTGGAAGATTTATAATTCCCTCTACATCGGTGGTCAGGATGCTCTCGTGGCTGGTTATCCTCGTATTATGAACGATCCAAAGAACCAATATTTAAGATACGAATTGGACTATGTACTGTAATACAAAACTAGCAGCTATGAGGCGCAGTTCATAAATTTCTAATGCTCCACATTGGAAACTTGTGCTACGCAAGATTCAGTTTTGCAGCATCTCCAAGTTCTTTGAAAATGTTCAAAATAAAAACCGGAGTTTTGAAGGAATTCATTAATCTGATATATAAATGGAGTGAATTTCTGAATATGTAGGTGTGCCGTTAATATATGAATGTAATCACAGTTCTGACGTTTCATATGAAGGACTGAAAATTTATTTAAATTGCAGAGACATGTTATGGTGCTCTTGTAAACGTTGTCAGTTGTGATATAAATTTTGGAGAGATGGAGATGTGTATCAAGAATTAAGAAGAATTAAGAATCGTATTCTCTCTCTCTGTAACCTATATAATTTTTTTATATTGTAGTTTTTAATCCTGGATTTTCCTTACGATTAATAGATTCCCATATTTTGTTGAATTTTAGGTTCCTTGGGTCTTAGGTTTCTTGTCAACTATAAATAGAGAATCTTCTTTAGATTAGATTGTACCTATTATATTATACCAATTGTAAATAATTTCTTTGTGTTTTAACTGCAATATTAATCATAATAAATGCATTTCGTATAGTAACAGCAAAGAAGCAAATGGTTCATTATTATCAAATAATTTTGGATTAAATATCTTTGAAATTGTTAATATGAAAGAAAATCTTAACAGTCTTAATTAATCATAAATATATACAACAAAATATATATATATATAAACTATTATTGTATTATTATTTATATATTTAAATATCTTAGTGCGTACGATTTCTTTTTTTAGATTTAGTTTTAGGAAATCAATTTTTTAGATCTTTTAGTAAATCGATTATTTCGATCCCAGACCGACACAAAAATCGATCTTTTTTATGCTTATTATTAATGTAGGGTTCAGTTGACAGTTTTAGTCAGTGAAAAGAACTGATAATTACTCCATTAGCACTCTATGTTCCAATATATTCATTTTATCAGATTCAGAAAATTAGTTTCTTGTGGACATTGCATTTTGGTGTCATTGACTACGTTTAAACGGCAACATTGATCCTGTTTTGTAGTAACTATAGTTAATGAGCTCTTGTATTTAATTAGAGTATACTATTTTTAAATCTAAAAATATATATATCACACTACTGTGATCAAAAAGTATCCGAACTTTATTTTTTTTAAATCGCGATATAAACTGTAAATCAAATCCGTTTGCTTTCTTAAGTTGGTACGCATGTCCTTCACATTTGCTGGAAAAATCATGACGTTCCTTCAAGCCGTTTGAAAGCGGCAGTTTATATCAATGAAAATTGTTGTGCACGGCGATTTGTACGATGTCGAAAAATATAGAGCAAAGAATTTGTTTGAAATTTTATGTTGCAAACGAAATTTCGTTCACAAATGCATTCAAAATGTTACAAAAAGCTTATGGCGATGATTGTTTATCGAAAACAAGTACGTTTGAGTGATTTAAGAAGTTTCAAGAAGGACGAGAAACTGTTGAAGACGATCCACGCTCTGGAAGACCATCAACATCAACGGATGATGCTCACATTGAGAAAGTGAAAGAATTGGTGCTCCAAAATCATCAATTGACTGTGCGAGAGATAGCAGAAGAAGTTGATTGGAATATCATTTGGATCGTGCCAGCACATTTTGTCCAATATACTGGACATGAAACGGGTCGCATCGCGCTTGATTCCGAAAAACTTGAATTTTCTCCAAAAAGATAATCGAGTGTTGGTGTCATCTGAGATGATTTCTACGAAATCCAAAGACAGCACATACATGAAACGGATCACATAACTGGTGATGAAACATGGGTTTACCAATACGACGCCGAAACAAAGCAACAATCATCGGAATGGCGTTTGAAAAATGAAGCAAGATCGAAGAGAGCTTGCCGTTTGCAGTCAAAATTCAAGGTCATGCTCACGGTTTTCTTTGATCATCGCGGTGTTGTGCACCAGGAATTCCTTCCAACTGGTCAAAAAGTCAATGCAAATAAATACTACTTGTCCGTCATGACGCGTTTGCGCGAAGCAATCCGTAAGAAACGACCGGAATTGTGGGAAAACAACTCCTGGATTTTGCATCACGACAACGCACCATCATATACCTCGATACTTGTGCGTGAATTTCTGACAAAAAACTCAACGAATGTCGCTCCGCAAGCACCGTATTCTCCCCCAGACATGGCCCCCTGCGACTTTTTCCTGTTCTCCCTACTGAGAAAAACCACTTCGCGGACAGCGTTTCGAATCGATTGAGGACATTAAAGAACAATCGCTGCGTGAATTGAAGGCCACACCGTCTGCCGCGTATGAGCGATGTTTCCAGGACTGGATCAAACGCTGGCATATGTGTGTTGCAAGCAATGGGAACTACTTTGAAGGAGACTATAAGAATTTTGATGATTAAATTGTAATTTTGATTTTTAAAAATAAAGTTCGGATACCTTTTAATCACAGTAGTATATATTTAAATCACTATGATGGTTACTAAATCAGATTAAAGCTGCCATGTAAACATAGTCAATGTCCCATAAATTTTTATTGACTTAAAAGTATGGGAAGTTAATTATTGAACAATGAGTGTCATATTGTGTTGAAATGCATGTTAGCTAACCTTATTAACAGGAAAAGAATTGAGTTCGAAAACCCCTGTTAACACCATCTAAAGTCAGCGACGGGAACTTAATTATATTTTAATAAATAAAGTGATCCAACTAGGGTCTAACAAAGCCATTTTATCTATATTTATCTTGTGTCGAAAAACTGTAGAATAATTGAATTCTCTTCATGAATATGTTCATGTAACACCAAACATCATACTTCGAACAATGGAAAAATTGTTACATGGACAATTAATTATAGAGACCGACGATTCTTCGATTCTTAGAACGATTTTATAAAACATGACCTTATACTTTACAAAACATTGCCCGCAGTTTCGCGCGCTAATTATAAGAAACATTATCTTAATAATAACATACATATTTTGGAATCCTTAAAGATTCTGGGACTCCAAAGTATTATGAGTTAAAAGTTCCAAGGACCACTGAATGATTGAACAGTCAGATTCTGGTATGCCTGTTTATTTGAACATTCTGAATTCAAATAATGTAATTAATTTTCAAATTTCTAAATTGTTAATTATATCAAAACAAGAATATATAATCTCTAAGATTTATTAGATTCTTGAATTTTTTCTATTTTTTTGAATGTTTGAAGAAGCATAAATCTCTTCGAAGATTTATATCTCCAAAATTTGTGAATTTTTTAAAATTCTGTGATAATATTTATTTTGTGGAGACCCTTGTATCTTTAGACCCTTTATATAATCCAAGGATGAATATCTTTGGATTCGACTTACAGTTCCTTATACGTTTATGTTTAACGCGGGTTATATTTATAGTGATTATAGCGATTAAAAATTACAATAAAACTTTGGTATGTGACTATAAAGTATGTGAATATAAAGAGGCTCAGTCGTTCCTAACGCACATCGTTAATGCTTGTCGTTAATTAATAAAAGTATTCAAGTATTTTTATATGCTGTTACCATTACGAACTTGTTAATTTCAAATCCATTCGCATGTTAACCTGATTTGTGAAACAAGTGATAAAAGACATGGAATCTAATATCTACAGCTTTGAATCAAGATTATTACCAATTCATATACGCATCATACGTTCAAATAATATACAATTAGCAAGTATTTTCTGATGATATTTCCTATTAGATCGGAATCTTTATTGGATCTTAAATTCCTTGGAACTTCGATCGAGTTAAGTATTTAAAAACTTGGATCCTATATTCCTTGGATTGTAGACTCTTTAAATGTCCCGTTACTTGGATCCGAAATTTTTGAAAATTGGAATGATTTGGACCCTACCTTTGAGCGCTGGGTAATTGCGCTTGAATTTTATCTTTTTTTTTCAATACATTGCAAGAATTTACAATCTTCAAATGTCTAAAGTGTAAGACATTTAAATCTTGAATGCATTGAGTTCAAGCTTTCTTTAAGTTATAAAAATGAATCCTCTTATATCTTTTAAATCCTTTAGATTTTAGTTCCGTTAATCCCAGCCTTTTCAAAACTCAGATTCGTTAGATTCTACATTCCTCGGATTCTAGGCTCCTTTTAACACATTGATTTGCCCTGTATAATTCGTGAGAAATGGTAGTGATCCTTTTCTTTTAGTTACAACTTAATCCCTCAATACATAATATCTCAGTACAGGAATATTTAAAAAATGTGAGTATTTAAAAGTATTTAAAAAGAGTGAACGCGAAGTATTTCCAAAAAAAAAAATCAACGGCTCTATATTTTTTTTAGATTAACACGATCGACTATCTATCTAATGGATACAACGCTCTTCGTGAAGTTGAATAACGCGGAGTAAATATCAATAAAAAGAAGCGTCGACAGATTCAAAAACTAAGAGGAGACGACAATATCGAGCCGATACAAAGTCGAACGAACCGAACTCCCGCGAAATGTCGATCAGAAAGGTGCGACAATTGCCGTTGCCTCACCTCTACTCGAAGGCAAGGAAGCACACTCGTGCCACTTGTTCGTGTGGGGATCGTAGCACTCGACGGTGGAGATCGTGATTTGCGTGCGATAGAAGTTGATCTCCCGCGACTGGTCGCCACCTATGACGTAGAGCCGGCTGTCGGCGGCCGCGACCGCCGGGTACGATCTGCCCATGCTCATAGGAGCTACGCTGCTCCACTTGTTCTGCAAGCGCAACGAATATGAAATGGATGTCACAACGTGAAGAGCATTTACTTAAAAAATTAACTGAGTTGCTCAAATGATCGAACCAATAAGATACTCGATAGAACCCAACAGATTTTGCTACATTAATTGAAGCGTTAGACGTTTCGTTCAATCAAAGTCGTTCATATCTTTGGGCAATAAATTAATATATATAGCAAGACAAAACTAAATCACCTTCTCGAAGGAGTATCTCTCGACTGAGGTTAAAACTTCCTGATTTTTACTGGTACCACCAACAACGTACATATATCCGTCGAGTATTGTAATACCCATTTGTGAACGTGGTGTGAGCATCGGGGCCAAGTAATTCCACTCTCTTGTCACGGGATTATAACCCATTACATCCTGACGATGCCGACTATTATGAGTACAGCCGCCCACAATGTAGATTAGTCCTACGAAAAGCTCGCAAATTAGACCAACATTTTTCTATAGAAATTTCTTGGAATATTTTTCTTGCGTGCATTGAAGTCTCCTATAATCGAAGAAACAGACTAATAGATGTACTTTGAACTTTTGTTCATATGCAATACCACGATTTATTAATTATAGGAAAAATCACTACCTCCGTATGCGACGACGCCCATACTAAATCGTGGTTCTGGCAGATAACCGTCGAGAGTCCACGTGTTGGTGATCGGGTCATATATTTCGATGGAACCGCCGATGTCTTCGCCTACCCACCCACCGAATGCGTACAAACAGTTATCCAAGGCACAAAGACCGAAGTCACATCTAGGCTCCTCCATGCAGGCAATCGAACTCCACACATTGTCGCGAGGATCGTAACACTCGCAGTTGGCGATTATGCAGGATTCCAACTCACCGCCGACAACGTACACCTTGCCATCCAATAAAGCTACTCCCGGTAGAATGCGTCCTATGCTGATCGGAGCCACTTCGCTCCATTCTCTAGAAATCATCAATTAATCGAATGACTCTAGCTGCTTTTATTCAATAATAGTAACTTATAAACTACGAGAGAAAATTCTACTAATCATTTACTCAATTTACTCGTGTCCTGATACTGGCTTCTGTTTTCCAGTTTCTGACAGTTTTTTAGTGCAACTTCGGCTTCTTATCATAATAATAATAGTGAATACAAACGAATATATTAATATATACTGAAGTACTAAAGGAAAATATTAAAGGTTGTTGTATGTAGATTTGAATAAATTAATTTTTATCATCCAAGTGGTTTTTTTTAGCCGACTGTTACAGGCTATAAGTACAGAAGTGTATTATAAAACGTAGTTCGGCCTTGCTGATATTTTTAACTGCTCATAAATATTATGTACGTTGTATATTTATATAAATTTTATATTGTTTAAATATTTATATAAATTTGTCTATAATAGCTTTTAAAGTGCACAAGAACACAATTTTCCCTTAATTTCATTATAATAGAAAGAAAGTATTACTGTACCCAGTGAATATATCATATTTCTCAATAGTCTCGTAAGTACTCTCGGCGGTTCTGCCCCAGCTGTCCGCGGAGTGCTCTCGCTTGGATCCGCCAATTACCAAGATATTCTTTCTAGCACAGACACGGGGCTGGGCATGAAGAGGCACCAAACAACCTTTATTCGAAACTAAATCCTTCTGTATTGATCGAAGCGCGACGATGAGACTAGCGTCTTTACACTCCAGGATAATTCGCTCCAGCCTCGCTAATGAACACAATCGCAAGCGTATGTGGCCGAGGATCTCAAACACGTAGCATCTCCGCGCTGGGATGTCGTGCACGATCCAGTTGTATGCGGCCTGGAAGACCTGCAGAAAGTGAGAGACAGGCTTTTAGTGCTAGAGTTCCACAGCTAAAAAATACATAAGTGTTATAACACATTGATAAAAGAAAAAAAAGTATTTCATGTAACAACGATCGAAATAGTTTGCACCGAAAATTAATTAGGGAAGAGAATGTATTGCAAGAATTGTTCTTGTATTTCTAAATATTTAAAATCTTAATTAAAATTAAATTTGAAATCTGAAGGATTGTATATTGTACGGAATATGCTCGCGCGGATTAACTTTCTAGAACAAACCTGGCATTCGGTATCGATGTGTATGTAATCACTACTGAGAAAATGAACAAGATGTTCTTTGGGCAAATCCAGAAATTCTTCCTCCTGACAGACTTGAGGGAAATTGACTTCTATAAAGCGTAGGGCAGTCTCCAAAAGATCCAGTCTGTTATGCGCTTCTGCAAATCTGCAATTAACAACAATAACGAATGTTATTTAGTACATAATCTTTGTTTTATTACTGAAACATGTTATACATATATACGTGGAACTTGTTAATTTGGTATGGATGATAGACAATGGCACTTTCATTTAGAATCTTACCTGTAAATTCCAAGAGCATTAGAATAATGTAGTTGCTGTTTGAGATAGGAGATACAGCCAGACACCACATCATCTAACTCAAGCATATCAGCAGCAGCAAACAGCTCTTGCACATTGTCCTGTGTGATATCCACATTACCGCTGTAAATAAAATCCACTAGTTGAGAAAGGATGTGAGATGAGATTGAATGAATCTCTACTAGCTCCTGTTGTTCTTCGACCAAACCAACAGTGAACATGGCATTGAAGTAGGCACTGCCAGCAGCCAGAACCGATCTGTGTGCTCTAATAATGCTACCACCAGCTATCAGGCCTACATCGCTGAATTTGTTTGCCAGTCTTTGCGCATTTAGATTGCGTAGAAGCTTCGGCGGATATTGTCCTACAGTATAAACAATGCTAGAAACTTCAGATGACTGCTTCACTTGCTGACTAGTAAAACCCATGTTAGAGTTATGGCCATTCTTCAAAGTGGGTGCTACACCATCCGCCATGAAACCATCAAGCTGTCCTTTATCCATAGATCCTGTAGGAAGAGATTTGAAGGAAAATAATAATTTGCACAAATGTATTAATAATAATGGTTCTCTGTTTAATATATTTCACTAAATTTACTTTGACACTGAGTGTTACAAATATATTATTAAAATTTACTGCAAATATACAAAGATTCTTACAAGTATAATGCAAGAACATCATATCTAACATAACTATAAATAACAAATATATGTATAAATAATTACAATTTTACCACAAACTTCAAACATAATATTTTCAAATATCTTCAAGCATCAATTAAACATGTCATTGAGTAAAAATCAATGATATATATTATAATAAAACTACAAAAGTATAAACACAAATAAACAGATATTAAGTCAGATGCAAATTATATTTTAAACATATATAAATCTAGTAATACAAAAACTAATCGGATAGGTTTTAACTACTGTAAATATATATATCTTAAAACTTTAGTTAAAATATGAATATTTAGTTAAAATATGAATATTTAGAAGAATTGATTATTCAATTTTTTAACAATTTAGCTCTAACATATAAATTTTCTAAGAATTAATATATTGTATAAAACGAAAGATATAGAGATTTTTATTATTTCTGACATTCCAGCAATTGCACTAATAAAACCTTTCATCCATTGCCAGTCTTATTCAATTAGAAACTTAATTATTGGAGAATATATGTCTGGCGAAACACTTACGACATAGACGAGAAAGCACCCTGTAGACACTGTGGAACGATTTTGTATTATTTTTCCCCTTCAGGCGCATCACTACCACCACATTTTCTACCAATTCGTCACTTGACTTTTAAGTGGCACGTGAATAAAAATTGCTCGCAACGATACGAAACTACTTCCTCCTGCCTGAAGTAACAAATGTTTTAGGAAGAAACTTGACAGACATCAAATAACCTATTTAAGTACGTGAACTTAGCTACAAACTGCTCACTAAGGATGCTCAGTGAAACAGGAATCACTCAATGTAACCGCAAGGGAAAAAAAATCCCTATTTAATCCGTTACTTTTACCTAGAGATTCAAATGTAAAATTCAATATAAAAACAAATTGTAAGATATAAAACTTATATTGTGAATAACGGAAAAAGTAATTAACTGCAGTATATATAACTGTATGTATGTTAAATATAAAAATTGAAAGCTCACTTTGCTGGACTACAAAAGGTAAATAAAATTCAACAAATATCTTTGGCAAATGCTCTTTGGCATTTCGTCTTATTAATTATTATAATTTTATGGGCTTAATGTGTACGCACGAATTTATCATAAATTCAGCATTGATTCACGTTTCCGTGAACATACAGCTGCGCATAAAAACACCAGTTCATATTCTTATCTTGAAGCTTTTAAAGTCAACTTGAGATTTGCTCTTAACTTAGATTCTTAAAAAGTAAACAGACGTACTTCACATTTTTAAATTATTATTAAATAATCGCAATATGGATCTACGATGCAGACTTTTCTCAAATAAAAAACATTAAAATCAATCTTTTTCAATCGAAATCATATCTGTTAATCTCTTTTTATGAATGTGAGACGATATTCAGTTCAAAGATTATATTATAAGACAAGTCGTATCTCGATTAAATCTATCGATTATAATGTGCTTCCGTACTTTCCAAATCGATTGATCATTCTAATGAAAATTTTATCCGTTTGAATAAACAGAATAAACGAGAAGAGATCTAGCAATAAAAATATACTGAATTTTGAAACAATTTGAATTTTTCAGAGACAAATTCTCTCGTTGAACCATCAGTCTTGTTCAAAATTAAATTAGAAAAAATATTCAAACCGTTTTGAAACTCAGTGTACAACTCGATAACATCTCATTCGAATGTATTTTTTTATATAATATTAGATATAAACAACATTCTTTACAATATATCTTCAACATATATATATTCCTATATATTTATATATTTCATTAAAATTTCATTAAAATATATCTCAATAGCATTCTAAAAGGCAGAGACACTTGGTGAGAGTATTACACACCTCCGTAACGGGAAAAACTTGGAAAAAATAAATGCAATAAACGTCAAACTCGTGATATAGACACGTTCTAATTATTATTCATGTCTCGTTACGAAGTGAGAATATCGAACTGGTGCAAACGACTTGTCGTTTATGAATAATGTCGTTGTGAATAAAGTTAAGATTGTACAATTCTGGGTTGATCTTGAAAATCACAGTCCTTTCGCCCAACAAACTTCACTCTTTGAATATCAACGAAAATAGAAGAACGACGAATCTTTTGCACCAATCACATTTTTTACTCGATTTGTTTGCTTTATAAAAGTATCTAATATAATCTAATACTGCACATATGTACCCAGTGAGCAAATGACATTAAACCAATACCCTAAATAAATGTTGAGTATGTGTATCTTTCCTTTGTGACGTTTTGCTTTAATATATTTAAAATAATTAAAAGACATCCCTTCACGTGACCTTGACGTGATTCTTTAAAATACTCTTTCAGATATATAAAGAACATTATATGATCCTTGTCGAAAATGTGATCTTTTCAAATGTTCTAAAAATATGTCAGAAACATTGAGGTATCAAAGTTATTTGTAAAATAATGCTGATACAATGTTACACATCACATTTCAAGAAAAAACGTTATACACTGCTAAAACGTTACATACTATTTCGTAACATTCTCAGTCAATGATTGTTTGCTTACTGGATATGTAAAAATAACACGTCTGATTAAAACTACCAGGGACAAGTACATTTTAAGAATCATCCGCGATCAATCGGCAAAAATATTTTGTACAAGAATCGCATAGCGCCGATTAAATTTGAATGATCGATAAGTACTTGTTTTGTCTAATATTGAACGATTTAACAAATTTGCGAGTTAGAGAATTTTCTGTTTCAATTGCCATTTTCCTCCACCGCCGCCGACGCACCGTTGTCTCTCATGTCATTTGTGGTTTGCGTTACGGTGGACTGGGTCTCATCGCTGGTCCATAAATTGAAGCGCTCGTTGCTCTGGTAATATTTCACGATATTCAATATACCCATCAAAAAATACATGAAACCCAGGATCACAAAATAACTGCCGTAGATGAAGTACTGAGAGAAGAAGAGAAAAAGGATGATGATAATCGCGTTATTCAACATTTTCCGCATCGTTCCTTCGCTGTTTGCAGCGTAGGAATATTTTTTAAGAAAATATTAATTGAAAACTTGATATTAACTAAATCAAAAGTAAAGCGAACGTCTCAATTAGCGGTTGGTGATTAACCACGTTAGTGGTGAAGTAATCGTGAAAACAAATTAACAAGCTAATAATATACTGTTAAACTAAGTATACAGAGCTGATTTTACTAGAAACGTATCGAAGGTCTGTGTGCACCGGTATTATATACAGGGTGACACAATTTTCTCTCACCTGCCACCGAATGTTTAACATGAGCGCATTGACGACCACCAGTGTGAAAAGGCTCTGCGCTACCAGAGCGATAAATATATTGATGCCGAATATCAAGCCGTAACTATCCTCGCAGATATACTTGGCGACTTCGAAGCTACGAACAAGTACAACGTCACAACGTGATTCCTATACAGGGTGTCCCATTTAACCTGACAAATTGTAATATCTGGAAAACTACATGTCGGATCAAAAAAAGTGGGTAATGAAATTTGTTCGTCTCGAAGGGGGACATCCAATGATATCAAACTCGACCTCCCACTCCACTCCCGGGGGGTGGGGGTGGGGAGCAACTTTGAAATCTTAAATGGGAACCCCCATTTTTTATTGCAGATTCGGATTCTACGCCACAAAATACGTAAGTTTTGTTCGAAAGTTTTTTTTTTTATTCGTGATAGATGGCGCTATAATCGCAAAAAATTAGATTTTCTGTAATTCTCCAGAAATGATCATTGGATTGAAAAATAAAAAAATACCTGTTCAATATTTTTTAAAATGTTTTTAAAATACATAATAACAGTTATTCCCCCCCATCCCCTCGGGGTAGGGTGGGTGATAATGTTCAAATCTCAAATGAGAACCCACATTTTTCATTGCAGAATTAGATTTTACGTGAAGTTTTTATGGAAACAATTTTTTTCATTCGTGACAGATAGCGTTGAATTTTTCCGAGAAACTACTTTTAACGTTTTAACCCAGGAACAACGACGAGGACGTAGTAGCTTTTTGTTCCCTCCGGGGTGCTTGTTTTAGGTGAGTCCCCTCGCTTCTCACCATCGGGGTGCTTGTTTTAGGTGAGTCCCCTCGCTTCTTACCATCGGGGTGCTTGTTTTAAGTGAGTCCCCTCGCCTCTCACCATCGGGGTGCTTGTTTGTAACAAATTAATTATGCAAAATCACCCCGATGGTGAGAGGCGAGGGGACTCACCTAAAACAAGCACCCCAAAGGGAACAGAAAGTTATTACGTCCTCGTCATTGTTCCTGGATAACGCTAAAAGTAGTTTCTCGGAAAAATTTAACGCTATCACGAATGAAAAAAATTGTTTCCATAAAAACTTCACGTAAAATCTAATTCTGCAATGAAAAATGTGGGTTCTCATTTGAGATTTGAACGTTACCACCCACCCTACCCCGAGGGGATGGGGGAGAATAACTGTTATTATGTTTTTTAAAAATATTTTTAAAAATATTGAACAGGTATTTTTTTATTTTTCAATCCAATGATCATTTCTGGAGAATTGCAGAATATCTAATTTTTTGCGATTACAGCGCCATCTATCACGAATAAAAAAAAAAAGTTTCGGACAAAACTTACGTATTTTGTGGCGTAAAATCCGAATCTGCAATAAAAAATGGGGGTTCCCATTTAAGATTTCAAAGTTGCCCTCCACCCCCACCCCCCGGGAGTGGGGTGAGAGGTCGAATTTGATATCATTAGATGTCCCCCTTCGAGACAAACAAATTTCATTACCCACTTTTTTTGTTCCGACATGTAGTTTTCTAGATATTACGATTTGTCAGGTTAAATGGGACACCCTGTATACTATTCTTACAAGTTCCATATAGATGGAACTCTTCACCATAATAATTTTACTGCCGGAGCCAGAACCTATCTCGATCACCAGGATCTCCGACAATATTCGAGATACTTGGTGATAACGATTTTATACTACGTATTCAAATTCAGCCAGATTACCTCGCTACGGTGACCATTGTATGATAAATCACGCCGAATATGATGTAACCAGCATAGAGGAACCAGATGTTGTAGCTGTACGAGGACACCACCATTATAGCACCACAAAGAAATGAAAACATGGACAACGATATGTCCCCTAATAGGTCCCAGTTTAATCGTATCTTTCCTACGGAAAATACGGTTATCGCACCTGTTGACAAAAACATCTCATCGATAAAATGACCAACTGTTGTTGGCTTTTGCTATAAAAGTCAATTCAATGTAATTAGAACACAGTCGAAAATGCTTAATATGATTGTTTGGAATAATTTCAAGCACTATTCCTCCTTTTCTTTCTCATTTTTCTCTTTTAACAAATTGTCATACCAAGCAAATCGCGATATTGAGCAACGAGCAAGACTTTAAAAAGAGAATACCGATCAGTTCAGCCGTGAATGTCAGCTGAAACTATAAAAGTCTATTTTATAAGCAACTTACTTGACAATTTGTTGAATGCGCTTACGTTTACACGCGCGTAAAAAAAGATAAATCAGGCATTTCTCAACGCAATCTCCGACGTGAGAATATTATCTCGTTATCGCGCTATTTCGCCACCTGTCTATCAATTAATTAATCAATTAGTCTCCATATCGCGCTACTTGGATTAAATCCAAATGCAATTTCGAAATTGCCCTTTGTTAAAATTTATCGCATAACGCGTGCGGTTGCTATCGGAATCCGTTATATATTTATCACGAATGCATACATATGATTAGAAAAACGGAGTTACTCGCGCAATAGATTCAGCTGATACCATTAATGAGAACGCAATGACCGCGACGATAATTCTCGAATCGTTTGAGATAAACACAATGACAGTAGAACAGAACAATTTGCAGCCGCTCGTCGTGGCATATTCCAATAATACACCTATAATAATACCCCTGTAATCCCTGTATTGACGATGAAATTGGTGGACATGCATCATCCCGAATTCCGGAAATGGGATAATTTCACAGCCCCGATAATTTCGATTGCTATACAAACTTATAATATCAAGATCAACGCAATGAGACAATTAAAGGAGAGCAAAATTATCATTATCATTATTAATATTGTTGTTGTTATTGTTATTTTTCTCGGAATATATTTCACGAGAATGTCTCGAGATTCGGATTTCGAGATTGATTTTTACATCCACCAATAAATTTCTTCTTTAATTTTACATTGCAACCAACAACGCAAGGAGAGTGTTCTTCTCGCTGCCGGAAGCTCACGAGAAGACTATTCGAATAATTTCATCCTCACCTAAAATCGCATACGCGAAATCCACGGCGCCATTGTAAATCTCATCGTTCGAATGCACCGTGTCCAGCCACAGCAACTGCATGTAATTAGCGACCTGCAAATAGCCGCAGGTGCCCAAAGCCCACCATAAAGACCACTTGAGCACGCGATGGTCGGCGTAAGCTTGTACAAAATGCTTCCACAGCAGCGCATACGCTCGCGTGATGTCACGGAATTGGAGTTTCCCGCTACTTTCGACGCCGCAAAAGCACGACTTGTTGCACAATGATGATTGGTATTGGGGGCCAAACGCACTATCGCGATTAGATCCGATGCAACACAGCCATCGCGAGCTACGCTGTCTCGATTGAGCAACCTCCTTTTTCTCCTGCTCACCGATGGAATTTTCTTCATCGCAGGTACTCGCACGATGGAAATAGATCGACTGGCCCACAGAGGGTAGGAAAAGCGCCCAGATCGTTGCCGTGCTGAATGCTGGAAATATATATAACAAAACGAAATAATTTGTACACTATTTTATATTATATAATAATATAATATAATATATATATATATATATTATATAAATGAGGTAACAAAAAATGATGTAACATTAGAACCGATTATAGCACATATTATATAATTGTTATTCAACTCGGAAAAATAGAAAACTTCAAACATTCGTTTTACGCGCGTGATTTATATGCATTTCATGTTTATTACGAGTAAAATCTTAAAAGTCTCATATACCTGCAATAGTTACATAATTCAGCTGATGATAATCCAATATGTTGAAGGAAGCAGTTAACTGAGCAACCACACCGGACATACTACGACCAAATAAAGAGGCTGCTTTGGTATGACCAGTCACTTCTTGATAATGCTTTTTATCTACTTTGGCATATATATATGTATAATAGGCCACTTCTGCTGATAGAAACAGGCCATAAAAAAATTCCATGATCTGCATCACCAATACAGTTTGACCGAGTACTATCATGACAAAAGTTGTGACACCTGAGAGGCCACAGAGTATGATAATGGGCTTATATCTAACAAAGTCCGTAATCAGAAAGACAAATATCAACATTGCTGCATAACAGTATGTGCTCACTGGATAAATATCTTGATTCACCTGAAACATATCATATCATCTAAAATATCAACATATTCTCAATGGCATATTTATTAAACCTAATACTATTGTAAGAATAGATTTGCAGTACAGACTAAAGCCAGTTTAATAACATTCATAATCCATGCAATTATGACATGACTAGCATAAAAGTCATGTCATAAATAAGACATACGATATAATCAATGATCATAATATCAGATTATATCCAGAATTATCAAAATCCAGTTTTATATTTATGACATAACACAGTGTTAATCTAGAGTAACAACCTCACTGCTAGTAAAATTCTTCCATGGTCCCATTAGATAATTTGTCACAAATGATTCTGAAGGTCGGAAGTCCTTGAAGCATCCGAACATGCATAAGATACAAGATATCCTGATCCAATGCATACTGTCTGCTGCGTGTTTGTGCCCCAACAAATTCCACCTCACCCTGATAAGTTTAAGGGAATGTTAAGTACGTCTCTGTAAAAAAAGAAAACAGCGTTGACTTACTCAATGCTGTCAACATAACGAAAAAGCCCAGTTTAATTAGATTTTTATTCGATTATTCTCTCATTGCGAAGTAGGAGCACGTAAAGTATATTCAAAAAACAGACATATTGTTATATTTCAAAATCAATGAGATTTAAATAGATTCAATTGTTACAACTTCAATTCTTATTTTAACGTCGCTTAATCTCCTTTTTGTGCTACCGTACATTCGCTCCCTAATTCATTCTAAAGTGAATAATCTATTTCTTAATCGAATACCCGTATATTTTCGCGGGCTACACCGTATCTCACATGCTACCCAATACATACCTGCTACGCGCGCTCACGTGCCACTGCACTCCTCCGCACGCCGTCGCGGTTTATTAATGTACTCCGATATTTGTTCTCAACCGAAACTGTCGAACACATAGAGGGTATACTCTCCTTCAGATCCATGTTTCTGCGTTGCTGAATATGGCTGATGCGGCGACCGTGCTAATTGGTTGTAGAATCGAGGATTTCCAAGACCGCAAAAATTTGATGGTAATTACGGAAAATCCAAGAAAACTTGAAAATAACGAAAACGAATAATTTTAGATTCTACCATTCAACTGGCTGAAATAGTTCTCTCTCTTTCTCTTCTCTCCAATAGATTTAAATTACACATTTATTTTTTTTTAAACTCCAAAAATGTACATTAGTTCAGCAATAAAAAGCAAATCTATTATTAATTTAAAGCTATTTAATGTAAAATTTTTGGATATCCAATGTGATATAAGAAATTAATTTTATAATTATATATCTCGATATGTTTTCTCACTATATGTACAAATAATGAAGTATAATATATGTATTGTATATGTGTAATGTCGTATATGTATATAGTATATATATGAAATATGATATATATTTGTATAAAACTACATTTCTACAATTATAAGTTAGAACACTTAAGGAAGAAAAATTTCTACGATTATCTTCTATCGATTTGATACAATTTACCGACAGACGATTATATCAGAATTTTCTTTTTATTATGCACAAAAATAAACTGGATTTTGACAAATATTTCGATCAATTACAATGAATTTATCTTTGTGATAATCAAATTTATTCTTTAATTTTAAGTAAAAATATTCACTAAATATTTGATGAAAATTATTCAGCAATTTAAAAGTTCATTGTTTGCAAATGAAAAATCATTCATCGTCAATTTAATTGATTCATTTAAAAATCATCAATTTAATTGATTCAGTGTTGTTACTTTACCTTTAAAAATGTCGCTCCAAGAAGTGTTAGAAGTAATGGGAGAATAAAGAAGATAACAGATTTGTGTGATCTTACTTTTATCGGTTGACTAATGTTGCTAAAAGGTTAAAGTTGAACATATTAATAATCATGGGATGAAGCACAGTATTGAAATCTAAATGTTTCACAGCAACAATGAAATTTTCAGAAATAATATTTCAGATTATAATATTTCTAGATTTGATAATATAGAATATATATTTGATTTTTGATAATATAGAGACTTCTGTATTTTATTCAAGAAAAAACTTTCCTAGGAATTTCATCGCTGCTTTTTTCAAGAGGAAAACATGACATTTAACATGAGTCATTCTACAGTGATTTGATATGATTAGCAATAATAGAGAATCTTCAAAAGGAAACTTTACTATAACTTAACTTGCAAAATTTCTCAATGCATAATTTCGGCTCGCTTTGTTTGTTTCTTTTCCCCAGATAAAATGTATCTCAGTATTTTGTCTTCGTTACCTATTGAAAGATAATTCTGCGCTACGTCGTAATTATCTGCATCGTTTAATACGCAGCTGCTCATCAATCGTTGATCGTTACGAGAATATACACAGAATATTTTTCTGTGAACCGAAAATGTTTTTCGGTTATACAGTAATTGACCATAAAGGAAAGACCGTCTTGTCGTCATTGTACTATTACTAACCTAGTCGTTTCTCAGAGTGGAGGGGCATGGCCGTGAGCATTTCTGTAGATGTACAGGGTGTGACTAAATTATTCGAATAAATTTCGGAGGTCAATGAGTTTCATATTGCAATCAACAGGAAGGTTCTCAAATAATATGAATGTGTAAAATACATCGCAAAATATCCTAAATCCGATGTCAAAAGTAGTAGAATGTTTTTAAATGGTTTAAAATGTTTTTTTAAATGCTCATATTGTCATACGTTCAAACGCATATGTATCTAAAAATACTCAATAATTAATAATTAAAAATAAAATACAATCTTGCAGGTATGAAGTCGCAGTTTACCATAAATGTAATGTGATAAAAAATACTCTCGATCTGATTCAACACGTGTATGAATAAGTGGGGTTATGAATTATTTCGCTTTACAAAGATCTGGGGAACAGTTGCGATAGCCAAACGATCAAGGAAATATTTTTATTATCATAAATCACCTTCTTCTCTCCTAATTCTTATCCCGAAGATCATTTGAGCGCGTACGTTTGCCCAAGAAATTACGGACATCTAGTATATTTGAGAATCTGCAACGGAGCAGGTCAGCTGCGTCATTTGGTAAGGTGGAGGGGCAGCCGCGGTACAACTTTCCTCCGCTGGAACTACTTCTTCCGTTATATCGATTTTCGCTTTTTAAGCACAAATTCGCGCTTAAGTTTATCGCAAAAAAATATCTTCTATTTTGGATTCATAGATCATACAATGAGCTCGCGAAAATTTGCGACATAGAGCTAATTTCACGACAACATAGAAGGACTATTTCGTTCATTTCCGCGCAAGGCTACATTCTTCTCACTACCTCTCAGGTATAAAATACCCCACCAAGTTATGCCCGTGTCCTGTTCCGTCGTAAGTCTCCGAACGGTGAGGATGGGATCTCACTCGTGACCGAAACCACCCGATACGCAGTCATAGCAGCGACATTCGCGAGCTAGATACAGGTTGGTCTTCCATATTATTCAAATACGTAGTTGTACGTTGAGAAATACGAGCTAGAGTAGAGTTCATCACCGCTTTGCGTAAATAAGAAGAATAGGAAGAGAAAAGGAAAGGAAATCCTTTAAGGCAGAAAATGATGCCAAAGAATGACGCAATATAAATGAAACATTACTCGGAGTTCTTGTAAGTTGTTAAACTGTAATCGTGACTGTTAAACTGTAATCGTGACTGTTAAACTGTAATCATTAAACTGTTATCGTGACATACGAAGAAATCACTGTTCTTCGATCATGAAAATTACAAATTCGGACGAACCCGTGGAGGGTTCACAGACTTACACGGAAAAAATGGTCAAGTGGATCGGCAAGGTGAATTACAAGAAACTGACATGCTCAACAAGCCCCAAACGCAACTTGAGGGTGGAGACTTTGCTCTCTTGCACTTTGGACAAAGCGCGGTATAACTTGAGGTGTAAGCAAGTGGCAAGATTGAATCGATGGCGTCAAGTGAGGAGTGAACTTCTCAAGGACGTATACTATGGCAGTTGCGCAGTGTACCACGAGATCGAAGCTCAAAAAGAGAAGGATCAGATCATAAGAGGGGAGAATGAACTGCAAATAAATTGGTTCGAAGAACTTGGCTTAGAGGACTTGGATGAGTTCCTGCATCAAATAAGTGGAATAAAAACATCTGTCGAGCGCTAAATAGCCATGACGCAATTTGCTTTGACGATGCATTGTGTGTTCTTACTGATAGATGCATTTAAAATAATTCATCTTACACAGGATATCTTATCTATATGTTAGACCAAGATGACGACGATCCTGAACATAAGGCTGTTTGAAAAAAAAGACTTATAGAAAGTAAATCCAATCATATTTTCACGTCAACTGTCTCACAGAGAACTTGAAAGAAGTATAAGAAAACTTGAAATTGGGAGAAAGTTCCACAATACATCATATCATCAATCATCAAGAAGTCATCGTTAATATCTACGGAAATCTACATGACGACTATCAACTAGGCTTCAACTAGACAACACTGGCCACCTTTGCAGTCTCGTTATTCCGATACACGATATATACGGATATATTTGGGTTTTTTTACTTGCAGTCTTACCGTTTGAGATGGCTGCAGAAGCTGCTCAAGAGAAACTATTCTGGGAGAACTTTGGGAAACTATGAAAATATGGAATGTTCCTGTGACATATAACTACCAGGATGAATCATCAAGCACACTGGCTCTGATGGGCTGCTTGACTTTCATCAGTTTGGTTCGTAAAGCTGTATCGAAACCAAAAAATTCTCGTCATTTAGGTTAGGTTTTTCCAATTCTTGGTAAGTTAACTGATAGTTAAATCATATGTCTATCTTTGTTTAAATTGAAAAAAAAACAAAGACAAACATAATTTAACTATAATTTAACTATTTAACTATTACCAAGAAGTTAGAACAATCAACCCTTAGAGTAACATATTTTAACTATACAATACCCTGAAAGTACAAAGAATCAAGAACAGGTTTTAATACTTAAATACTCCATATATATAGTTCTAGTCTTTTATAGCTCTTTTTCACAAATGTTTCATAACACATCAATGAAGTTACCTGATTATAATAATAGTATTACATAAAAAAAGTGATAATAGTTCCTATATTGTTGTAACACTTAACTTTGTTAAATCCTGAACAGTACAACTTATTGAGAAGTTGATGTAAGTGTTACTCATTGCTAGTTTTATATCGAAACACATTTTTTACTTAGTGAATGTATTATAAAAAATTTATATATAATTTTTCAAGATCTTTAATGTGTTTCGTGTTTTTATCATTGATAGGGATCTTATGGCATTTTATGCTATTTAGGATTAAAGCAATTGAATGATCTCTATGCAAAAATATTGTGATATTAATAAATAATTCCTTTGTAAGTAAAGACTGATCTAGGTCTAGATAAGGAAGGAAACTGTTGAAAGATGAATGTAAGACAAATAAATACATTTTGCAAATGAACTAACGAAGTAAGGTCATTTTTTCATAACTTCTCTATTCACCAGGTTATTAATACCATCACTCCTTTTCAGTCTGGCACATTCTCTAGAAAATACGTCTTATTGCGAGCGAGAGCTATTGGCCACCAATGGGGGCGACGTCGTCGTCAACTTAGAAAACTTGTACCTATAAGATTGCGGTGAGATAGAAAGCGAGAGGTAGAGGATTACGAAAAGATAAAACGACTGAGGGAGTATTATATCATGTGTGAATGGAAAGGGGCACGAAAGGGAGGGAAAATATCTGTTTCTAGAGGCTGGTTCAACCGGCGTGCAGGCAAAATGCAAGCAAATATCTCACGCACAAGCCGTCATGATAACCGTGTGACAATGAGAGAGGCGTCTTTCATCTGGTGAGCTTCTACATTTCCACTTTAGCCGAACCAGCTGCGTGTTTTCCCAGATCCAGAACCGTTGGTTTCTGTCCGGCATAACGCGCGTCTCCGGGGATCAAGTCTCCGTGGTTCCCGTTATCCCCGAGAGTCGTAGGTACGCCTCAAGTAAGATAATTCGCTATGCAAGCATGTAAACAACTTGCTGAAGAGAGTCACTGAAATTTCATCCTATCCGATGTGAAATATGTTGTACCACCATATATGTTGCCCGGCGTTGCCATAACCGTGTGTCCATAGATCTGCGATCTCTACCACGTCCACCATGGAGAGAAAGAAAAAGAAAGATAAAGATCACGGCCAGGATAGGGCGTTAACGTATATGTTTTAGATGTTTGAAGAGCATGAGGGAAACGTTTGTGATGTATGTCAGAGACTGAGGAAATGGACAATGCAGAAATCGGTACAAGAAGGGAGAGAAAGAGGTAGAATGGTATGAGTGCACGTGCAAGCACATTGGGTGCGAGAGAAAACAGATGTTAGGGTTGCCTCGACTTGGTAACACTCATTTCAACCTAAGACTTGAGTTTTATTTAGTTTCTAATTGATACACTTTAATACAATGTTTCTAAAATTTTGTCGAATTTCTCGATCGCGAGGTGTCTAAAGACTCGAGGATTCAAGAGTCCGGGGATTCGAGAGACTTTAATCCAGGGGCTCTAAGGATTTTCCGCATGCCCGCGTCCAGGACTCTGGACCACGCCAAGCTTTCGGCAATTCGAAGGCACCTCGAAGTCCAAGGATCTCGGAATCTAAGATCTTGGTATCTATTGGTCTCGGTATTGTCACGTGAATCCGAATCGAGGGATCTACTGCGAAAGAGAATATAACAAGATGAAAGTATGCAGAGAGAGAGAGAGAGAGAGTAGGAATTATTATCTAACATACACATGTGTGTGTGTGTATGTGTGTGTGTGTGTGAGGAAGGATACGAAGAACAAAAGGAGCAAGTTGCTTGCGAGTATTCGTTGATGCGCTGATCGTTTTCCATTCGATAACTCGGACGATAAGTATATTCATACGTGTACTGTGTGGACTGATATTGCTATTTAGCAACCTATATACGTGCACTGATGCTCGATTGCTTGACGCATAATTGTGGATGACACTCGCTGAACAAGACAACGACCTCGGTTTGGTAACGAAATATCAGGCATATTATGGTAACCTTGACACATTAATATGTTCTTGGTAATATACTGGGCAGTTCTCCTTATGGGCAGAATGGGAGGGATGAGGGGAGGGGGGTTTACAAATGAGACAAATCTTTTTGGCTACAGAACGTTGCGTAAGTCTGGAGGATCTCTCGTCCGACTCAACCGATGACGGCTAGCGAAGAATGCAGTTTGAGTCACTCGAGATTTTATCTCATATCGACCCGATATCGCTCGAAAACCTCGAAGAGAGGAAGAGAAAGGGAGATTATGAAACACATTCTATTCTAACGAAGAGATAATGCGGTCTGTCGAACGTGGACATCTCGAAGAGACTTGGCTTCATAAATGGCTTGAGAGACAAAGTTTTTTTCTACACAATTTTCTACAAATTTATCTGTGTGCTAGCGTAACCAGCTATCGTTCCTCTTGTGCTATAATCATAATTCGTACTTAACTATGTTTATATATTGCGGATTGCTCTGTTCCGTACTTTTTGTGTTTCACACAGCAGGCGCCAGAACGAAAGAGCTAAAACTCCCCCTTGGTAGATTAAAGAAACGGCACCGAGACATCTCTTCACTCGTACATCTAGCCGACAAACTGTATAAGGCTATAAACATTATTCGGTCATCACCGGGAGCACATGCAGTGTATGCACATATCCGGGCATCTTGGAGTGTGTCGCGTGAAAAAAACGCCGGAGGTAACGAGAAACGAGAAAAGATCGTCGACGATCCCCGTGGTCCGTGTATTCTGAAGTAGGTAGCATTTAGAAGGGGCTTCGGGATGGGGCAAAACAATGTTCTTATGAGTCACAGGATGACACAACGGCACTTCGCATGATGACAATGGGGGAAAACGTGCTTGGAAGGCTTTTCCCGCTTCAAGATAAATCGAGGAGACCGTTAGAGATAACAGTTGAGATAATCGCTTTGCACTCGGTGAGAGATCGGTTTAGCCCTGACGAGATGTACCTTCATCACAATCTGTAAAACAAGCACAGAAATTCCATGAGGATGCGTTAAATCCAAACATCTGAACTATGAGGACCACAGAATCCAAAAAATAGGTTACATTTGAAGGATCTAATCACCCCCCCCCGAGAACCAGAAATTCAAGACTTCTAATTCAAAGGAATCCGAGTCTCTCAGGATTCAAGGATCTAATTATTCAAGTGTCTCTATGAGACCTTCTCTTCCGTCCGACCACACGATTTCTTTAGATAAATGCTCTTCCTTTCAGATTACATTTCAAAATTTCATCGGAAATTCAGTCGGAATTATCTTATCGAGACGATCCGCGTGATACATTCGAAAATATCTTTGTTTCGTAAAGAAGATAATAACTGGTGTGTATTTCACACGATGAAGAGCAATTTTATATCGAGACGACATCTGAAAACGTGTCAAACGACAAATTCATTCCAACGATAAATGACGATTTATTGAAATCTTCACGCTCGAGGAAAGGAGAATCATTACTATACCGCATAAAAGTGTTTCTCTAGAAGGTATCCGATTTTAGAAGGTATTGAAAAAGAGAGGTATATCATTTTATTCACTACAATCTATCGGGTAACATACTCATTTACAGGTCCATTTATCATGTTTGGGGATGTACCGGGAGGGAGCGGGAAAACAAAAATCATTTTATTTTTTTTCACAGAAAGCTGTTATTTGAAAGCAGTATTCGTTTTCGCGTCCGGAGTGCGTTCTATCTTCACAGAATAAGTAGCACAGTTTGATCGTTGAAGATGATGTTCCTCAGTGTGATATCATGTCTCTAAATGGCCACGACCATAAAATGACAAGTGTACAATGGGTTGACCAGATGGACTTGGCTTACTTCAGCGGCAAAGAAAGCAACAAGTTCCTAAAAATTTCAATTACGAGATCTTTGCGGGAAATGTGTTCGTGAACATTAAGAGCTTCAGAAGCGAGTTATCAATATATCAGGGTACGATAAAAACCTAATAGGAGAATCATCGACCTGTAAGTCTCTCTGTAAGAACTCAGATAAGCACCTTTTGAGGGAGGGAAATTGCGGCGTTATGAGGGGGCGGGGAGGGCACTAATCCTGCAGGATATTCGAAGCGTTTCAGTGTCCGGAACCCTTTTATCCGAGGATCGCTAGCCTCACCTTAAAAAGCGGGTTCGCGCGGAATCCTAGAAGCCTTGCATATGAGCGATCGACCTCGGGGACGTGCGCTTCCTTCCATCCGCTCGTCGACAAGGTCGCGGGCAACCTTTCGAACTTTTTGTCGATATTCCGAAGCGACCGTCCACGACGGAGAGAGGCACGTGAGTTTACCCGCCTCTCTATCACCTTGCCCGCTAACGGAGTGTTTTAGAACGGCGTGAAACGGCCGTTGAGCTTGTGCGTCACCGTGATTCTACAAACTACTCGTCGCTGGTCTTCCAACACCCGCTCGACTGCGCGTGCAGTCGTCCTGGTCGTTTGGTCCTTCATCTACTTTCGTTGGTCTCCTTCGAGCCCTTCAAGATCTTCCATTGGCATGCAAGTTGTCTGCGTTGTATGCAGTTTGCTGTCAGCCGGAGAGAGTGTTTTTTCATGGAACAGGATTACGAACAACCGATACTTTTCAATAGGGCCGTCGCAGAGAATGCAGAGTTCCAGCAAAACAGCATATTTTTACTTCCAAAAAGGTATGTAGTTGTCTGCACTCCATTAGTTAAGTATCATCTTTTTCAGAAACGCTTGTTGGATTAATTATTTCGTTTATCTTAAAAATATCCTGTCTTTCAATAAAAAAATAGTATTAATAACGATAATAATAGCGATCTAAGTAGAACATCTTCATGATTGTAATTATCATGATTCATCTTATTATTTTTTGTATATTTTTGTTATAAAATAATATCTTATTTTAATATTAATGCTTCGTTTTCCTTTTTTACAGAATTATTGCCCTAGACATCATTTGCACGGAAAATCATCTATCATATTTCATAAGTGTCGCGTTAGAAAATACCGGATTTGGAAGAAATATTATCTAAGGACCGCAGCTGATCATCGAGGGACATCGTCGCAGAAGAGAATCATGGGATCGCCGCAGAAGAGGATCTTCCTGGAATCTTGCTGTAGGAGTGGATCGCCGTGGGACTTTGTTACAGAAGAAAATCATTGGATAACTTTATTATATTATATAGAAGAGGATCGTTTTGATTCGGCTTCATCGTAGGACTTCATCGCAGAAGAGGATCATCCTGGCATTTCACCGCAGAAGAGGATCATCGGTGTGGGATTTCATCGCAGAAGATCGTCGTGGGACTCTATCGCAGAAGAGGATCGTCGTAGGATTCCGCCGCAGAAGAGGATCATCGTGGGATTCCATCGTAGAAGAGAATCGTCGCAGGACTCCGTCGCAGAAGAGAATCGTTCTAGAAGAACTACATCGCAAAAAAAACTGCGTTTTCATAGATGAAAATCAGACAATTTTATCACAAAATATTACCATAGTACCTTCATCGAGGATCATTGCAGAAGAGAATTGTCGTGAGACTACGTAGTAGAAGAAAATTCTCATGTGGTTTCGTCGCAGGAGAGGATTGTCTTGGGACTTCATCGCAGAAGAGGATCATCGTAGGACTTCATCGCAGAAGAGGATCATCGTAGGACTTCATCGCAGAAGAGGATCATCATAGGATGACATCGCAGAAGAGAAAATCATCGAGGGACTTCGTAACAGAAGAAAACTCTCATGTGATGAAAGCAGAATCATTAGAGGAACTTTGTTGTAGAAAGCATCATTGCGTGGCTTTGCTGCAGAAGAAAATTGTCGAGTGGCTTGCGAGATTCTGTAGAAGAGGATCGTCGCGGGACTTTATGGTGGATAAGAAACAGATATCTAATATGAAATTTTCTTAAAAATAAATGTCACTGGAAAATTTACATTATTTTAACATTATAAAGCTCACATTTGTCGTATACATTAAATATAGTTGAAATTAGATCTCCAAAATGTACAAAGAGAACATGAATTTTTCATATTAGAGTTTCATATAAATTATGAATTTAAACCTTAATTATAATAGAAGTAACGTCATTAAACTTGAATCGAAGAGCATCACAATATTTCATATTCAATTATCCACATTATGAGATTTATATCTGAATTTCTTAAATATTATAATATACTCGGAATATATTCATAATATACTCGGAATTTTGTCAATATGTGAGTTTTCTGAATCTTATACATCGTGGGATCTGAATCTTCGACGTCATGGAACCTGGATCTTTAACATCGTGGGACCTGGACCTTCCGACATCGTGGGACCCTGGACTTTCCGACATCGTGGGACCCTGGACCTTCCGACATCGTGGGACCCTGGACCTTCCGACATCGTGGGACCCTGGACCTTCCGACATCGTGGGACCCTGGACCTCCCGACATCGTGGGACCCTGGACCTTCCGACATCGTGGGACCCTGGACCTTCCGACATCGTGGGACCTGGATCTTCCGATATCATGGAATCTGGATTTTCAACATGGTGGGACTTGAATCTTCGACAACGTGGGATCTGGATTTTTGATATAGTAGAACTTGGATCTTCGACAACGTGGGACCTGGATTTTCAACATCAAGGACTTGGATCTTTGACATCGTGGGATTTGAATTTTCGATATCGTAAGATCTGGATTTTCGACATCATAGGACTTAAATTACTGGCATCGTGGGACCTGAATTTTTGGCATCATAGAGCCTGGACTCTGACATCGTAGGACCTGGATCTTCGACATCGTGGGACCTGAATCTTCGACAACGTAGGATTTAGATCTTCGATATCGTGGGGCCTGAATCGTTGGCATCGTGGGATTTCAATCTGTAATATCGTAAACGTATAAACTTTTATTATCATGAAAATTTAACATCGTAGAGTTTGTATCATAATATATATTTTAACATGAAATGAAAATTTATATAAAAATGAAGTTTTTAAATATTTTAATGTTTATATTTTTAATTTATTTTTATATAATTCTTCTTATATTCATTTCAGAATTACATAGAAAAAATGAAGTATAATCATAAATACGATATTAAAAATAGCATATTATGTAAAACTATATAAGTTTATATTAATAAATTTTGCTATAGATATATATTTTTAATTTTTAAAATAAAATATTTATTCTCTTTCACAGATATATATACACGTGTTATTATTCTTACACAATCGCCTCATATATTTATTGTATATTCTTTCTTGTATTTTAAAGGAAAATAAAATAAAAACAAGGTTGATTCTCGTCTAAGCAATGTCCTTAATTTCTCCTCATCACCTTTATACTTAAACAATATTTAAGTACAATTCAGAAATAAAAACAATGATTGGTATTTATTAAAGTTGTATGCAAATATATACACTTCTGTCATTATTATAATAATGCCATAATTCGATTTTAACACGTTGACTATTGCATTTTCTTTTATTGATTGTACAAAAATTAAACTAATGATGGTTGAATTATGACTTGAAAAAATGTAACTTTAAGTCCATATATATATATTTTTTATCTCATTTCATTTACTTCATCGATCGTACAACCAATGTTTTAAATGCAAACAATTATATTCTTTATGCGCACCTTAACAAGATATAATAGTATCGTAGCCAGCTGGTCACTGGCGATCATCACGGCACTCGTATGTTAATTGCAGATTTATAAGAATCTTTATACTCTGCAATTCCTCAGACGCACATCACATTTTTACAATATGTACAGCGTATATATACAGAAGCAATCATCCTCAGCGTTTACCGACCCGCGCATCACAAGTATTCTTATAAAATGATTTGACTCATAAATAAAAAATCACATATTAAACCACGCAGCAAATGCACAATGGTTCTAAAATTAATCTCTCACAAGTCACCCCAACAACACGAGGTTCAAAGGATACTTAAAGATTACCCATGAAATATCGAGATATTAATAACGTAAAATCTCTAACGCCTTTGCGGCTATGTATTTTACATCCCCGAATGTTCGTATTGTTGCTTGGGTAAGTTAAATCACCGACGAAATAAGAATAAAACTCGCCAGCCTTATGAAAATTAGCGTAAAAAGAATTTCGCCATTTGATAACTTCCTATCAGTAAAATTGATCAAATCAACATCGATGATAATCGCAGAAACGCAATTTCATAAAAATATACAACAAATTTCATTGTAACTCTGTTAATACACGTGTAGAGCATCGAGATAATTGTAAATTGTAAAATAAATATTTTATTATATTTTGAACATGTCCAAATCATGTATAACTAAACACTGCCGATAATGTCCTCGTTCTTTAATTACTCTACATGCACTCGCTTTTCATATATTACAACTTCTCCAAGACTGGCGGTCTTTACTCTCGTTTTACATCGGTAGTTCGACCTTGAATTGCTCAAGCGACGTTAGCGTCTTGTTTGATGCCCTGGAAAGGGCTTTGCATTCTGGCAGGCTTGCTGGGCGCAGCGAGTAGCCTGCTCCAAGCTCGACAGGTTTTACCGGACCAGACCCACATGCCGGAAGTAACACCGACTACGAGAGACAAGAAGAGCCTGAGGAGAGCTACTTCAAGGCCGGCAGCCCGATAGACTGGGCCTGGTGCGCAGTTCTGGGTAGCTCGGCAGTCCAACGCGGCTAGCAACGCCAGTTTCCGCCATCGTGGCCTTACTGATGACTCGTGCAGGACGCAGATGAGACCACCCAATGCCGGTAACGCGTACAGTAGCGCGAAGATGCCCAGCCGAGTCATCAGGCGTTCCAGCTTCGTAGCGCTGCGACCGGCGCAACGCACGGCTCTTCGTACGCGAATCAGTGCGCTGCCAGCAATGCTGCCAAACACACAGCCCAACAACAACAATGAGGCATGCGGCACCACCTCCAGCCAAAGCGCCGACTCGTCAGAGATTTGACACAGCCCGGTCAGCTCGTCCGCCACCACGTTACGTGACAACAGGCTTCCTGCAAGGAGGTCAGAGATTTCTAACATCTTCATCTCAGAAATTCTTAAAAAGTTTCTACGATCGTAATCCAAAACGACGTTTACCTCCCGTAAAGAGTACTGGAAGGACCCACGCGGCTGCATGAAGATAGGACGCGATGTTGTGAAGAGCTTCGCTGCTCCACTCGTTCCTGGCGCTCAGCAGCCAACAACCGCAAAGCACCGCCCACCATGTGCTGCTGGCTAGTCCCAGGTAGTACCTGACCAGCCACCAAATTGTACAGGGGACGCTCTTCAACCCATCACGAACCTATCGATGAGCAAACATTATCTATTAATAGACGAAATGATGGGTCTTTTTGTAGACAGTTTTTACAGAACTATGCGCTTTCGATGGTGAAAATTAGGTCAGTTACTACGCACGACCATTAGGTTTTGAGAAAAGAAAATAGCGTTTAAATGTGGTATCGTGTCGATACTGCTCACCGGAACATAGCTTGTCCCATCGATCTGGATAGCACAGCTGAGGTTTTCAGCACCCACGACACCCCGGACAATGTATGCCACGGAGAGGAGATTATAGCAGAGAGCCAAGAAAACAATCGGCCTCTCAGGATAGCGAAACCTGGACGGCTCGACCCAGAAGGTCAGCAAAGTGAAGGAAGTCGACAGGAAGCACAGCCATGCCCAACCGGTCATCCATCGCTCGGCGAACCGCTTGTCTTCCGCGCGATAGTAGGCGTCGGTGCCGCAGCGTGGTGCGCAAGAGATCTAAAGCAGTCACACGTGAGGCGAACGGTGAGAAAGTGTCGATTCATTTTCCGACTGGTCTCGACTCAATCGCCGATCATGTCCTCTAACCGTTTTTATTTCGGGAATCTGCACGAAAGGCGGCGGACACTGATGATGATGTTGCTGCTGCTCCTGCGTGGAGATCTGCAGCGGCTGCTCGTGGTGCACAATCGGCCATTGCTGTTGCACGCTTGGCAGGACCGGTAGGCTGCTGTCGTCCAATGTCTCGTCCGGCGATTTTACGCAGAGTACATTATCTGAGAAGAAATCAAGGGTACTTTGATGCAGAAAAATAGATCTTTCCATAAAGTTATTTCTTACAAAGAGACTTCACACACACACACACACACAAATGGAGTCTTGCGTGTAGAAAGTCGTAGAAAGATGAAACGCACTCATCTACATCTTCCCACACTCAAAGAACTCTGTGCGCTTCATCATACATATACATTGACAAATATACAAGAAGAGCCGAGAGTGCTTTCTGTCCTCGTCTCCGAGGAGAAATTAATTATTCAATTTGTGACGACGCGTGATGAAGCATTGAACGTAGACTCCAGTCGCCATGATCTTGATCAGATGCAGATTATCATCTGCTACTGATTGGCCGACTGATTCGATGATAAATGGACGCTCACCCTGACTAAGGAAGCGGTCGCAGTCCAGCATATGTGGCCACGGAAGCGCGAGGACGGTTAAGGCGGGCTCGCAATCCCTTCTTACGGAAAGGCAGAGGGACTTGCAGACCGGTATTTGCATAGTCACATGTTCCGAGCAGACCGGAGCGAAGACGGCGCACAAGAAGAGTCGGAGATGTCTCGAGCAGTTGTAGTGGACCAGCGGCATGAAGGTCGCTAGCTGCAAACAAATGCATTGTCAACGTTATCGCTGGAAATCGCTGGAATCGCCTTGGCGAAAATTATCACGCAATTTCCGTTGCGTTGTGTATACGCGATGGAAATTCCATTTCCATCATGGACACAATCGAATCTCCATTATATCCATAATGAGCATTCGGAATTTCAATTATGCACATAATAGCAATTCTCAGTATTATCATTAGCCACACGCGAAAAATGCAATTTCCATTACGGACATAATGGAAATGCAAAATTAGAGAAAAACGTTCCACCGAGAACCAGAGAGACACACTCTTGAGTGGTCCTGGCTCCCGATGGAACTTCTCTCGCTCCCAATCAGTGAGATATTTTTCAATATCGCCAGAAATTGTTGCCACTTGCCTCAACTTTCTGATATCACTTCTTTTGTATTCTAAACACGCGAAGTCGAGGCAATAACACGAACGACGATGGGAGAGAAGGGACAGGGAGAGAGAGAGAGAGCGAGAGAGAGAGAGAGAGAGAGAGAGAGAACGAGAGAGGGTAATGCACCTAACGGGGCGGAGAGGAGACGCTTCGCTTCCATGAGATATAACGAGCGGTGGGCATCGGGGGTAATTATCCCGCCCATTCTTCCCGCCTCAATCCCGATAGATCCTCGCACGTCCTCGCCGGGGCCCGCGCCGCTGCTGCGGCCCACCGGGCCCATCTCTTTCCCTGCTACCCCCTTACCTGTCGCCCCCCTTCTCCCGGCTCCTCTCACCCTCTAAGATTCGCCCATTACGGGCGAACCCGATGCTCTTCTCTCTTCCACGGCGCTCCCAAATTATAGCCCCATGAAATTACGTGGTAACCCGTAACGCCGGAGCCCTCCGCCGCTTCGTCTCCCCCCTCTCCCTTCTCTCTTCGCCCCCTTTCTCATCGTGATGTTCTCTTCGGGTTCTCTCTTCTCACCGATCAAGGTGGACCAGCAGCGCGGCCGGGAGGCAACGGCGCGGAGAGAACGAAAGGACGAGAGAGAGAGAGAGAGAGAGAGAGAGAGAGAGAGAGAGAGAGAGAGAGAAGAGAGAGAGAGAGAGAGAGAAAGGGGGAGAAGCTCCGTCTGGAAATCGCAACGCGGATCATTTCTATTCCTCGCGCGCACGGTAGACAGCCGATCAATAATCGAACTCGGCGAAGGGACTGATATTTTCGCGCGAGGGCGGTTGTCTTTAATATTTTCCAGCGGGTCGCCTCGAGAGTCGCGCGGTGGGCCCGATAATTGAACTGCGTTCGCTCTCGCGGCTACGCGTTTGTTATTGTACCTCTCTGTCTCCCCGCTTCGTTTTGTTGCGCGTTTTTCTCCTGCTTTTTCACAATCTCTCGGATCTTGCGCGCGTCGCGAGGCGGAGCAGCGCGGCGCGGCGGAGCGCGCAGAAGAAATCGGAGCAGACCGGTTCGTTCATTATTTCGCATTCTTCTCCTCCGGGAATGACCAGAAGAAGAAGACGGGAGTAGAAAACGGCGCACATTCCCTCCTTTCCGCCTGTATCTCCTCCTCCTCCTCCTTGCCCCTCGCACGCACATCGCGGTCCCCTTCGAGGCATTTTCAAAGCGGCTTGACAGACAACTCACGGATAGAAGAAGAGACGGACGAACGGACGGACGGATGAACGGGGGGGGAGCCAACTTACTTCTTATTGCAGTCCGCTCCCTTTTCCTTCCCGCTTTGTCCTTACGCGGCGCGCTCGTTCCGCCTCGATCGAGTCATTGTGAGGGTCCTTTGTAAGACTGCATGTATATTTATGCGACGTGACGCATAAATCGCCGAGACGCGATGTCGCAAGCCGCGGAGGGATACTTTTTTGCGAGGGGCGGGGGGAGCTTCGCTTTCGGGGGAGCTTTTTGCTTCCTGCTGTCCTCCCGTCACCGTGGAGAAATGCAATAAATCATAGACCGGGTGCAGTGAATTTTTACGCCCGGACGTTGTCAAATCTCGGGAAATTTCGTCCTTTCCCCGGAAAACTTCGCACGCCTCGTGTCTTGAAGAAGGATATCAGGAGAGACATCAGGAGGCGAGGGAGCTGTGTGACTTTCTTAGACCCCCCAATACGATCGCGTTTAGCTTTGAAATTGCGCGTCTTTCAAATCTTCGACTTTCAAAGTGTTCACGAAAAGTTCCTGAATGAAATCTTCGGATGGTCCTGGATTTGTGCAACTCGGAAAGCTCGACGTTGGAGTCTCTCCTCGAAATATTGTTCAAATCACCGAATTCCCGTGCTTCCGACGCAAAGCGTAATTTCGATCGGCGTTGAAATTTCGGCGTAAATCGAAGTTAACCGACGTTTAGCATCTTCGAGATATCGCACTCGAGGAGATCGAGACGAGGAGCGCGGATGACCAAGCGCGCCCTGCAATTTGCCGCCTTCCGGGAACGATGGCGTGTGATTGGCGGTGGCGCCTTTCTTAGGATCATCGGGGCTTGGAGAAGTCATCAGCCTGCGAAACGTGTTCGAGCTAATCCCTCTGTAATTGTCCTGACTAGCAGGATGTCGACTAGCTGGTTCTGAGGAACGATCAGTCGCGCCGGTTTCGGTGTGTTTTGAACGTTTCGGGCCTGCGAAAACCAGAATGTCGCTCGACGTCGCTCGTGGCTCCTGAGCGTTTTTATCCTAAAGATCACTCGACAGACTTTCTCGAGATTTTTTACGGTTTTGAAACTTCGCAAGAATTTCTATGAATTGTGAAAATTGTGAAAATTATATCATTTTTCAGATAAATATTAACACAGTATGTGAAACATGACATTGTTTACACGACTATGTACAATCTAATTATGTAGTACTGCATGTGACATAAAAAAAGAAGAGAAAAAAGAATGAACGCTCATACGTGTGAAGGATACTCATAAAATTGTAAATCATAATTACAACCATAAATTCAATTATTAAATGTTGGATTTTTATCACGTTAAATATTTCGTCATGTGGGATTTTCAGGCCCCTCTCTGATTCTACAAAATTGAAGTTCAGAGTTAAACTAAAGCGTCTTAAGGAAGCCGCGAGTTCCATGTGATTCAAGGATCATGTCGTGTACCAGTGGAGATTATATTTATATTTTTCTCACGCACGACCGTGTTAATATTTCTGCCGACGCGGGATGCAAATTTCGTAGACGAATGCGCCGAGCGATAAATCGGATAAAACATTCCCATTAATTGCGTAAGAGGAGGTTGCAGATGTTGATACACTCTTGCCGCACTCCCGCGATTCCTTCGCGTTCGATCGTATCGGCGAAGAGAACGCAACCTCCTTTCTCTCTCGAGTCTTCCTTCAAAGAATAACGAAAGTTTAATCCCGCGGACTGTAACGAGTCGAAGGATTACGTGCAGAACCGTCGCTCGGGAATGACGAAACTCGTGAATGCGGAGGAAAAACCGCCAAGTCGCGTCTCGTCGAAGTAACTTCGCGGAAAATCGGCCGTAAGTTGTCGGATTGCGAGCTTCGATCGAATCGTGAAGCTGCGAGTGCAAAATCTCCGGTTTTTACGATCGCGGTTTGAACGACCGCGGCCGGCTGAGGCAATTTGTGCAACTTAGAGCACAGCTCCTCGGAGCTTTCGTCGACGGACCCGACGAGACTTCAATTTCGAAAAGCCACGGTTCGACAAGCTTCAAGGACCGCGGAATGTTTTTACGATCGCTACGTTGGTGTGTGCGAAGGTGCGCGTGCGAAGGCTCGCACACATGTGTGCTTAATGGTATCACCGACGAACACCGAGCTCGTGTAAGACTCGCCGATGGCGCGGGGGGGGAGGGGGTGAGGAAGGGAACGCGAACGAGGAGAGCGAAGGAGGAAGGCGAGAGGGGGCCAGCGGGGGGAGAAAACGGAGAACGATAGCGGCATCCTTTGAGCTCGATGCGTACTCCGGCGACGACCACCGCGGTGCCGTCTGCGTTATCTCGAGGGCCTCGTCATACCATTTATGAGACAAACGTTACCCCGATACGCTCCGCGGAACCGATAATGCGAGAAAAAATTCTGCGGGATCGATTGCGGGATCGACGACGACGACGACGACGACGGAGAGAGAAGAAACCGGAACCCGAAGACGTCCGGAGGACTTTAACTTCCACGACAAAATCCGTTCCGCGCGATAAAAATTCCACTGAGGCTGACTCGAGCGACGTTTGAAATTCTCAAAGTTCGTAGGTAGGTCTCAAAAACCGCGAAATTACGCGAAATTAACGAATCTCGGGAGATGGAAACATATCGACAGATTTTCCACGATTCGGAAATACACTTGTTTTTTTGTGCGTTTTTCTATGATTTTGTATCGATTTTTACCTCGTATTTTGTTCATAATCGATTTTATAAACTGACGCTTCAATCGTTCGCATCGTAAGATTTGAAAAATATACCCACATCATTCTTTTCTTCAGACGTCAAATGTAATAATACAGATAAAAAGATATGATTTTGTGATTTAATATAGCCTCAATGAAGCACTTTCTTTTGATGCAAATAAGCGTTAATAACACACACGACATAAATATTATATATATTAATGCTAAAATGAAATACGAGTCGCTACGCGTTGTTCAAATTTTAAAGTAACCAAGTGAAAACGCGATACTGTCGCGAAGTGAATGAATTTCTACGGATCGGCAAAGGATCAACATGCCGTGTTTTCCTCCTATTTTTCACAACAATCGACTCGTTCTTGAGTTCATGTTGCTCGGCCGACCGGCTTTTTCCGTCGGCGCATCTCAAACGAAAGATCGCGACCGCATCTGTCCGATCATAATCACGAGTAATTGCAGGTATGTGAAATCATACCTGCGTCGCGGCGTATTATGCTCGCATTAAGTCATAAAGGCATTAAAGCGCAATCGCGTGTAATGGCAGCCGCGCCGCGAGGCGCGTCTGTATTAAATTACAAATGCCTTCAATTACGAAGGCAAACCGAATTATAATTTAAGCGCCTGGCCGTTGCGACTGTGTGTAATTATGCATGTGTGCGTGCGCGCACTTAAGATTAAGCGCAATAAAATATCCTTTTTATCGTTACGATTTGTGCTCGATCGCATACGAATGTACGATTACGTTTACAGATAGCGCGTAGCGCGGCGCGATTACATCACATTACAACTCGATTAATTGCGCAACCGCGTGGCTAGCGGCGCCGGCGCGTTTCTCCTCCGAGGAACTTCGAAAGTGTGAACTTTGAAAAGAGTTTCCAAAGCCCACGTTTCTCTCCGCTCCTCGCAGCTTCGGGACACGGCGAGTGGAAATTCCATTCAATGTGCTTTACAGTCCCGCGTCGAATCCGTGCCGACATTGCGCATCGTTTGCTACAAGCAAGCGTCCTTTTCATTCACGCATCTTTCCCTCATATCTGAGTATCTTCGACATGTATGTATCACAGCATAAACGCACTGTCGCGTTAATTAAAGCTCCTGCGTACTTGCCGCGGTCATCTTGATTTATCTTGATCTTGAAACGAGAAAATGCACGTTGAAAATTCCGGCAAGGTATGTCGAAATAAAGGAATATATGCAACAAATAACACTTGCAATCAATTGGGCATTCTTGTTTCAGACACTTCAAACGCTTTCCCTTCGCTCTAGCGATCAAGAATTAGCGTAAAATTAACGCAACACGCAACTCACCCTTTCACCTATCCCTTTCCCATGATTCTATCATGTTAATTTTACGGTAACTTATCGATTGTTAGAGCGAAAGGAAAGTATTCGGAGTATTTTCTAGGTGTGCTCAGTCAAGATTGCGTCATTTTTTGGGCATATTTCTTTATTTTGACACGGGTAGGAATCTTGAGCACGCATTTTCTCGCTTCTGACGTCACAAATCAAGATGACTGTGGCAAGCAGCCAGGTTTAAGTGTAAAAAAAAAAAATGAAATAAACGCGAATTACGCGAATTATCGTCGCAAGCTATGTACAAACATTCTGCCGAATCGGTCGGGAACGAGCTAGACGAGAACAATTTGGACTAAGAGGGATTATTCAAATTCAGCTATCGTCGGTTTCGTTGTCTCTACGCGGTTTCGTCCACGTGATATATACGCACCACAAAAGCGCGCGCGCTTTCGTGTAATCCGGCGAGAGCTTAAGAATTCCAAGTTTCCTCCTTTGCGATTGCACATCATCGTCATTCCCGGCTTCGAGTGGGCTCATCGCGTGAAAAGCGCATATCAAATGCATCCGCCGACCATGTTCCCATACGGACGCAATGCACACACCTCTGTGCGCACCACTCGCGCGCACAAACACACACACACATACATATACATGTGCGAACGAGGGAACGCAGCTGCTACAAAAATACGCGGTTTTGCTCGTCAGAGCTATCTCGCTTCGGGCGGCTTCAAAGGAAGCCGCCTTAACGTTATTACGATAATAAAACTGAGCGAGCGAGAGTGAACCGTTGGCTATAAATACCTCTCTTTCTCTGCGTCATGCGCACGTTGTGTGCACGGCTACGCGGACGTGCGTGCGTACGTGTGGGTGTGTATGCGAGAGACGCGTAACGCGTGCGAGTGCGGTTCCTTCTCCCGCAGTCTCTCCGATTCCCTACGGTGTCTCCGTGCTAACATCACTTATCTAAAATTGTACCGAAGAGGCTTACTTATGCTGCTTTTAGGACAGAAGCCTCCTCCTCCTTTTTTCTCTCTCTCTCTCTCTCTCTCTCTCTCTCTCTCTCTCTCTCTCTCTCTTATTTTAGACAGGAAAATTGTGATTTACTTTCACCCGTTAATTTATTTTAATTAATTCACTCATTCATTCAGCTCGCGTTTAATTTAAATTAAAGCAGTCGATTAAAATTAATTTGCTCAGTCAGAACGAGTAATTAGTATATTATTCGGACGTCAACATTCAATAAAACAAGATCTCTTTCTCGCCGACAACTGTGTGCGGGCTTTCACATAATTGATTATTCGTCTGCATTTTATGTTATGCACCTAGGAAATATTTCAGAAACGGGTCCGCCGGCTTCGCCGGACCATCAATGGAACGTTCACAGTGCAAAAAAATATGAGAGAGAATGAGAGTAAGTGTGAGTGTGAGAGTGAGAGTGAGAGAGAGAGAGAGAGAGAGAGAGAGAAAAGAGAGAGAGAGAGAGAGAGAGAGAGAGAGAGAGAGAGAGAGAGAGAGAGAGAGAGAGAGAGAGGGAGGGAGAGAGAGAGGTCAAGAACCCGCAGTTTAGTTACCTACGAAACGATGAGAAGAACGGTCGTCGACCGTTTCGACGCCGAACCATTAGCACTACAGTCGGTCCCGCCATTTTGCCGTTAATTAGTCGCGGTGGCATTCCCCAGGAAACGGATTCCCCAGGCGGAAGCGCGGCCATCGAACGATCGATGGATCCGACGATCCGGCGGCAGCGGAGCGGACGAGAAATTGGCTTCTAATTACGTCTCCCGCGGAGAGCACTGTACATCTCCGAGGCTCCGGAGAAAAAGGGACCGGTATTCTCCCTTCGCCCCTAACCCCCTCTCGCCACTCTTCCGCAACGTCGCGGTTCAGCGACTTTGATTCGCCTTATCGCTGCTAATGAGAGCCGGTCGCGCGCGCTCTTTGATCTCCGATCGCTTATTAACGCTCGATGCGCCATGAAATACTCCCTCCTCTCCTCCTCCTCTCTTCCTCCTCCTCTTCCCCTATGCCCGTCGCTCATTTCCACTTCCACACTACAACCCGAGGATTATTCTAAGAGATTACACAGGGCCGTGCGTTTGATCTCATTGTTGGGATCTCCCGTCCCAATTACAAGTCTCGCTCGAAAGATAAGGGACGCCGCGTGAATATCTGCACGATAAACGCCATAAACGTCTTAACTTTTGAACGCGATACCGATATACATCGCGGCAGCTGTTTACAGTGCGAGAAAAGATACACAGGTATCAACGAGATCCCACCGTATGACAGCCGTAACGTGTGCGTGTGCGTGTACGTGTGTGTGTGTGTGTGTGTGTGTGTGTGTGTGTGTGTGTGTGTGTGTGTGTGTGTGTGTGTGTGTGTGTGTGTGTGTGTGTGTGTGTGTGTGTGCCATGACGCGATACGTTTCAAGAAAGAGTCATGAAGATGGAAGAAGTCATGAAGATGATCGCCGAATCGAATGATTTGCCTGAAATGCGGCTACCTCGGCATCGATGAAGTACACTTCACGTTTCGAGAGATCGACTCACGGCGTGAAGCTTCATCTGTTGTGCAGCTTCGCTGCACTACCTTGCACTATCTCTTCTTTTTCGCGGCGAGCCTCAGGCGAGGGAACACCTGTTCCTCCTTAAATTCCAAAAACGTGGACTAGCTCGGGGCGAAGGAGAACAGACCTGGATCTCTTCGACATGTGCGACAAGCGGCAATTATCAGTCATCGCTGAAACTCGTGTTTCGAACGACGCACGCGTCAAGTGCCAGCTGCCAATCGCTGCTCGGTGAAGTGCCTGCTGCTCCTCTACGTTGAATCTTCATTTACAATTTCTGGCTCTATTTGTGGCTCTACTTTTTTTTATTGCTCACGACCGTCGTTATCGCGTTTCTGCTCCGCAGATGCGATTTCCCAGACGGCGCTACACGTGTACGCGCGACAAATAGACACGGCGATGAAGAGCGTCGTGATAAAAAAAAGCGTCGTAGAAGCGTCTGAGAAAACACAGCCTAGCGTACCTTAAGTAATTAAGCAAGACTCACCCCTCGTTCTGCCTGCACTTGGTCCGTGTGGCCCATAAAATTCGGCATCGCCGTCAAGTTGTAGCGCAGTCCCCTGCAGAAAGACACGCTGAGCCGTTCGCACTTGGCTTCTGCCTTCTGGCTTTCCGGCTTGGCGTTCCATCCTTGGACCAGGCATGCTGCCACTGCCAGCACAAGCAACTCGCGAAACATCATCGTCCTCAGTGTCGCCGACATTCACACTCTACTCCGCATGGCGCGCGCATAATAGCAACAACGTGTGTACAAAGATCCAGTTTGTCGGCACTCTCTTTCCCTCTTCGAATCGGCACTTGCGGCGATGCGAGGTTCACTCGCGCGATCGTTACGCGCAACCTCCCTCCCTGCAATATCAGTGCGCGTCGATGGTCGACGGCCGACTGGCGATCCCGAGGACTCGCTCGGCCGCGTAGCCGCGGTCGCGCGTACCTTCTCCGCTTTTTGCCGCCGCGCCGCTACGTCGCCGCCGCGGCGGGCCCTATTATTTCGGCCCGACCGCCGAGGGATCATGGGACTGATCCCGCAGGCGTAATTAGGAACAAAGGGAGCGCCGGATGCTGCGCTACCTCGACTTGATGTGTTTCTGTCACTTTCTTGGAAACGCGAAGGCTCGAGCGACAACCCTGTCGCTCGCTCGGTTGAGGATTTTTCTTGACACGACTTGCCGAGATTTTGATACCCACACGACGCTGAAGAAAATTCCTTTATAGCGACGTCGAACTTGTAATCTGTGGAATTTGGAGCCGATGAGTCGTTGTGCGTCCTCGGAGTCGCTCGAGAGTCTGAAAAATGGAATTGCTTTGTATTACAATTGAAATTAGAGTTAGAACCGAAATTATTAACTAAAACTGATGTCAAGTGAATTAGTCTTTGGGATGTCCCGAGATCTTTTCTGAAAAAAGACAGAAGACAAAATTCTTTTTCATGGAAACTAAAATTTAAATTTTACTTGAGCAGTACTTGAGATTATTAAATTGTAATTAGTGTGAAAAATTAGTTGACGCACGATATAATGCAATATAATACTTCCTCGAGATGTAATTTCCCTTATTTGCGGATTTAAAGATTTATGACGTTAAAATGTTAGCAAGTGCATTAACAAAATGTCAGAGAGAACCGCTTCTAAAGTAGGCACGAGTCAATGAATCAATCTCGCTTTTATTTCTCCTCGCGATTCTTTTTTCAGAATAATGAATACGGCCGAAGCTTCGATTTTTTAGCTGGCTGTGCACGCACGAGAAATTGTGATTGCCCAGATGGGCCTCTCTTGGATCGGATTTCAACCCTCTCAAACTCTTCGTTCCCCTCCTCTTTGCTCTGTACGTTCACCGCGTTCTGTCGACAACAAGTCTTTTGTATGAATTTCATTACGCTGACACAATAGCGGCGTCTGGCATCCGTCGTGTTCTTGTTCCGGGGTGAACGAGACCCAATACCCCGAGTGGGTTTTCACAAGTCCCCCTGTACCCCATCTCGGCAAGTCCTTGAAGCTCCACACGTAAATACGTAATAGATCTTGCAGGGTGGCTTTCGAAAAAAAAGTCCTGAAAAGACCCGTAAGTCCGATTTCTCAGATATTTTTTACAAGCCTCTTTTTTGTTTCACACGGTAAATTAATTGATTTGCGAACGGTAAAACAATTTTTCGGGAGATACGATTTCTTCCTTTCGCAGATTTAACAATTCGATTGACGATTTCTCTCGCAATACTGAAGTTTCGGTTTATGTGGTTTTTGCAAAACCGTATAATTCTGCAAAAATAATACTCAATCGCGGTCTGAATATTTATAACAAGCCGGAGTGAAAGATCTTCATCACGTTACCAGGTGGATCTAAGAAACGCGGCTTTGATCGGCCCACAAACAGGACCCGGTATTTCATTCGGAAAGCGCGGGGTGAATTCTGGACAGCGGTGAGTCGACGAGTCGTTATGGGCTCGCCATAATGCGTGTTAACACGATTTCGGGCTTTCCACGACCACTCCTTTTGGGCCTTTTTCGGCCTGAGTCGACGCGGTCTGTTACGCCCATTGAAGGACGACGTTGGGTATCTCGGCGCAGAGGCCGCGTGAAACATAGAATAAAGAAACCTACAATGAGACAGGTTGGGCCCCGGTTTCCTTTGACGGGATCCGTCCTCGCCGTCTTATTTTCCCCTCGCAAGCAAAAGTGCTAATTATGCGTTTTGTATGTCGCGCGCGCGCACTCGTCCCTTCTTCTCGACATGGCTGCGTCTAGCATCTAATATCCCTTTCGTGTCTCGTTGCTTGCTATAAAGTTTGTGCGAATTGTTAATATAGTTCCCGTTGTTAAACAAGTGATTAATTAATTAAAATGATTAATTAATTAATTAATTACGATTTATATGAATAATGATGAATGAATTGTCGAAATGACAAATCGATGATAACTTACCGATATGATTCGTAGAGATAGAAATCATCACTTTTACATATTCGGGATCACTCTGGGTAAAGTTCTAGATTTCTCTAAATATTTATATTCCTTGGAGCGAAACTTCTTACATAAAGATATTTAGAGAGCGGATTCGAATTTTCGGTGGAGCTGAAATTTCGGGCTGCGCGGCCCCAAAACATCGGACCTGTCGGGTCTGATTAGGAGCAGGAGGAGGAGGAGGAAGAGCAGGAGGAGAAGAGCGACGAGGTATCTCCGATACAGAACGGACTTCAAACGCTCGGATCTTGTCTTGAAATTTCGTCGCTTCGATATGACGGACAAAAACCCCCTGGCGGCCGGTCGATTCTAAATTAAACGTCATCCCGATCGTGCTGTCGAGCGTGAGAAGACGATTCGTCAGGCGAAGCGAGGAGAAATCGTAAGCGTTAGCAAAAAGCAAACGCGAGCTGCGCCGCTGGAATTTGAACTTTTTCTACGTCTGCCCACGAAAATCTCGATTCGATTCTCTCGCAAACAGCCTCTCGCGGGTACGAGAACCCCGGCCAGCTGAATCTACCAGAGGAGGACCTTCACCTTGCTCGTCATACTGGCTCGGGTTGTTCGTCGAAACACCCGACTACTGATCCCTTTCCTAGACACACCGCTATAACAATGGGACAATAAATTGAAGTTAACGATTAGGAGCCTTATATATTTAACGAAATTAACAAGGTGAAAAGTGATGCGAAAATTTTCGATTTTGTTCTTTTTTTTTTTCTTTTGTTGTATAACATCATTACTTACTTTTTCTATGGCAGCGGCAATCTTCCTCGTCAAAATTCGAAAGATAGCTCTTCGCTGGCACACTTTTTTCCAACAACGAGCTCAAAAACGTATTCCTCGGCCGACGCGATCGTCGGTGAAGCTCGACGGCATGGCCACGGCAGCGGCGGCGGCGGCGGCGGCGGCGGCGGCGACGGTGGGGAAGGAAGAGAGTTAAGAAGGCGGCGGCGAATCATCAAAGAGGATTGTAATTAGTCGCGCATGTGCCGCGCGGCCAACCGGAGCACCGGACGCGGGAATTTCTGCTTTTTGCTCGCTATTTCCACCTCGAGTAGCACCCTGTGCCCTCACCGACGCGGTGAATCGGCAGCGCGCAAGGTTCTAATTGACGAGTGTTTTTGTTAAACTTCAAAACGGTCTCCTGCAAAATCTTCGGTATACTTGGTACGGTGATGTAGATTTTTGAGGGATCTATGTTCTTCCGGAAAAGACTGCTCGGCAAATTTAACCTTTGTGTGTCTCCTCAATCACTCGTCGCTTTTTCTCCGTCGATTTAAATACAATACGAGCACGTCCTCCCTCCTTCCCTCTGTTTCTTTCAATCTCTCACTCTTTCCATGAAGTAAATTTATGAAAAATTACTCCCTCAATTAAATTGCACGCGTACTGGGTGTTCTCCATCGCGCATCAAATTCACGTGAGAGATGGGATGTGTGGGGAATGAGGGTGAGGTTGGGTGTCGGCGAAGGGGGGTGGGCAGGGAGAGAGAAACGGGATTGCATCGGCAGGCCAGAAGATACGTAAATGGCGCGAGGAGGTCTCTCATTACTCGGTAATAACCTGTAATAACGTAGATTTAATGCGCGGCTTCAAGTACAGGCTATAAGCAATCGTTCGCCGCCTTCGGCAGTTTTAATGAATTGCCCCCTCCCCTCCAGCCCCTATGTTTCGTTCCTTCTCTCTCTCTCTCTCTCTCTCTCTCTCTCTCTCTCTCTCTCTCTCTCTCTCTCTCTCTTTTTCATCTTAGTCACGACCTTTTCGCTGATGGGAAATGAATGTTGAAAACTATCGACGGCCATCGCTCTATCCTGCCTTCTAGATTTTCCGATTATTATCGAGTAGCTTAATTAAATCTCTACAAGCGGATATCGCATTGTTGAAGTTTTCGGTCCAAGTCAACGGTACGACCGTTGTTCGATCAATAAGTGATATTATTATTAAGTTTCGATATTAATTATTCATATTTCTTCTCCCATAACTGGCTTCTTTACTTATACTTTTACACTTATATTTTTTTACTCTACCATGTTCTAAGATATTTTGGAAATATTTTTTTGCATTTCGAATTACAACATCCCGGCGTTGTCTCGGCCGGAAATAGCGGCACGTTAATAGATTCAACGTACAATCCAACAGCTTTCACATTCTAGATAATGCATCATTCACCATGCTGGCGAGTTTAGTATAAAATCGCGCGGTATAAAAGGGCCGTACGGGGTCACACCTCCGAGATACGTGAACGGCAGACCCTTCATTACCCGCGCGAGACGCAGGGAGAGAATGAGGCCCCTTGGGCCAACCCTGAAGCGTCCTCTTCTCTCTCCCTCTACGTATATTATACTTTATACATACATACTCATACCAGGCGCGAAAAATTGCCGCTCGTAATTCCGCCGTCCTAGCTTCTACCTAGCCGAAGGTCTTTGAATTTCCAATATGAAGTCCAGATTACGTTTGACTACATGAGTCTTCCTAGAATTCTGGAGCCTCCATTTGTGATTTTTACAGCAAAGTGATCTTTTCTCTCAATTCGAGTTTTAAATCTTGCTAAAATTATAAATAGCCAAAATTAATCCATAAACGTGTTCAACATTGATTAAATTGAGTTGATTAAACTGAATTGATTAAACTGAACGAAAGATTATGTATATAATTGTAAAGAAAATAATAATAGTAGATTACCTAATAATAATAATGATAGTGAAAGCAAATTACCTGTGCTCTCATTGAAAACCCCTGATGGCAACTGCGGGTTCTTTAAGAAGTTGAGCACCGCTGCGCATCATTACGTGATGGTGCGGGGACTTCAGGGGTGGGACAGACGGGCCAGTCGAGCAGACCGAATCTCCCCTTCACGGCTTAAAAAGGTCAGCTGAAGCCACCGCTCTCGCCCTGCCTTCAACTTTCCACTTACCCCTTTCCCTCCTCCCTCCTGTTCCTCTCCGCCGCTACGCCATCCTTTCGTTCCGGCCGCCGCCATTCGCGCCGTTATTATCGATAAATTTCGTTTCTGTCTCGCTCGCGTTCCATGAAATTACAAAGTTCGACGGCGGTGGCGGCGGCGGTGGCAGCGGTAGCGAGATCGACCCCCTTCATTAACCCTTAAATACATTCTCCTCCGCCCCCCAACGGCAGGTATTGCTATCGTCCTCTTCGTCCGGATATGACCCGAGTTCTTGTGCGGCTTGATTCATCATTACGATGCGCAATATAAGCTCCCACGTAATAACTCTGAACTCCCACGTAATAAAAATAAGGACGCTAGGCCTCTTCTAGGGTCAGTTTGAGTTCCGAGCTTAGTCTTCAACGTTATTCTACGACGCAAAAATGAAATATATTCGAAAAATATTCCACTCTTCAAATAATCCCGTGCCATTTTAAGTGCTCGTATACATATATATAATCTACAATAAGCAATAAACGTTATTGATGCACATTCTTACTCGAAGATCCTAATTCAACGTTTGATTCAACGTTCAAATGATAACCTTAAATATTGAAGAGATGCGATAAATAACGGGATAAACGTACATGTAATGTTGATGTGGTGCATCTAACGTATCGTTAAGTCGTACCTCTCGAAAATTAGGTCTTATCGCTGTTGTTGCAACGTAAAAGTTGAAAATAAAATGGTTTTCCAATCGTTGTGTGTTAAACCATGCAAAACTTGGCGGCTTGCAGAAGGCAAGTTTCGGAGCCGATATTTTGAACGCACAACGGATTATTCGGCGACATCTAGCGGTGTCGTGAGAAACTCAGTTTGTTAGTTCCAACATCTCCACTACGAGTCGCTACTTTATGAAGGCTCGAGGTCGCTCGCGTCGCGATGCGACTCGACGACAAGTCAGACGTGCTTTATTATCAAGTAGTAAAATTAAATGACCGACTAGAGATTCCTTTACCTTCGAGTTTGACGATCCAGTGATCAGTCGGAAACCTTGTTTATTTTTTTTTCAAAATATATGTAGATCTAAAAAATGTAACAGATACGTCTGAAAGAGGGAAACTTAAGTTTCTCATTAGGCTGAAAAGAACAAATTTGTTGCCATTCAGGATTATAGGGCAGAAAAGAGAAATGCTTTGCATGTGCATAAAGTAATCGTTAACAGATGCTTTTAATTCTTTGTTGCGTTCATATAAATAAAGAATATCGTCGTTTCTATTATTAAAAGAAGATAGAAAATGAAGTGCTTGTGAATAAAAAGAAGGATAACGGTAATCAGGCTTATTAGTCCGCCATCTTATTATACGAATATTCAACGAAAGAAATTTTCTTATTATATATATATATATATATATATATACATGTAACGTATCAAAGTTTTAATAAATCAAACTTTTACGGATTTGAAAAAACATTTTGCGTTATATTTACGAGTTTGTCGAGGTAGCCACGTGGTCAATCAGTCGTATTTACGCACGCGTGGGAAAGTGCCGCGCGGAGAAGTTTCTTTGTTCAATATTAACTAATATATTATTATAACAGATATATTGTGAGTTTCGTGGAGTGTAAAGTAATTTACAATGGAAAAAAGCGAAAGGTACGAAACGTTCATCTATATATTCTACAATATCCTTTCTTACATTTATATCTTGTAACCGGTTAATTTATCAGATAAAATGAGGGTTATGTTTTTATCCCTGCCTGCTGATTGTTGTCAAACGATTTGAAAAGTTTAAAGTCCGAGTAACAGAAATATTTATAAATGCAAAAGGAAATTATCGTAAGATAGAATGACGTATAAGTAATTAAAGGATTTGTAAATATTGATAAATTGATTGTAAATATGGATAATTAATGTGGAAGAGAGTTAAAGTTTCAATAATCTCAAATTTTATGAATTAATGATATAAAAATTAATCTCTTTAATAAAACCAGGAATTTTGACACATTTCAGAATACAAGAATTAAAGAAGAAACTTGAATGTATAGAATGTTAATCTAAAAATTTTGGGTACTAAGAAACCTCAAAATAAACATAGTATATAAGTCATATTTCAACATTAACATCAGAATTGTAGTTATTTTTAACAAAGTAATTGGCATATTGAATGTCAATAATTCTTTCAGTCCAAACAATAAGTCAGAACAGACAGAGATTCCTGAAGAAAAGACAGAAACAAAGCCTGATGAAAAGGATGAACCAAAGCCAGGATGTAGTAAGCAAGATGAGTCAGCCGAGAAGGCAGGACGAACTGGAAACAATGACAGTGGAAATTGTTACTGGTAAGCAATCTATAGCAAATTTTTCAACACTATACTTCTTGTGATGATTCTTGTATTGTGACTCTTGCCTCTGACAATGCTATCCATGCAGTGGTAAGGAAAGGAACCCAAATATCGTGGAGCTGCTTTGTGCCAGCTGTTCACGTTGGTTCCACGAGTCCTGCATTGGATATCAGCTGGGCAAGCTTGTGCCATTCATGGTAAACTACACATTCATATGCAAAAATTGTTCACAAACTGGTTTGGAATATTACAAGAAAAATCAAGCATGTGAGTATATCAGATCGTATCAAATATAAAATTGCACATAGTAATAAGAACAATTTGTGTGAATTGCATATAGTAATAAGAACAATTTGTGTGATATGAAATAAGTTTTTCATCCATAGGTCATGTTCTCGTTTGTTCTTTCAGCATTCCCGCAGATGTGCGTGACGGCGATTGCGAATCTGCTACAGATGAGTCAAAAGAAGAACGAGCAAAGGAATCTTTTCCACAAGGACAGAGATATCATACCATTTATCGATTGTCATTGGGAAAGTATGACCACAATGCCCCGTAGAGTCACTCAATCTTGGCACGCTACGGTACGCTCGCGAGAGCTGTCGAATTGCGATCTTCTTTATATATTCTTCTTTATATCTTCTTTATAGTTACCACTAAATACATCACACAAATACCAAACGCATAATAAAAATGAAATATTTATGAGTTATCAACTGAGATTCTAGTTTGGCCCGAATCTCTGGTTATCATCTTATCTCTGATTATGTCATCTTTTCCAGATTCATAGGGCACTGCTGAAAGATGTTGGTACCCTCTTTACGATGGACGAGAGCACTTCCGAAGGTCAAGTATTTGGTCTAATCAGCCCTGAATTCACATCGATCAAACCGAACTACGAAGCAATGATCAAAGGTGGCCAGCTTAAAGTCACCGAAATGGGCATACAACATGTTGGTGTGTACTATTTTCTTTATCATCATCAGTTTTAGCTCGACTTGATTTTTGCAACTTCTTCATGTGCAAAATCAAGTTATAACTGAATAATTAATATTACCAATCTGAAACTTATCAAAATAACATGTTAATTTGCTTAGTCAGATTTTGTTCGCGAAAGATCCAGATTGATTTCGAGTTGACCAAAGGATACACGTGCAAGTTTAACAATTTCAACATATCATCTTGCATATTTCGATATGCGGATGTTTAAACTTTCATTCCAACATTTCCTTCTTATCTTTATCATGTATCAAGCTTTTGACTGAGTTCTCGTCTTTTTGCAACATCTCGAAACATAAAGTTTCCTAGAATGAGCTTTATTCACAGCTATGTGTGCAGATAAATCTGTCACTACTTATCTTATCGCGGGTACAATCACCAACTCGCTATCACAAACTACCCAAGCTTTAATCACGACAGAGAAATCGGCTCAATAAACTTTGCCCTAACTTACTACAAAGCTGCAAACGTCGTCTTTGATGTTGCCTCTCTTGTATCGTATCGCTTTTAACGCTATTATCTGCAAACGTACGACTCATCGTCCCAGCGTAAATTAATCAATCGGCTCGGAGAAAGAATTGAATTATCGATCTTGTCGCGGACACGAATGCGCTAACAAAAAAGGAGAAACGGTGATCGAAGTAAAGGGAAAAGGATCATCGAGGACGACGTTGCTGCGGCAGCCTTTCAAAAGCAAGTCTTAATAAGATACCGTAATGGAACATACAGTGCCTCTGAGTGGCGGATGGCGAGGTCGTAGTACGAAACGCAAGATCCCGGGTGAAGGAACGGGCACAAGCTCCGGGAAAAAAGGAAGAGGATCCGACATGGCAGCACCCAAGTTGCCAGCACATGGTTATCCGCTAGAACATCCTTTCAATAAGGATGGCTACAGGTATATCTTGGCGGAACCGGATCCTCATGCACCTTTCCGACAGGTATACACTTTGTTCTGATTCTGTCGTCAATCAATAATGACTCCAAGAGGAAAGAAGGGAGAAAAAGCAATTTCTACTCTAAGTTCTCCAAACATGATATCATCATTTGTCGTCATGAAATATGTCGCCAATTATATTATACGACGGTTGATTTTACGGACAGGAGTTTGACGAAAGCAGCGATTGGGCTGGCAAACCCATACCTGGATGGCTGTATCGCGCTCTTAGTCCGAGCTCGGTGTTGTTAGCGTTACATGACCGTGCTCCGCAACTCAAAGTCTCCGAGGATAGGCTAGCGGTCACCGGCGAGAAGGGACACTGCATGATCAGAGCAACTCACTGTGCGTCAGCCAGCAGTCCGCAGTATATTGATTTTGATTAAGACATACGTGATAATGTTCAGTTTTTTTTCTGGAATACCGTGAATACTCGGATTATCCCGATTGATCAACGAGTTTGCAGGTGTAAGCAGAGGCACTTGGTATTGGGAGGCCACGATTGAAGAAATGCCAGAAGGATCAGCCACGAGGCTCGGGTGGGGACAAGAATACGCGAACTTGCAGACTCCGCTTGGTTATGATAAATTTGGTTATTCTTGGAGATCACGGTACTGTCCTCATGATTGTAAAATATTGGCAAAATATCTCATCGAAAGATGAAACTTCCTTTTATTCACAAATATTCTCTCTAATAACGAATATATGTTTAATAGAGCCTAACAAAATCTCTGATGGCTTTAATAACAAATAGATATTTCTGCAAAGTCGTGTTAAAAATTAACTTTATCTTTTAGTCGTTCTCTGTTATTTATATGTATTTCCTAGCGGAAAAGAGATACAAAAAAAATAACGGGTTTCTCGATTGACAGGAAAGGCACGCGATTTCACGAGAGCAGGGGTAAGCACTATAATGACGGTTACAGCGAAGGTGACACGTTGGGCTTCTTGATAGTCCTTCCGAACGCGCACGACGCATCGCACATACCAAAAACTTACAAAGACCGGGTGAGCGCAACATTGCAGAAATAGAGACGCGATTGTCGAGATACTCCGATTATATTCTCGTAGTGAATTAGATTTCGCGACAAGCAAGACTACAAAATTTTCCGAGAGCAACCGAGCTCTCGAGATGTCTTTATGAATTAATTCGTTCCTTTCGATTCCCCGCTTCAGCCTTTAGTGAAATTCAAGAGTCATCTTTATTACGAAGAAAAAGATCAAGTGACGGAGGCGGTAAAGGCCCTGAAGCCGTTAGAAGGCAGTAAGATCATATTCTATAAGAACGGCATCAACCAAGGCGATGCTTTCCACGAGCTTAACAAGGGCGCCTACTATCCTGGAATTGCGATTTTCAAAAGCGCGACTGTATCCGTTAACTTTGGACCAAACTTCAAATGCCCGCCGACAAATGTGACATTTAGAGGCGTAAGTAAATTCCCGCACCTCTCGGTCGTTTCTTGCAATCGAGAACACGTATTGACTGACGATTTAAGCCGACTTAATCCCCGATCGCGAGTATTCGCTCAAGACATTAACGATCGAGCCGGGACTTGCGGGAAATCAATGTAGCGTTATCACACGATGTAATTTCGCAATCTTATTCGCATAATTATAAATTCGACGAAGGTATACGAGTGTGTTTCAAGAATTTCGGAGGTTATTGTTAAGTTTTATTGATATTAATCGCATTATTTGTGATTCTCTCGCAGATGCACGAAAGAGCGGAGGAGGCGATAGCTGAGCAATCTATGGCAGACATGCTTTATCTCATAGAGAATGAGGGAAAACTAAGACTGGACACCTTCTCTTTATGACATTAGTGCATCATTTTATTTTTGTCACTTTCATTATTCATTACACAGCTGCATTGGTTGTAGCATTGTTTGCACAACTTGTCGTCTCCGAGTCACACGAAATTTCTCAAATTCTCAAGACCTTTTCTACTCGCAACTAATGTCCCTAAATAGATTTAAAACAAATTTACAACATGTTCGCAACTCCGAAAGATCTCGTATCGATAAAGTGTGTACAAAGTTGTTAACTAATATAATCAATTTGATATACCGAAGCGGATTAAATCGATTTAATATATTAGAATTAACTCAATTAATTAAATGCACATCCAATTACAATCAGAAAGCAAAAGTAATAGCCAGTGAAACGCTGCTGTGTGCGTCAGAACATGCAAGTGGCAGTATTCAAGTTCTCGCAACTTCGATCTTCTACAGACATCGGAATCTTGTGAGTGAATAACAATAAAATTTCTAACAGCTGATAATTGGTCAACTTTCTATTCTACAAAACCTTAGTCAGATATTGTTCACTGAAGAGCATGACAAAGTTTCGACAAAACCTTGAGAATACACGCGAATTATTGCTATTTTCGATGAAACTGACATTACGATTTTTTCTATCAAACTCTAAGAACAAATGTTTATGCTAATGTCATATTCTCATGTATACACACTGAAAATAATACAAACGGCAAAAGTTACAACTGCTTGTCGCAACATTTTTATATTGTAGCTACTGTTTTGACGTTGCCACTTGTTTCGCATTTTAGCGCAAATATAGTAGTTTCTCTTTGATGCTTACTGGCTCACTTACTTTTAGTTTACTTTCTTTCTGTTAATGTATCAATTGGAAGTTTTATTATAAAATTATAAAATAAGTGCAGAGAAAAGGTCGAGAGAACAATGAATTTCATTAACCCCTTTCGTGGCAGAGCAAAATTTAGTAAAATGCACTGAAACCGCCCCAAAAGAATGACGGGGCGGATTTTCTCAATAATTTGTATACTTCAGTTTTTTTGGTCGCTGAAGCCGAATTTGAGGTTAAAATATAGAAATTCAAAATGGCGGATCTAATATGGCGACTAAAATGTTTAGAAATGCTTAATATTATAAATAAAAATAATTGGTCATTTCTCAAGTCACTAAATTAACGATTTTTATATCAAACCGCTCTAAACGCTTTTGCTGTTCGCTGCGAACTGACTCGTTCGCTGCTCGCTTTTCGTCGTACATCCTCTGTTTTTTGGTACTACCGAACACTCGGATTCCTTTAGGCGCTGTGGTCAAACGATGCCGATCCCTCTATCAGACGCCGCGGTCTCTCCTCAGTTTCTCCCTCTCACCTTTTCTCACTTTCACACATCCCGTGTGTGAAAAAAAAAATTACAATTTTCCGACATTTTAATTTGATTATAGTTTTTTTTTCATTAACAAATTATAAAAAACTAAGTTGAAATTCGTAATCAGCGACCCAAAAAATACTTGATAAAAATTCTACAACAATAGTTATTACACTTAAAATTCAATACAACACGAAAATGATCTGGACGCACCGGTGCGTCCGTGCCACAGAAGGGGTTAACAATTTGCTTGTATCGTGTTAACAAACAATGCGTTTCGATTAAAAATAACTATAGTTTAATCCACTTTTGAAGAAATAATTATCAAAGAGAGAAGAAATTATTCTTACATCTAAAATCAAAAACTTTTTAATTTAATTTTAAATTGAATTTAACTAAACAGGTCAAATTCTTTTTAAATTCAATTAAAATTTTTCAGAAAGTGCATTAGACTTCCGTTATGTTGTACATACTGTTATCTGGAGAATGAATTTTTCAGAGTAAACTTGGATTTTTGCCGTAAGAAACCTCTTGTGCAATTGTAAAAGATATTTCATATGCAATGTGACTTCATTCAATAAATACTGGACATTATTCATATCATATCACAGAAAGATACATTTTTATTGATACTTACACTGTTTTCTTGCGGCTTACATTATTATTGTTCTTAACTGATCATTAGACACTACTGAATAGTGTCATTTTCCAAAGCCGCCTCTGCAAGCAGGACTCGCTGCCACTGTTTTATTACTGTTCTCCCATTGCTCCGGTGTTTTTGCCTTGAAGGATAATAACATAATGACATATATACAAGAACATGCAATTGTTAACAGCAGTTTTGATAACAAATTCATATAACCTAAAATATTTCATACTTTGTGCCAAGACTTAATTAATAATTAATGATAATCATACTTACTACTATAGACAAGGCATGTATATCTTCTTCCAATTCCGTTTGCAGTAAATCATATATCATCTGATGTCGCTAGAAAAGTAAAAAATTAAAAATTAAAAAACAAAATGAGAATAAAACATCCTATTTTGTACTTGATTTGTTATGCTTATAATGTTATTGTTCTTTTTAATTTATTTTTATATGATGCTAACTACTATTCTAAATTTCACAATTTATGAAAATAACTCAAATTTTCTAGAATCAAAACAAAATGTTTAGTTTATTAAAGGATAAGGATATTTGATAACAATATTTGATAACAATATTTGATTAACAATATTTACCTTGATGAGAGGTTGCTTGTCAAATTTCTCAGATACAACTACAACTTTGAAATGTGACTCTGAGCCTTTGGGTGCGTTGTGCATATAAGATTCATTAATGACATCAAAGTGTTGCGGTTTCAGTGCAGACTCTAATTTCTTCCTGATGGAACTCTCCACACGCCTACTCATTGCTCCACTACTACTCATATTTTGCCAATGAATCAAGTTGTCTGTATATAATATAAGAATTTTGTATTTATATTGGCACACATATTTGTCATTCTTATGTGAATAATATAGATAAAATTAGAAGAAATTAGAAGAAATATATATTATGGATTTTATGAAAATGAAATAGAGATAGACAGATCTATGATTACCAGTATATCAAAGTTCACAAACAAGAACCATTCAAATATATATTACAAATATAATAAGTAAGACTAATAATTTATAGGTAATAAAATATGTGACAAGTGGAAGTAAATTTAACCATATAATGAAGGAAAAATGTTAGTCACAGAAGTCTGTCTTAAGAGTTATCTTTTCTTGAATCTTCCAACATATATAGACTGATGTGTCTTTTTACACAAACTTTTACACTTTTGATCGATTATTTCGTTGTATGTACAAGCGACAAATTTATAAGTAAAATGTGTTTGTAAGAACCATGACGAGAAAATAATAAATAAAGATATAATTGATTTTACAAAGGAAATGGAACAATTTCAATTTAAGCTAGTACACTAACTTTTTCTGAATACCAATTCCGTCAGCGATCTTGTGTTATACATTCATTAATAATTATTTATATTATAATATCCACAATGTTCACGTCTTTGATCTTGACGGTTACTTCCTAAGTATATTAGATGCTGGCAGGTTAAGAGAGATAACCTAGGTTAGGTTAGGTTAGGTTAGGTTAGATTTTCTTATGATACATGTAATGTCACATGACAATAGGTTTGCCTTTTCTTTGTCTGGGACTAGCAAGGATCCAAGGACAACGTTAAATTTGGAAAATGTAAAAGTACGAATAGCGGCGAGAAGAATGTCATCTTTTAAACTAAAGCAGCCAGTGACAAAAGAAATGAAAAACCTAACGGTTCGCAATACGTATGGAACGATGTTTTTTTTTATATTTTAATTGGACGTGAAAGGTTGAACTTGACACTTCAACCTTTGCATATTACTTAGAAAAACTGAATTTGAATTTAGTGTGAATATTGTTATTGAATATGAATATATTATTATATGAACATATTAGAAGCAGGATTTACTTCAAATAAATCAAAAGGTATGTGAAAAGGATACTAGGTGGTTTTAGGATTGCTCTTATGCGATTCGCGAGCAAATTAAAAATCAAAAGATCTCTTTATTTGTAACAGTTTCTTACTACTTTATTCGACATCATTATTTGCATTCGGACAGGAAAGAGAAAGCTGCGCCGGTTGTTTCTCGTCTGATTGTTACAGCTACAATATTTCGTCGAAATATTAATCGAGTGAGTGACTAGGCGACGGGGAGCGCGCAACCCCGTCCTGATACATATTTGCTATTATATACAAAAAAGGGAGAAAAAACGAGAACGAGTTATTACAATAATCTTCACTGTTTTCGGGCACGTCGTTCAATCGAATTTTGCGAAGGCAGTAGAGAAACAATTCTGTACACAATTTCAGTTTGATATATCGATGTTAGAGATTCAATTTCTCAAATTATGAATTTTATCACTTAATATCTTTTTATCGAATTTTAATTCATGAATCGAACATCGATTAATGAAAAAGAAACAAATTTATTACTTTTAATTACTTTTAAAAATAAAAAATGATGCATTCTGCATTAATTTTTCTCTAGTTTCCTCTGTAAATTTCACTCGAATTAATCATTCCCACTGGTATTTGCTTTTTCTTTTTGGTATTTTTCTGGATTTTCTTTTCCAACTGAAATGTGCTTCCGAGTAAGTGATTATATCTACTGACTTCGCGCAAGTCAAGTTTTATACAAGTTGGTCCTCTGATTGTCATAAAATTATTTTTGCACGTACATAGTAAAAATATAGTATATGAAGTCATTTGAATGTGTACAAAGTGTTGTATCAGATACTCTTCTCTTCAATTTTGTTGTATGATTTCCAAAGGGTTAAGGTAAGTCGCGTCCGTTAAGCATGTTGTGAAATCGCCGTCGCGAGGATTCTCGTCGGTTTCGCCCTTAAAAATAACTCTAAAAGTCGACGTTTTCGTTATTTACACTCTACAATACTATAACGAGAATCGCGGTTCTCTGGACTATCGATTCGTTCGCAAAGACCTGCGAGTTTCCGCAAAGAATACACATACCACCTCTGCTTCTAAAAAAAGAAAAACGTACCTACATCGGCAGAAAAACTTCCAAATGCAAAAAGTCGAAATACTAGAAATACTGGCCCGTGTCAAGATAAAGAATTGTCGCGTGTAAAAAACTGTTGCTGCAAGAAGTCGCGTAGTTTTACAAGCTGTTTTACAGCTGCTACGAGAAATCAACTCAGCAACTTTCGAATACAAAGTCCAATCAGTTTGGACGTATCCTCGCATTTTTCTTAGACGTACAATACATTTCGTTTCTGTGTATTTCTTCATTCTAACATGATCACTTGTTCGCTGAAAGTCGCAGGACTCTCCGCACAATCAAACGTCCGTCGATCTCCATAAATTAATTAATCGCTGGCGCAAGAAGTTCCTTTCATGGCGTCGCGACGCCGTTCAACCCTTCAATCGATAACTAACCCTTCGCTAACTCAGCTCGCTTATAAAAAGAACAATCGAAACGGATAAAGAGAAAAGAAAAACAAAAAGACCTATGGGAAAACAACTGTTACGTGATATTGTCAATATTATTTAATTACTGAATTATCACAGTAATTAAACATGCGGCAAAAGAACACACAAATAACCATCCAATTTGTTTTTATAACAATGCTAAGAGTAACTCTCGAGAGACTTTTTCTTTTTCTTATCTCTTGAGATCTTTTCTTTCTTTCTTTCGTTCTTTTTTTCTTTCTTTCTTTCTTTCGTCTATCATCGGTGATGCTGCGATGTTGCTTCAAGCAGTCACGAAATACTCTATTCTCGTCGACTGCGTTGAGGTATTGGTCAAACATCGATTTAAAGGGTCAATGCGAGCGTACGAGTGAAATAATACCACGTCAGCGTCGCGATAGTTGCGAGCTCAATATGAGCCGTAGTGTGATAATAGTTTCGATAATCTTAAATTGGTCTAACTTATTATTACTATGAGACGCCGCGTTATATTGTTTCCCTCTCTCCCTCCCTATCCCATAACCTTCTTTTTTACTGCCGTTCTGCGGGAAGACCCTCGGAATTCTTCAAACTCTGAGGGCGATCCCTTCCGAGTCCTCGAGGTTTTTTATAATCCTAGGAATACAAAAATCCGCTTGTTGATCGACTTAATCTCTTTCTCTCTATCTTTATCCTCAATCTCTGTTTCTTCAATCTTCCCCCCCCCCTTCCTCTCTCTTTTTTTCTCTCTCTCTCTCTCTCTGTGTACACAAAGTTCGTGTTACTCACAGAGGAGGACTGTTTACCTTTCGACAGTTATCCCGCGGGCTTCGTCTTAGAATCCTTTTTACACTTCATTTATACGATTTCTACGTCGGCGGCCTCGGCGATAGCTCATTACGAGAGCGAGCGAGTGGTCGACAGCAGGATGAGCAGGTAGTCCAACTATTCACAGGAGGAAATTCATGTACAAGCGACGAAATCAAAGTGAGTCGAGTTTATTTGTTCGTCGGCTCTGCTTCAAGGGCGACGGGTCATAGATCCGATTCGCTTTGACTGGATACGTATACGAGTTGTTACGGAGTTCGTTGTATTGTTTCGTCGGGGAAAATGGCATGAATAACACACGGTATCCGCCGAGTGTTCCCGCCGTCCATTGTACGACTAGTTTGCACGTCAAGTAGTAAAATACGTATGCTATCTCTCGTTCCTAATACTTAAAGCTTCCCAGTTGGATCGCCCACGGAGACAACGACTGCCAGCTCATCCTGCAAGTCACGAGTCGCGCGATCGGGACTGAGAAGAGAAAGAGAAAGAAGTGAAGAAAATCGAAAGCTTGCTCTTTTCTTTTGCGAATGTTCTATTCCCCTAGTCCGCCGCAGTCTCTGCAGGAAAAATTATTCAGAACAACCGGTGGTGTTTCTCATCATCACGCTCAAACTATCGAAACTTTGTAGCCGTCATGGAGGTAATGGAAGATTAGCGATAAAATTGGAGCCGTCTGAGCACGAGATCTTTTAACCTTGTCGCTACCGAGTTGTCCGTTGAGAAACGGTACTCGCACCTTCGAGAACGGCTGCTGACTACAGGTCAGCCAACATGACACAAGACATGATCGTGTTTCGATCACATTTTCGTTTTGCAGCCGAGCTCGGTCGTAACGAAAGGTTGAAAAAGATCGTGAGAGACAAAGAACTCGAGAAAGGTTTTTCTCTTTACTATTCTTCTCTCCGGAGGAGTTCGAAGAGCCAATAGTACTATCGAGAGTTCCACACAAGTCTCGTGACCCTAGGTAGCTTTCGTTTTTCTCTTCTTTCCGCGCCAAGTCCCCGGCTCAAGCCCGAACACGCTCGTCCGATCGCGCGCTGCCCGCACTTAACGTAGTCCAGCCGATCACGCTAATACTAATACTCGGTTTAGCCGAGCTACGGCGGATCTCTCTCTCTCTCTCTCTCTCTCTCTCTCTCTCTCTCTCTCTCTCTCTCTCTCTCTCTCTCTCTCTCTCTCTCTCTCTCTCTCTCTCTCTCTCTCGCCTATACTAATCTCGCGCAGAAACTACGCGCACGCAGAAGCTACGAGGTAACTCGCTTTGTCGCACCCATTATATATCTCGCGATTTCTCTCGCGTTATCAGTCTCATGAAAGAAAGGCGCTTTCGTGGAATAAAAGAAGGCACTTTGCTGCGTGTCTTCTTCAGGCACTTGCTGATATGTCGCCGGACCAACCGCGCCAGCTTCCCGTCACCAGCTCTCCTCGGATCCCTCCGCATCGAAGCACCTCTTGGTCCAGCATCCTTCCTCGTGATCGAGTCCTCTTTGTACTCCATACCAAACCTCCTCCTCCTCCTCCTCCTCGCACTTTCCATCTATCTGCTCGATTTCTCACGTCCGGACTGAGTGCACTCGGGTAAGGCCCGTGGGCCGTCAGTACACGTAGATGGTCTTCAGCTGATCCTTCAGCTCGGGGGGAATGGCGCAGGTCTCCGACTCTGGTTTCCGCTTCACCAGCCGACGCCAGCGCCCGCCGATGTTCTTGCGGAAACCCTTCGCGAATCCAGACCGGTCCGGCGGCAGAGCGTGTACAAGGTTATCCTGAAAGAGCAAAAGGGAGAGGCCATTTTTACTCGACGCTGTATTATTCAACAGTCCTCGCAGTGGAAATCGATCAATCGGGTTATCCTAGTCAAAGAAGCAAGCAGAAACGCCTTATCTCGCTCGTATATTGCACATCGAACGTGCAACGATCGTTCGATAACAGGTAACGCCTGAGCGTAACGATAACCTTTATCGGAGGCTTTATTCCATCGGGCATTCTTTCGAAATTCCGCCGAGTGTCGAGAGCGAGCGAGCGAGAGAGAGAGAGAGAGAGAGTCTTGTCGAGGGAATAACACTTCCCCGTCTCGAGACTTTTATCGCCAGACAAGAGCGACTCGGGTGCTAAATAGCTCATTGTTAGGACCCGTCTACCTGAAGCTCTTCGTACCTGAAGAACTTGTTTTTGTATTTACCCCAATTTCTCGGGCGTTACCAACACCGAGGGACATGACGAGGGCCAAATTATCGCGATAAGAACCCACCGGGGAAACGAGGATCCCCGACAGCAGTCCGTCGCGCCTGCGAAGAAGCGCCCCCGTATTTGTTGGACACACGACATCTTGTCGTCGTCGTGTAATGACATCGTCGCTTTGAAATCCGCCGTAAATCACTATTGTTGGCCAAAGTCGCCGCGGCGGTGGTGGCTATATAGTGGAGCCGTCCGTTTCGGACCTGCCGGCGTGCGCGGTGAGCAACGGAGAAACGTTATTTCGTGAACGTCTCGACAGCTGCACCCTATTCGGGGTCCGGCTGGTGAGCGGCGGTAGGTAGACGCCCACCGGGGACGCTAAATTTAGCGTCAGGCCGGAGAAGCATCGAGAGCTGCACCCATTTCGCCGGTGTATTTATATACATATTCTCTCCTCCTCTCTCTCCCTCTCTCTCTCTCTCTCTCTCTCTCTCCCCGCTGTTTTATTACACTTTAGAGAATTTTACTTCAACCGTGGCTGTCCGTCGCGGCGACTCGGACCGTTACACGGGATTACACAACTTTGTGCGTTGTGCTATTAAATTTGTCGTTAATTAACAAATTAACAGCGCTCTCGTCGATCAATATTAATTCATTCCCCGTCGCGTGACGTCTCGCGCGGGGAGCGGGGAGGGGAGGGGGCCTATTTCGAGAGTGCACTAAATAAAGTCGCGACTTCCCGACGGCCGGCCTCTAAATAAAGGAACTAATCTGCCTGATTGTCGCCGTCGCCGACCGCCCGCACGTAAATTTTATCCGCCGCCGTGTGCGATCGATTAATTGCGCGCGACGGTCTAAATGGAGCGACGACAAATTAGTCTTTACGAGACGCTCCGTTATTCTTTCCTTCCTTTTGCTCTCGTTCGCGTTCGCGCGACGACGCGCCGGGCGAGCATGGGCGGAATTAAAAGAAACACTACGTCGCTCTCTATACATCACGATCGAATCGGCTCCGCCACGTTCCAGGTTAAGGCGGTGAAAAAGCGCGCCGCAGCTGCAGCCAATCAGAGAGCGCGACTCGACCGGCGGGAATAATCGATCGTCTCCAAAGTAGCGTACGAAGCGTGAAACCGCGATGGCCGCGGGTCACTGTCCCTACTATCGATTCACGAAGGTACTTGCTGCTATTCCCCCCCCCCCGAGTGTTACGAAGAGTGTACACGGACGAGAGATTACAGTTTCTCTCTGTTATTTCTAGTGAAAAAAGTCACAACATTTCGAAAAAGTCCCTGTCGGATATGGCGTCCGATATATTCTAAAATTTCGATACGTCGCAGAGAAAAGCTTCTATTCACTTCTCAATCGAACCTTGTTTCCACATCCATTCAACTGAGATGATTAATAACAACAAGAGATTCCAGAGTGAAACGCATAGGCGTGGGACGTGCTCGTCACAGAGACGGAGAGAATCGTAAGGCTCATTATCGCGCGCATAAGTCGCGGGAAAATCAGCCCAATGGAATCGCGGCCGCGTCCACCGCTTTCTACGCCTGCGAATCTTTTTCGGGTGTCTCCGGTCGACGTCGCGCGTCCTCGAAGCATTGAACAGAGGCGTAGCAGGGGCGAACCAGTAAAATCTGGTAATACTGGCTTCACCGGTTAGCCAGTTAGCTGTTGCGAGCGCGGTTAGATCGACCGATAGATCGCGAGAAAGGGCGGTCAACGGTTGCTCATATTCGCGCGGCCTGTCTCTCTCGTCGGTGCCATTGGCACTTGAATTTGCCCCACGTGACCCCCTCGCCCCGCGAGATTTTTGCTCGGCAGATTCAAAGATCGAAATGCGAAGTTTCTGAGGCTTTTTGGAAAGTTCATTTGCGAAATGGCTGAAGACCTCGGGTTTGGAATGGGTTCGTTTCGATCTCGTTGCATCGCGCGTTTCGCTCTTCGGGAATATGAACGTGACAAAAGCGCGTGTGTATCGTTGGAAGAAGAGTCGAGTAAACGGCGTCCCTGAGAGCCACTGGCGCGATCGTGCTCGAAGTTAATGCCACTGACCTAAGCTAATCGTATTTTGCCAGGCAAATAATTTAGAAGCTACCAGAAAGAACACCGGGGCCAGTGCGTCGCGAAGGAATTCTGCAGCATCATCATCGTTGTCACGGACGTACACACCGAAAATACACCGCTCCTACCGCGTGTAACTGTAAAACTACTGTTCTTTTTTTATCGCGCATTCGCATGTACAATCAGTCCTGCGGAGGTTACGGTAAAGTTGCAACCCGCATAATCTCGGCGAATTCGATTCCCGGCGGAGGGGGGGGGGGCTTCTCAGCGCCGCGAACGCAGATAAGGATTGTTCCGCGCGTTCTCGGTAGTTGAAGTTTCCGAACTTTAGCAGCGTCTCGCCTCGAAGAATTATAATAGCGAAAACTACTGAGAACTGTCTTGACAGATCTAGATAAGGACATTCGCGCGAAAGAAGCCACGTCTTCTCGTCTCTTACTTGCGCAGAGACGTTAGATCGACCGGAGTTTGTCTTCTACCGCTCGACATTTCTTTCTTCCTCTCCGAGCAAAGTTCAAGCGAGTTGGGCGATCTTGATCGCGACGGAAAAACGAAAAATTTTTCCCTCCGAAAGTCGGTTCTTCAAATCGACTCTTTTCTGCTCGACTTTTGATGTTTTTCACAAATCGGTTCTTTTGAACGTTGACTCCGGTTGAATTCTTCATTAAGCGCAACAACGCTGATGAATAATCATCGTTGTTATATCGACGAATCGAAAGTCGATTCGTCTGCTGAAAGAATCGACTTGTGCAAAAAAGAATCGATTCGAAAGGTTTCTTCAAGATCGATTCGAGATCGCCCATCTAGGTCCCCTGGTGTTCGTTTCTACCGACAAGTTCCGCAAGTGTTCACGGCAGTCGGGCGGTAGAAGACAAAGTTCAGACCTCGAATCTGCACATAGCGCCCGTCATTCGGATCGCCCCGACTTGCCGCAGGATTTGCATTCGAATGCGCCCCTTTTTCCCGCAGACGGCGGTAAAGGAAACAGCGACGAGCTGCCGACGACGAGAACGGTTGAGAACCACCGCGTAGTCGCGCAGGCGCCGCGCCGGCGTAAAATACAAAATATACAAGGTGAGCACACCAACCTGGTCGTTGTACAACGCGTACTGCGCCGGCGGCATGTGGGGCGGCGGGTACGGGGGCGGGAACTGCCACGCGAACGGCTCGACCGGATTAGCGGACGGCGTCGTCATCGTCGCTGTCGCCATGGCGTAGACATGGTGCTCGTCGCAGGTGTTGCCGAGATCGGTCGACACGGTGGTAGTCGTGGAGATCTGCGTGCAACAGCCGTCAGGATGGTGCTGAGCCCCGACGATCGCCGCCGTCGCCGCCGCCGGCGGCGATGTCGCCGTCTGCACCACCGTCGCCTCCGGGTGCACCGCGCCCGCGCTCGAGTGATGATCCTCGCGCTTTCGCAGCTTGCTGCGGACAAGGCGGATCGCGATCATCGTTCCGTTGCTGCCGACCATTTTCCTGCACTTGCGGTACAGCTTCGCGAATTTGCCTATCCTCCTCCTCGCGTACGTGTCCGCGTTACCCGGAAGTTCCTCACCGCCGCGCCTGGCGGCACGCGAGTCCTCGAGGTCTTCCAGGGTATAAGCGCGCCGGAAGCCGCCGAAGGTGCTCTCGCGAGAGACTATCGTAGGGATCGAGATCGAGATCGAGATCTCTACGATCGAACTCCTGCGAGTTCTCTTTCTCTTGCTGTTTTTTGCGGGACTTCTCGAGAACGAAGCTTCCCAGGCACCGTCAGGACTCTCCTGCAGTTCCGGGATTCCCGACAGCTCCGAGAATCCACGCGACGCGACCGCTATTGGCGGAATCTAATAATGTACGTTCTATTCAAACGTCAAGGAAAAAGCACACACTCCGAGAACGTATCGAGACGCTCTGGACTTCCCTTGAACGAACCGAGGAATTTCTAAAGAACGAGGATAAAACGAACGTGGGTGATACTCTCAGTCTCTCTCTCTCTCTCTCTTTCCTCTTCCTTTCCCTCACGCGATTTTACGTTACACAGAACGCTGAGCTGTCATCGTGAAATCAGCTGTCTGTCCCTCTCTCTCTCTTTCCACGAAGTATCAGTCACCTTATCGATTTTTATTCTCTTTGGCGTCGTTGTACGACTGATCTCGGAGATTTAGGAACAATTTCTAACCTTCTTTATCTTCAAGACTCTCGCATACATTCATGTGCCTCACAGATGAATGGCGGATTTGGTTCCTCTATCTATCGCTCTCTCTCTCTCTCTCTCTCTGTCTCTCTTTCCGCTTGGATGTACTCAACACAGTCCCTCTCTTTCTCAGATATTACGTACGCGCGCCAAGCTTTTTTTCTAGGTTATTCTCCGTCTCCGTCGCACGCGACACGCACCTCGCTGCCTGCGTCTCGTTCAATCAAACAGCTGTACGAGCGAAACTCCAGCGACTTCTTCCTCTCTTTCACTCCTTCCGTTTCTCTCACGACAAGGATCTCACTGTTTTTTCACTTGCGCGATACTCGCACTGACTAGCCTCGTGGACCCTTGACACTCGATCATCCGGAAAAACTCTTGCTCTCTTTCCTTCTTTTCCTCTCCCTCTCTCTCTCTCTCTCACCCTTTTTCGCTCTCCTTCTGTCTCTCTTCTCCTCCACGCGCGTGGACACGAATCGAAGAAACGGCGCACGGCGTCCTGTCTCACTGCCGATAGGCCGTGCAGCCGACGTGGACTCTCGACTACCTGCACTCGTTCATCGCTCGAAGCCAGCGCGCATCTGAGTCTCGGCACCGCGCGCCAAGCCTTATGTAGCTCGCTGTGACGTCACGAGCGCGCGCGCCCGCGATTGGCTAGTACGCGCGGCGCCGGCCAATCGCCGCCGCGGCGAAATTCGAACGGTACACGTCGCCCGTCCCGCACGTCCCGGCGCTGCGTTCAGCGCGCTGTCGTCATAGTGTCGCGCCAGTCGCGCCGGAAGGCCGACCAGCGGACATGTGCCTTTATGTCGCGTAACCGCGACGCGTAACCGACGCGACGCGGTACGAGCGACGTCCGTGGCCTCTTGTTTCGCCGTTGCAGCGCCGTCGCCGTTTCATTCGCTATACGTGTGTGTGTGTGTGTGTGTCTTGCTCGCTCGCTCACTCACTCTCTCTCTCTCTCTCTCTCTCTCTCTCTCTCTCTCTCTCTCTCTCTCTCTCTCTCTCTCTCTCTCTCTCTCTCTCTCTCTCTCTCTCTCTCTCGCTCCATCTCTCTTTATCTCTCTCCTTCTCTCTTTGGTCGATTGCGATGTATTGCGATGATTAGCGAAACGTATTTAACATTTAATCGCTCCGCGCGTACTCCGCTAGGGGGATTCACGCGTCCGAATGAAGGTCGTTTTTCTCTTTTTTTTCTCTTCTTTTTTTCTGCGACGGCCCGACGACACAAGTATATTGCATGACGCGCTTGACTTTATCAGCATTATATCAAAAATTTCGTGACGTATCTGTACGATTTGTAGCGTGCATTTCGTAATATGCGGCTTAAGTACGTAAATGAGGGATGGACGGTCGCGATTTACTTAGCGCCTCTCCGCTTTATTCTCAAAGCCGTTTTCCATGCGCTCCTCTGTTTTCGATTCGAATCAAATGGAGCAAAATCAGATCGAGCTGGAATTAATTTCGACTAATCGAGAGCGAGTGAAACTTAGTCGCATGAAATATGCGCGAAGGAAAGCGCAGAATGTCGCGTGTGGTTAAATTATTCAAGACGAGGGGGAAAAAAGCGTATCGAAAGGAAAGGCTAGGTAAAACTAAATATATGACGAATCGAACTTAAATCGAATACACAAATCGGAGACGCGTGGCACTGCCGAACGCGATAAATCTCCGAATTATTTCAGTCGATAAGAAAAGAGAGTTAAAAAATCTCGAGTTAGCGCGCAAAGCGGAAAATCGAATCGAACGGCGTGAAATCTGGATGAGGCTGAATTCGGTGAAACGAACGATTTCGAAAAATCGAGGGCAATCGCGATGGGGGGATCTACGCTGAATCGCCCGGGACTTATCAGACCGCGATAGGAAATAATAATTTAGAGCCGGCTGTATCCGCGATTATGTAACAACGACTGTAACGGCGCCTTTATTACTTCACAATGCGCGCGCAGAGCTCTCTTCTGCGTTACACGCGTGACGTTTATGCTGACTTAACAATAATAGCAAGCAAGGTCCTCATCTCTCTCTCTCTCTCTCTCTCTCTCTCTCTCTCTCCCTCTCTCTCTCGCTCTTTTTTGGAGCTGCGCAAGCTGCCCCTTTACATATGCGGTCCATCGTGGAGTTTCTCGAATTATACTACATTTTGAGATGGAACGCTCGAAATGAAAGCCAAGCGAAACAAAAGAGACAGACTGAACTTTATCTGCGATATTTAATTTAATTTAATTGTAGCGAAGAGCGGAAATAAAATACAACGTGAAACACAATGAAACAAAGACGGCGTGAGAAGAAGATTAATCTCTCGACCGTTAAATTAAATTGACCGTCGGATTAAATTAAGTCAAATGAAATAAAATTAAAGTCAATATAGTTAAATGAAATGAAGTAAAATAAAACTGAGCTGCACGAGTAGGAGATAAAGCGAAATAAAATAAAATGAGAATACCCGCAAAGGTGAGCGAGAAGGCGAGAGGACGGGGGAGGGGAGGGGAGAGCTTTACTGACAACTTTTTCAGATATACCAGATTAAATTGGACGGAACAAAAGAATATGCCACAGAGAGAGAGAGAGAGAGAGAGAGATAAGGCGAGCTAATAATCTCAAGGCGACTAATATCCGCTCATTCAAAATCTATTCTCGTGCGTGACAGCGTAGATAGGAGATTCCCATTTCTTAGAGTCGATCGTCATAGAGTTTCTTCCTCCTCTTCCTCTTTGTCGCTCGATTTTTCGTCCGGTCGTTGTGATGTAGATACCGGGAAGCGGGCTGGTAGGGAGGAGGAGGAGGAGAGAGATCTATTGATCCGGTTATCGGCGCCCCTGGCTGCAACGCGATAACGAGTGAATCACGCACGCGTCGTGCGAACAAAAGTTAGGAGCGAATGACAATGAACCCCGTATTTTCGCGGAAAATTGCAAAAGCCGAATTTATTTCCGTCGACAGCACCACGCCGGCTGCTGCCGCCACTGCCGTCGCCGCAGTCGCAGTCGCAGCCGCTGCCGCTGCCGCTGCTGCTGCTGTTGCTGCGACTGAAGCGACAAAAAAGCTTGTTTACAGGTGTGACAGGTGATCCGGGATCGTAGATCACTCGGTTTGCTCATTCGTCAGCTGATAAACAAGGTCGAGTCCCAGACAACGCGACTGCCTGTCTTACATTTTGACAATTTGCGCGAGCATAAATCTCCTCCTCGGAACGAGAGAGAGAGAGAGAGAGAGAGAGAGAGAGAGAGAGAGAGAGAGAGAAAGAGAGAGAGAGAGAGAGAGCTCCTATCAAAAATGCGCGGGAACGCGCGATAAAAGGTTGCAGCGCCGAACAACGTCTAATATCGCGAAATACTATTCGACGCTAGTACAACGACGATCCCGTCCTGAAGAACTCTCGTTCGTTCGTGTCAGACTGCCTCGATTTCGTCGGCTCGTCGCATTAATCTTCGCTTCCACGCGAGAGAAAGAACACGGACTCTCCGTGTGACGCGATGGGAATTCTCGCGAAAAGATCGCATTTAGCGCCGGCGAGAATAGAAACGGCTCGAGTTTCCAGGCAGTTGTCCAAGTGATTCGTGGAATGAGGCAGAAAAATGTAAAAGCGATATCTCGTAACCAATAATCGATCCCGCGGCGGATGCATTCGGACTTGAACTTTCCTTATCTCGGCCTCCGCGACGGCTCTCCGTAATTTCCGACATTGTCGCGGTGATTAGGATCGCGTGTTGATGTTTCATCGATGTTTTCACGCGCAATTCTCTGCAACCGGTAGATATGCGCCGACTCTCTCAGCGCAGCTCTCTCAGTTCCTTGGAGTGAAATTTCAACGGAGAAGTAAAATGACGGATGATTCGAGAGACTTCGGAGTCGGATACTTCAAGCTCGATTAGATCACTCACACACTGAGAGAAAAACATCGAAAGGATAAAAAAATACTCGTTCAATTCACTAATAACATATTCAGTCAAATTCAATCTCTTTCATTTAAATAGAACAAGCAATCGCTCAGCTGAAAAGCTGCGGTTTGAAGAAAATAAGATAAATGTCCCAGTAACCGGATTTTAAGCGTACGGTCGTCACAAAAAATACAATATATAATATTAAGAATAGTTTTAATGTAAATATTTGTATTTATTCGAAAACTTAAGTAGTTCCCTTAAGTAGAGAGAAATTATTTAAATCAATATATGTGTATTATTAATGAAATATTTACACAAGTAATTAGAAGCGCATTAATGTACCAGTGATCGGACCAGTTGAAACAAGTTACGGCCCAATGTTTGGATATAATTTGTTCCAGTGTCTGACAGCAATTAGAAAATTAGTATGCGCTAACAGGAAATTATATAAATATATATACATGTTATCTTTTAATAAATTTATTAACGATTGACCGTTATTTTGCCAAATTATAAGTGTATACTTATTTAATTAATCTTTATCTTTTAATACAAAAGCATCAAATTGGATATATTCTTTTCCAACTAACCGTTAAATATTAGTTTTTTTCTTACAATAATTATTACTTTCATTCATTATTGTTAAAATAAATAATGAATATTTTTTTTCAAAATAATCGGATACTGGGACGTGTCTGGTCATTGGGACGTTTACCTTATATGTATTTCACCTCACCTAAAAGCAATTCTTCCTGTAAAAGTATTAGCGCATATAAAGGTGTCGTTGGTAGCCAACGATAAATATTTCTTATCTTCCACGTATCTTTTCTCCCAGTGACAGAAATTCGCTATCTCCGAGTGAGATTTCACCGCGAGAAATTGAGAGAGTGAATTTCCCTTTTCCACGGGGTGCTCGTTTGTCTCCCTCGGGAAAAGGGACGGAGCGGCGATGAAGACATCGCTCCTCGTGGCGCCTCGCAGCGTCTCGACGGTGTCTCACGGCGACGACGGCGACGACGGCGACGGCGACGTCGACGACGACGTCGACGACGGTAGTGTTCCAGTGAGGAACGTCCAAAAGGGAAACAAAATATACACGAGCAGCCACGCGTCGAGCCTTTATCGCTATTTCCGTCCGGTGCCGCACGCGCACGCCAGACGTTTGTGCGCCGTTTTCAGCACGCGTCTCGATGCCACGCGACACCGACGCGAACGACGGACGGACGCTCTCGAGTTTCGAGCTCTTGTTTTCCGTCTGCTCCCGCGTCTTCATTCCGCTCGCTTCGCATCTCTGCTTTGCCTCTTTTCAATGAATTGAAATGCTCTCTTTTCACACAGTCGCTCGGCATCGGTTCTGCGACTTCGGATTTCGGATCGCGCGCGCGCGCGCCAGACGCGCTTTCGAGAGAACGTGCCGCGGTCGATTGTGTGTTTGTGGAACTTTGCCACACTCTTCTATATTATATACACTAGACCGATAACTGGTCTCTTTAACACGTCCTCTAAAAGTTATGTATTAAAATTTCACGCATGCGCATTGCAAGGTCCCGAAAGGAATGTAATTGCACGGTGCGTACGGCACCGTAAGACATTTTTCTTCCAAAAAATGTTAATATTTATCCAATATTTAATATTGCCTCTTGCAATGTCATATTCAATGACACATTCAATGTTCACATAAATATTAAATATTGGATAAATATTAACATTTCCTGGAGAGTAAAAACGCTTGTATGGTGCAGTTACATTTACCTCTCGGGATCTTGCGATGCGCATGTGCGCACAACTTTATGTTTTACATTGGGGACGCTTTTATACATGAAAACCACAATGGAGGTTCTCAGTTTGATTTATACATATATAGAGAAGTTTGCGAACTCTGCCGAAATACTCGCTCGTTGAGCGTCGTATCGACTCGAGCGATATATAGGTATATGTACGTATTTATATCGTTGTTGTTATGCGCGCAGAACGGGCGGAACTGACGGCTTGAGAGAAAGAGAGAGAGAGAGAGAGAGAGAGAGAAAGAGAGAGAGAGAGAGACACACACAGATACGCATACACATACAATCGATCGTCTGGCAGCGACAATTGTTTGTACGAAGTTTCGCGGAACGTCGAACGTGTGCGGGTCAATAAACCCGTATCGTTTGTAAATGTCAAGATCGTGGGGGAAAACGGGCGGATAAGTCCCCGATAAGCAGACGTCGCCGTCGGTCTTCCCCCGCGTTACTTCCCGGTAATCCGCGAATTTAACGCAACGCACGCGAATCGACACGTGATTCGCGTGTTTACGAGAGACTCGAGACGCGAAGTAACGAAAAATGGATTAAGCGCGGGGATTATCCGACTCGCTCTTCGGACTCGGGCGTTATTTTTAACGTAAAACAAATCCGCGCGCCATCTCGCAAACCTTTCGATTCTCTTCTCAATGGCCGCGGCTCTCCGCGGTGATATTCGCATGTTTTCGCCGAGAGAAATGTGCGCGAGGGTGACTTTCACCAAACCTCCGATTAAACTAATCGGCGATTAACCGACGGGATCGCCGTCGGCAATCTCTAGCCGTGCAATCTTCGCCGTCTTTGGCGATTAATAACCCAAAAATTTCATAATAATTCTGCACTTTGGCGGAATAAAGCGGTCGATATTGTCTGATCGATGACAGTTTTAGCTAAAAATTGTCAGGCAAGAGAATATTTCCTCACTCGTTTTTATAATAATCTGTTTTCTTTTTATTTTCCTCGTTGGCGACTCTGCCGGCTCCATCAATTAGATTAATTAGAACTTGAAGAGAGTCAACCTGAGAAGGCAGGGGGGGTCCAGCTGTCACCTCAGAAAGTCTAATTGGGGAAAAAACTGCTCAGCGAAGGAATTTCGCACGAAGCCGTAACGGTTTCTATTTGCCCCCTCGCGATTTGCGAAATTCGTACAATGTAGGATGCCGTGACATCCTGCGCAACAGGATACGGGAATTTTGTGTTTAATCGGCATCGCTGTTAATCGACGAATAGAGAGAAGAGGAGCAGAGCAAGAGAGAGAAAGAGAAAGAGAGACTCGCGAGTCAGTTGACCTTAATTGGCGGCGATTTTCAGCGCCTGATTCGCCGATGCGAGTCCAATTAGCGGGTGCAATTATCGCGTGCGTCTTCGTCACGCGAAATTATTCCATTCCTTCGCTGTTTTCCACCCACGCTCGTTTTCCTCCGAGCGCGTTTTAGCGTCGTTTTTCACGTCACTCGCGAAGCTGTACCGTCACACTTGGTGTCTAATGCGGGCTATCTAATTAGAACCTTTGATGACTCAGCGTGTAAAGGACGAAATAATATACATGACGTGTCGATCGAGTGTAAAAAGTGTCATCACGTTTAAGCGGTCGTTACATGACTGTACCGCTCTCTTGGGAGAGCCGCGAATTATAAAATTCGCTTCGTCGGAGGAAACGAACGACGAATAAATGAAAGGGAGAAGGATGTTAAAATTTAACCGACGTAGCATTATTGTGAAATTATAACTCCCGCGAATTCGCAATTATCGCGTTATCGGTGAAGTGCGTATCTCTATTATTTTTCAAGCGATAAGCGACATTACTAATTTCGAGAGTTTCCCGCGATTAATCAAAGAGTCGATGCGACTTTTAAATCCGTATCGAGCATTTTGTGATAATGAATGAAACTTAATCTGAGACACTAAGAAATAAGTAATCAAGATGAAGTAATAATCACCATATCAACAACCGGCACAATTTACGGAGAATCATCTACGTCAGAATGACTTAACGTTGATTCCTAATGATTATTTCATGCCAGGACTTTTATTACAGGACAGTTCGTGATAACGTTGCTGATAGGGCGGAACAGTCTACGATATACTCACCTGATCGTTACGGCCAGCAGGACGATGATGACGCCCACTAGAACCATAGCAATCAGCACCCCACATATCATGTAAACACTGTCGGTGGGTGGATCTGCAACAAAGAGATTGTTTTGCTGACTTTGCTAGGCACGAAAGCGGAATTAAAAGAATAAAAAGAAGAAAACACGCATTTCACGTCAAATCGCCCCGTTGCGGGCGAGAATGCATCAAAATCATGAAAATTCTCGATGTCATCAAGTCATATGAAGAAAGATGTGTCAAGGTACGCGAAATCAATACGCGATATTAAACGAACTTTTCCAACAGCGAATGTAAAGATTGAGATATCTGAAGAATTCGATTAAAGTCTAAACACTTGACAGAGTTGAAGTACCGAAAGATTCAAAGATCTGAGGACTCGGGTATATCCAAAGATCTGAATATCCAATCGGAGATTGGAGGATATGACAACTCGAGTAATCAAATTCACTGTTGCATAAAGAAGTAAATATTAAAATTAGGGAGTTTTTGCAATACTCGTTCAGAAATAACGTCGCAATGTATGCGACCAATAGTATTCACGATTTACGTTTACCGTATCTGAGAGACGGTATTGCAAAAACTCCTCTTAACACCTCTAAATCCCATAAAAAATAATATAATTATACAGAAATGAGAAATGGAAATTATGTAATCAGCGATATTAAATATTAATGCGATACTAAATAAACGTTTCTCCAGAGAGAGAGAGAGAGAGAGAAAGAGAGAGAGAGAGAGAGAGAGAGAGAGAGAGAGAGAGAGAGAGAGAGAGAGAGAGAGAGAGAGAGAGAGAGAGAGAGAGAGAGAGAGAGAGAGAGCGAATGTAAATATTGCTCGCGGAGAAAAATGTTTGGTCGAGTGTGAATCAATTTTCTGGCGAGATATGAGCGATCCAGAAATATGAATTCCGTCGAAGCTGACGAAAAATCTCGATAATTCAGACTGAATTCTGACAATTTTAATCGGAACTCATACTTCACTCGAACACTTCTCTCTTCGTGCGGAGAAAAGAAATTTGAACGAATCTCCCATGAAGATAGCATGAATCCGATGTCAATTTGTTAGAAGAAATAAGAGGCTCGATAAGATGATCGATCAACTATTTCCATCGCGAATGGAATCCAGGTGCACGGGCCGAAGGGGGGCAATGATGGCGCGGTGAAGCAATCGAGAACGAAGTGGTCCGGTTGAGGAGGGTCGTCTGTGGGCCGACGAAGGCCGAGCCACATTTTTCCCCGGTTTTTCTCGCCGCGCAAGAAGAAGAAGAACTCGTCGTCCTTTCAAGTTCAATGCCACCTCCGGGCCCAACCTGGCGTAAAAGGGACCGCGGAAAGGGCGCCGCCGTGGCGCGAGTCGTCTGCCGCTCCTCGAAACCGGCCGAATCGTCTCTCGACTCTCGACTCGCGGTGCAGGCGGCGGAGATCGCGTGAATCCAGCGCTCTCCAGCATCTCTCGCTGGAGACGTCTCTCTCGGGAGAGAGTCCGCGAAAACGCGAGCCACGTCGAACTAACTGGAAAGATTTTTCCGCGGTTGGAGTGCTCGTTTCGAGTGCGCTCTCTGTAGAAATAAGACACGACACTTGAGTTATACGGAACTCTTCATCAGGAAGCTTCGTCAAGGTATCCTTCGCAAGGCAGCGCTAGGTATTCAAATATCGCGAGACACGACAATGCTCCTCTCAGGAAATGTTCGCTCAGGAGGAACTTCGTCTCCGCCGAGAACTTTGGCCAGTAAATAAAGAGAAAACAAGATCGGCCGAAACGAAAGTCTCGAGTCTCGAGTTAAACGAACTCGACGTCAGGGTCGAACGACGCGCGGCGAGCCGACTGTTCTGCCTCTTTCCATCCGGATTTAGACGTCCTTTTCATCTCTTTTGCGTAAGGCAAGTTCAATATTTAGCTCAACGAGAGACGCTCGTAAAGCTGCTTCGACGCATCACCGGTCGTATTTACCGTCCGATTTCCTTGATTTCCCCCGACCGGAGGTGGGATTACCTATTCGTGTTATGCAGTTGGACGAACCTCTCGATGACTGAAGCAACATCTGTATCGCGCGTGCAACTGCGTTTCACTTTGGTTTCGACTAAATTTTGCGCTCGAGCGATTTGCCCCTCGAGCGTGGGATTATCGATGCGACTCGAATTTGCGACTTGAATTCGTCGCCCGGCAGCCTTCCGCGAAGGATCGACGTAACCCTGAGGCCTGCCTGTTTCCGTCGGATCTTTTTCCGCTCCGAAGGACGAGACCTCCCTCGCGCGAACAACTGCGACGTTTCGCGCCTTTGTGGCCTAAATGTTTACGAAACGCGAGCGCGTTTCGCGGGTCGTTTCGCGGGGTAGTTTCGCGGTAGACTCGCTCAGCGTGAATCAGCGTAATGTCCGGAGCGTCACGAGCGTCGCGACGGCAGCGACAGCAGCGCAGTGGGGCCAGATGGGGACATTCTTTGGTTGAAAATTCTCTAGAGACCTAAATTTCCAACCGATCATCGACACCAATGGATGAGGTTGATCCTAAATAAATTCCGAAGAGATCTGTCTTGCTAAAAATTAAAAATTAAAAAAAAAAGTTTTTCCTCGAATTACTAGCCCCAAAAGAGGAAAACGCGAGAAACTTGTGAAATACTCATTATTCGACACTTATTTATCTATCTAATAGCGTATTCAGCGGATTGAAACTATGAAACCAATCAACAGACACCTCGACGAAATTCATCGATCTTGAACGCAGAAACCCATTAACCCAAAACTCATATGCCCGAAATACAAGAACATCAAATATAGACCTGTTGAGCACAGAACCGAGGGAATCTTGGAATCTTAAGCCCTATCAACCTAGAAATCTATCAATCCGAGAACTTTTTAGCTCGTGGATGCATGAAGCCGTATATATTAAGAGCCCTAAATAGTCCAAGAACCCAATCTAGCCATAGCTAGACCCAAGACCCACCGTACTTTAGAAACGATAAACCCTTTTAAGACAAACCCTAAACCCATGTACCCTGAACCGAGAATTTTTTCGAAATTTCAGCTAGACAGATCTCTTTGGAATTTATTCAGGATCAATCTCATCCATTGGTGTCTTCAACCAAAAAGTGTCATCTGGCCCCACTGTGCGGCGGTTTGTTTGGAAGCTGTCCAGTTAACTGCGTATGCACGATACGTTCGCGCGAAACAGACACTACAGGTTGCCATCAGCTGACGCCGTTGGCAGACTTCGAGTTGCAGACTCGCGAGACTCGCTTCTTCGGCCTCCCGCCCGGATATAATCGCCGGGGCGTTTCAGGGAAGCCAAAGTCGCGTTCGCATCAGCCGCGAGGACGCGGAAACAATTTTAGGAAGCGGGCGGAATCGTCAAAACATGTCAGGACGCGTGATCGATCATCGCGAGCTACGACGTCGGGACGCTTCGGGGAAGACCTCGTGGTCGCACCGCGCCAGAGTCACCTCCGAGGACGCCTCCGATCGATTTTCCCGCCAGTGGCGAGAGATCTCGTGCAGAGAGAGAGAGAGAGAGAGAGAGAGAGAGAGAGAGAGAGAGAGAGAAATATGCAGAGTTGAATTTACGGTTAAATTAATTAAATTAAAATTAAAATTAAAATTAAATTAAAATTACGGACCAAGGGACCAAGGGCGGACTCGGGAGCGGCGCCTCGAAGCTTCCATCGAGAGAGAGGTCGTCGAGGAACTGTCCGATAAAGACTCGCGACACGTGATAACATCTTATCCTTTCGTTTCTTGTCATCTAGCCTTCATTGATTTGCCTTGATCGCGAGATTCATTCCGCGACGCGATCATCTCCATTCCGCCATTCGGCGAGCAGCGGTAATTACACGGCGCGATGAAAATCCCACTTTCGGATCGTTACTCTCTCACGTTAATTAGAGCCTGCTAATCGACGGCAAAGTTTCAGAAAGCTGGCGGCTGGCGGTTTCGCGATAGGCGATAGGCGGCGACGGTATCGAGCGCAAAAATCACGCGTTACATAACGATCCGTATTATCGGCGATACGTAACGACACGTGCCGTACTCGTTAATAATGCAAGAGCGCGTTCCTGTACGAGAGCGCGAGCGCAAGGACGACGCATTAAATGTTTTAATAACTAAAACGAGAGACACTAATAAAAGGAATCGTCTGACCTCGAGATGTTACGTATCTGAAAAACCTACGGTTTCTCAGGCTGCGACTCTTGGGGATGTCGGACTCTGCCGAGATGTTTCTCAACTAGCATATTCAGAGAAATATGCTTGCACGATGAATAGTCAACAGTCAACAGTCTTGTGTTTTTTTCTGTGCCATGGATCGACGATGATTAAAATTCGACACTTTCGATATCGCCCGGTGTTTACCGATGATAATCGTTACGACGGCAGAAGAGAGAACGTCTTCCCGTGTTTCGCAATGATGGAGGAAAAATAGAGGAGGCTAGGTGGAGAGAAAGAAGGAGGGAGGGGGGAGGGAAAGGGGGAATCTGTATTCCGAGTTGAAAAACGCGGCTTTAGCAGAGGAAGGATGTTCGTCGGAGGGAGCGAGGATATACATTTTGAGGAAACTGAGCGGCTTATTAAATACGGTTTCCATGTTTGGAGAGAGCGGGAGAGAGTACGACGGGAGAGACAGAGGAGAGAATGCTTCGCGGTATGGCAATGGTTTCGCTATTGGCCGTTCACTTCGCCATTTCTCGATGTAGGACACGGTCGCCTGAATCACGTCACGGTATCAAAGACTAAAGATCTGGTCGCGGTGCTTCGATGTGTCAGTTCCGTGTTAGTCAGACCGTCGCCGGCAGTCTCATAAATCGCCGTGTTTCTAGATATGTATAAACATATATATATATTTTTTCTTTTTTGACATACTATATACATATATTCGAATGAAGTCCGATACAATGTGCGCGAGGCAGATTTTCGAGGATTCTTCGAGCTTCGCTCAAGTCCAAGAGACCTCTCTTCAAGGCTCCGCGAGGACGACTTGAAAGACTTTCGAGGCGGCCTAAAGTCTCTTCGCATCTCGCAGCGTCAAAGTATCCTCGCGGATGTCCAAATATCACCTTCCACCTCGCGATGTACCGTAAAATATTTATTTATTTATTTATTAATAATATACGGGTCTGAGACTCTTTTGGTGTACAAAGATTGAGACAATAGTATACGAGTAAGAAAGCTCTTACATGCAATAAAAAGTGAAAGAAAGCGAGGAAAAAGGAAGAAAGAAAAAAGGGAAAGAAAAAAATAAGAGGGAAAGAAAAGAGAAAAGAAAAGATTTCCTTCAATCTTCGGATACTCCCCTTGACAGCGTCTTCTAAGAATCCCCCCGCCACGGTTGCGCTCCTTTTATCCTTGTGCATTCCCGTGGATTTAAGAGTATCCTCGGATACCTCTCGGAAGCCTTCGCCGTATCTACAGAGACGCATTTGCTGCGTGTCGTCTTTAATTAATTAATTAATTTTCCCCGAGTGTTTTCTGCATAATCGTCGATAGTCACGACGTGCGGTAGTAATCTACGATCTACATCTCCGTGTGTTCGGCTATCTTATCCGTTATCTTAATTGATTAATCTGAAAATGGACAAATCGAGCGTACGACCGTAGTTAAGCGGGGACACTCGCGCGGACTTTCCCTCACCTCTGAATGTCACTTAGACCGACACTTAGACATGTATACGCACGCACGTACGTGCGTAAGCCGATATTAAGCAAATCGCTCGACGCTCGACAAACGAAGCGGTCTCTCTCGGTTTTTCCATCTCGTTCTAGCCGACTATTCAGCCCGGCGCTGCCTGGCGCTGCGGTAACGCAAATCGCCGTGACGTGACTCGCGAACGTCGGATTCGCCGTCTTACGCAACTTACGAACGCGCAGACGGCGTTTTTTTCCGCGATTCTGTCGCGTGCCGCCCGCCCTGTGCCCGAATTGTTTTCCAAGCTCGCGGGAAACGTCGGAAAAAGCGGCCCATTTCCCGCCGCGTTTCCCGCGAATTTCCCCTTGACATCCGCGCGATTACGAGATTTGCGCGAGATAGCGAAATACGGAGAGAGAGAGAGAGAGAGAGAGAGAGAGAGAGAGAGAGAGAGAGAGAGTGAGAGAGATTTACCCCGGAATACGTCGGAATGACGTCTCCCAGACGTCGTGCTTGCGCGGAGCGAGTGTGCAGGTTGTTAATCACGAACCTGACGCAGAATAGTATTCGTAGTCAGATCTCATGTATTGAAGATCGCCTTAAGTTTATTTTTAGATGCGTCGTAGTCGATAAAACGACCCGTGCAGCGTCTGAAGACAAACTTGAGAGAGAGAGAGAGAGAGAGAAAGAGACGAGCTTAAGATCCTAAATATAATATACAAGGAAATTAAGGCGAACGCGCGCGCGTCGCGAATACACAAGACTGCACTGCAAACCCGAGTGTGTTATTTTGACACGTATAAGCTGAAGCTTTCTTCACGCGTTTCTTGTCGTCTGAAATCACGTCATTTGATGCTGATTTCGATATCACTTAACGCGTTTAAACGCGTTAAACGACGTGATTTAAGACGACAAGATACGCGTAAAGGAAGCTTCAGCTTATACGCGTCAAAATAACACACTCGGGTTTGCAGTGTGAAAGCAATACGGATCGTGAATGTAAAGCTACGAACACCGCGCTTCATCCGATTGTTATTCCAATTCATTTCTATGATTGATGTGATTGTTATTGATTTCATCTATTTGCGGGATGTAATGTTTTGATTATTTCAGGCAACAACTGGAGCCTTGAAAGGATTCTGCGAGATCGTGCGAGGCAGATCTAAATCGAGTCGCGATGTACACTTTGGACCTTCTTAAACGGACTTGAGCGTGCGTCCAACGAGACACAACCTCCGAACCAAACACAAACACAAACACCAGCGCAGCAGGGGCAATTAATAAAGATCGCGTACACACGGTGCTTCTCCTAATCTTCTCGTACGTCGAATTCGTCTTATCGGCGCCACTTGCGATCCCCGATGCGTACCACGTGCCGCCCCCGCATTAGTCCTATTTATAACGGCATAATCGAGCCGTTAGATTATCCTGCTAAAAATAGCAACTCTATCGCGGATAAGATACTTGTCGAGCGATAAACCCGCAAATATAACTCATTAAGTGTATACACGTCGCGACCGGGCAGTTCCTCGTACGCACACATCTCGAAATCCCGCCGATCAGCGCCGATCAGCGCCGATTAATCGACGTCGAGCGCTTAACCGTTTGGCCGTCGTCTCCCTGGAGCGGAGAAACCCGCTGCTATTCGCCGCAGCTAAGACGGATTTTCATTCATTCGTTCGTCAACGTTAATTTCCTGATCAACTCGACGCGAATTCGCGCTATTCGATGATTCGCTAAGTCAACCGAGTCGATAATAAATAAATAAAGAAAATAACGTGGTTCGTCAGTTCGCTCCGTCGTGCGGAATTTTAATTTCTCATCTGTGCGGTTCTTCTTCTCTCGTGGTGTTGTTACGTCGCGTAAATTAACAGGCGCTGCCACGGCGACGTCGGCCGCTGCGCGGTGCGCAGCCACGTCACGACGACAGGGTGTGATGATCGTCACGAGAAATAGAAGAGCGTCAACGTGGACCGCGCCCGCTCCGACAACGATGACGACGACGACGATGAGAGCACGACGGCGCGGGCGGCCGGGCTGAAAACGAGACTAGCGTCGCTCGCTGACGCAAGCGTGTGACGCAAACTTCATTTTCCCAATCAGCGGCGTCTTCCGCGGCTCATTTCGCCGAGTCGAAGAGTCCCTGAAGATTCTCTCGCCGACCGGGCCAGGCGGTGCCAGCGCCTGCCTCTGCACAGCGACTCTGAGACACCTTGCGCACAGCGTGGAACTGTAAACGCGTTTCTTGGTAGCCGGGTGACGCGTCGACGCGATTTCCGCACTCTGTCTGATTAATGGCCGCGATTAGGCGGCTCTCCCTGTCGCGCGCGCGCGCGCGCGTGTGTGATTCACGCGAGATTCATGCACCATTGTCCATCGTGCTCGTGGCGTTTATCTCTCGCAAGAGAGAGAGAAAAAAGGAATCTGCACTGTTCTTGCGCGTCGCACGTCATTCATCCACGGAATACGTCTATCTGGATTAATGGAAGCGAATCAGACGGTCTCTTTTCCTTCACTTTCCGCTCTGCCCTCTCGCTCGTCACCCTCGCGATGACGCTGCCGCGACACGCGAATGCGACACGTGTCGAACGCGACGCGGACTCGCTGCAAGTTTTGCACCGGAGCCCCACGTCACGTCTCTCTCGTTTATCGTTTCTCTCTCTCTCTCTCTCTCTTCCCCCTCGTCGTTCTACTCGATTTATCTCTGCGCTATCTGCGCACGTAGATCGCTTCCGAAGTCGCAGGCTTGATTAACACGCGCAGGGCGAGAGGAGCTATTTTCACGAGACAAAAGGGGAATCTCGCTCGGCGAGAGAGAGAGAGAGAGAGAGAGAGAGAGAGAGAGAGGGAGGGAGAGAGAGAGAGAGAGAAGAATTCGAGTCTGATGAACCGCCGCGGCCGGTCGGCGTGTTTACGCGCGCCAAGCTGGCCGGCTCATCAGCGGGGCTGCATTTCGCGCCGGCGATGCACTCTCTTTGAACGGCAGCCAAGGTATATCGCAAGGCGCGATGCACGAGGCGCCGTTGCATTTGCGTCAGTGCGTTTTCTCGATAACGCGAGGGGCACGCGAGACGTCGGCGGACTTCGCCCGTCACGTCCGCGTCGTCTTCGTCTCGGTCACTGAGGTAACTTTGAGAGCCGGACGTCTGGCTTCCGGGATCCGCTCGGGTCGAATTAATCAACTTAACGCGAGTTGGCGCCCACTTGCGCCCGAAGCGCCCGTCCAAGTTAACGGAGGCATTACATGCGGAGCAGGCCGTTTTTACGAATTTACAAAGGCTGCTTTTACGAATTTTTTTAACAGAAACGATAAGATCAATGTGGATGTGTTGAAATTTTCACGAGGTATTCATTAATGTTCAAAGTATAAAATAAATTTGTTACTGTCTATGTGGAAAGTACACGTAAAACTTTAAACGTATTTGTCTGGAAACATCATTTTCTTAAACTGTCGACACGATTACGAAAAAACCTACTGCAGTAGACATGTAGCTTTTTCGCCCCTATCTCTTGCAATTATGCTAAAAAAAGATGAATCAAATAAAATACGAGGCCTGTTCAAAAAGTATCGAACCTTTGTTCGGCAAAATTACAATTATTGATTCGCATTCCGCATGATGTCCTCTCTTGATGACTCAAATCGGGTCCCTTTCAGTGGCATTTTCAGCCTGGGAAATAGCCAAAAGTCACATGGAGCCATGTCGGGTGAGTAGGGAGCCTGATATACATGAGGAATGTTGCGTTTAGCAAGGAAAGCCTGAATCAAATGCGCAGAATGGGTGGACTGGTGCGGAATGCGACGGACCGGCTTCGCACCATTCCAAAATCTGCGTTCCAGATGTGTTTCCAACAATGGCAGAAGCGCTGGGAGAAGTGTGTGCATTACCAAAGAGCCTACTTTGAAGGGGATTAGTGTTTCAGACCTCCAAATCAATAACTGTAATTTTGCCGAACAAAGGTTCGATACTTTTTGAATAGGCCTCGTATTTTATTTGATTCATCTTTTTTTAGCATGATCGCAAGTTGAAAAAAGTTTTATTTTCGATACTTTTTCTTTATACAGTCATCTCAGTATTTTTCCAAACTTCCAAACCTTTCCCAAACCTTCACTGCCTTCATTTTGGTACGGACTATAATAGCAACCATATATTTCAAAAATCTTTCTCATTTTTTTGGTTTCAGAGTGGAGTGAGAGGCTCGGAATTATGTCGATAATAAACATAGATCTCGCAAACGGATGACTGCATTTTTATCTATAATTACAAATTGGATCGGTTCTTGTGATTGAATAAAATTTATTTTATACTTTCAACATTAACGAATACACTGTGAAAACTTCAAGTCTATTCATCTTACCGTTTCTGTTAGAAAAATTCACAAAAATAGCCTTGAAAACGGCTTTCCGCATGTAATTCTCCCCTTAACGCTGCAACGTGAGTAAACTAATCTAAATGAACGACGCGTGATTGATCGAATATCCAATAGTTAATAATAATAGTAAATAAATGAAGGTTGTGCTTTACGTCCATCTTGCGGTAGCAAGGCGCCGACGAGATCGCATTCGACGTAACGACTAATTTCACCGGCTCCCGCGAGCTGATTATTCTGTTGTTCTCCGCGATAAACGACGGCTGGGGGTCTCGACAGCGAGCAAAAATTCTCCTTCTCGTGAGCGCGCGCTTCGCTCGAACGTGAAAACTGCGAGTGGGTTTTAGCCGGGCCTTAACCGCGCGCGCGCGCGCGTCACGTACGAGTTTATCGCGGTCGTGTCGTAAATTTCGACGACCGTAATTCAGCGCCTCGCGCACGCTATCGCTCATCGCTAAACGCTTATTGTTGTTGGACGATTTTGCGCACGAGCGACGGTAATAATGTTACACGCAGGCGCTTTCCCGAAAGCCGCGACCGCGATAAATCGATCGATAATACGAGGACGTACGAAGGACGCGCGACCATGACTTTACTCGTGATTGAACTCTCGCCACGCGCGCGCGAGTAAACAAATTTTTTAACATACGACATAAAATGTCGGAGTTATGTGCAATCGTCGTCTGCATCAGATTGAAACTGCATATGAACTAACACTCGTCCATCATCGCTGATTAATATTTAAATCGATCGATTATTAATATTTAAAATTTCCACAAGGCCCTCCACTCTCGTCGCAAAGTCTCTTAAAAAGGAAAAAGAAAAAAAGGACTCGTCGGTCGAGTCAAAGCTGTGTCTCTTTCGTGGCAACCGATAATCTTCGAGCGATAAGCGATGGAAGAAGAGGTCTCTCCGCGAATCTCGAGTCTCGCGCGGTCAAACGTATGCCGAAGTCGCGTTCCTCGTCGATGATCTCCGGTGTGGACTTTACGCTTCAATAAAATTTTAAGTGGCAGCCAGGCATTTCGTATTCCTACACGTTCGAAAAGCAAAAAATTAAATTTCTGGTTAATTTACAGCTCCACCGGTTAATATTTCCGTTGAAAAAGAAATATACCATGAATATTCATTCGACCGCGAAAAACGCGCGTGCCGTTAAGGAATTAATTAATGTTAATATATCGGCGTAATTATATAATAACGCGAGAAAAGGACAGAGAGAGAGAGAGAGAGAGAGAGAGAGAGAGAGAGAGAGATAACGGCAGTTAACACTGAAACAGATTCTACGCGCACGCGCGATAAGATAGGCGATCGATATATTTAGCGTTCGATCGGACGTTTCCTCTCGTTGTTGCTCTAGTTTTCGATAAGGCAACTTTTTCAACAGGAAATCGTGCTTATCCCCTCAAGGCTTCGCGTGACGTTACGATCGCGAGGAAGAGCCGTGACGAAACTATTTCTCTCGCGGGTCGATCATTGACGCTCAAAAATCAAACGGTTATCGTTAACGGGATTTCATATTATCCATGCTTCCACGAATCTCGAATCATTATTATTCAGTGTCAGCTATTTCCGACTTCCGAGAATCTATATTTAACGGAAACGAGCGCTTCGGCACGCGGGATTACGGGCGCATTTCTCGTGAAAAATTGGATAATTTTTCCTCGAGGGGAACAAAATATGATATTTCTTGCGTTCGTGACCGATAAGGCTGTCGTCACACGCAAGCAAAATTATCACAATTATTTCATTGATTAACGGAGAGCAATGAAAAGAAAATTGCTTTGTTATCATTTCTTGTTAGAATTAGAATTACAAAAATAATTAACGAGATCGTTGGAAGGAACTCACTTTCTCTCTCTCTCTCTCTCTCTCTCTCTCTCTCTCTCTCTCTCTCTCTCTCTCTCTCTCTCTCTCTCTCTCTCTCTCTCTCTCACTCTCTCTCTCTCTTTCTATTTCTTTCTCTTTCTCTCTGTCGTTTCTTTGTCAAATTTAGATGAGACGAGCCGGAATAATAACACCTTCCCGTGGGAACATTCCCCGCTATTTCGGTGAAACGCGAGCGAATTAATTAGAGCGAAGAGCCCCATTATGTCGAGCGGGCATTCCTGCCGTCTATTTTCGCGGCGCTTTCGTTCGATAACGATCGCGCCATGACCTTTCCGACCGCGAATTGCTGTCCGTCTGACCTCCACTGCGACCCAGATCCGATCGAGGCGCCGATCGACGCCGAAAACGCTCTCGATCTCGCGCGCACGGCTTCCTCCGGCTCTCTGTATTCCCTCCTCCCGTCCCATGCTACTTGGCCCGAGCTTTCGCTCGCCAAGTGCCATATTGCTCGTCATTTCGAGCACGTGTGTTACACGATTGCGATTGTTGTTGTCGTAAGTTGTCGCTCACGGAGCTCACCATCGCCGGCTTAAGCCGCGTCCTTTAAGCGCGCGTCTCGGCTCGTCGTCGATGCACCTTTGCGACCAACGCTATCAGTTCGCGATACAGCCATTGTTATTGTTATCATTACACGCGACGGTAAAATGTACGGCGATGAGACTTGGGTGGAATTAAAAATCGAATAACGGAAATCGCCGCCGATAACGTTAGCCGCACTCGGAAATGAGTCCAGTGTAATTTTGTCTTATGCGGTAATAATAATTAATTATCGGTAATATACAATAGTGATAACAATAATGCGGTAATTAACCGGACACGGCAAGGGGGCGACGCGCGACACGCTACGCATCGCGGCCGTTCCGTCCTTCCGATTGAGAACCACTAGCGGAGATCCGAAAGTAATCGGATTTACGGCCTGCTTTCTCTGTCATTAACGATTCGAGAATACTCCGACGGGGTACTCTCGATTCCGCCTAGTGTCCCGACTTATTTTCGTCTCGGGCTCTCTCATTTAGGAAATAATATCCGGGCGCGATAAAGTGACGATCGGCGGGCCAATTAACTTATCGCCGCGATGTTTTCCGCCTCGCGGGAGGACAGGGGAAACTCGTCGGGGGAAAGGACCCGATTAAATTACCACTTCGGCAAATTGCACAACAAACTCTATAATACTCGTAGGCTCTTATCGCGATCGCGCGAATAGCCCCTGTGCGCGCGCCTCGGTGATTAAGCCGCGGTAATTAGTACCGCGATTAATCTCGGCGCACTCGCGGTAAGTCAAAGAGATTCGCGGATTACGGAAGGATTCGGACGCGGCTCGCAGAATTCGGATCGTTCGACTCCCGCCGCGCATCGCGGCTCGATTTTTCGTGCTTCGAGCGACACGTAATCGCCGGGATGATAAACAGCATATATAATTCCTGATAAGAGCAGCAATTTTGTAGGCGTGGCGTTTCGCAAGACCGATCATTCGTTGCTTCTTCTTTTTTTTTTTCTTTCCCTCACTCGACGCGGTTAAACGTGGCAGGAAGTGACGGAACTAATGACAAATATTCGAGAATATGCATCTCTCGACTCGATGCTCGATGATGAATCGAGACACCGATTACGACCGCAGGTGCTTGCTAATCGGTGAAAACGTCCAGCCGAGAGAGGTGTACGAGTTACATGAATGAGAAGCGAGATCTCAGCTGAATCGAATTTCTCTCTTTGCGTAAATCGGATTAGAGAGATCGCGAGGGAGAGAGACAGAGAGATCGCGAGGGAGAGAGACAGAGAGAGAGAGAGAGAGAGAGAGAGAGAGAGAGAGAGAGAGAGACACAGAGAGAGAGAGAGAGAGAGAGAGAGAGAGAGAGAGAGAGAGAGAGAGAGAGAGAGAGACAGAGAGAGAGAGAGAGAGGAGTAAATAAATGGAGATATACTTCGCTGCGTATGCAATGAGAGAGGAGACTCACCGAGATGTGACAACGAATATGAATCTGAAACAGCAAAAAGAAACAGACACGATTAAACGTCATGCGGACTCGAGTCGCCACGTGGTCCTGCGTGGTTTGTTTAATTAACGCACAGGCAGGCGCACCTGCCGCAGTAAAGCACGCGCTCCGGCAATAAAGCGCAAAGCGCCGCGAGGTGCGCCTCGCTTCGAGCGAAAACAACGCGAACCCCTCCAGCTTCCACGCATGTCGAGAGCTTATTAACAAATCCCGTTGCGCTCTTTAAATTTCTCAGAGTGACGTTCCGCCGGAAGAGCGGAGTGACAGCGGCGTCACTCGATCTGGAGCGATGCGATTGTTCACTTACATCGAGCGAACTCGTTCGCTGCTTTGAAGCGGTGTCACTCTGAAAAATTTCAGTGGGGAATTACACGCGGAACAGGCTGTTTTCAGGGCTATTTTTACGAATTCTTTCAACAGAAACGGTAGGATCGCTGGACTTGAAATGTTCACAGTGAATTCATTAATGTTCAAAGTATAAAATAAATTTGTCACTATCTATATGGAAAGTCTACATAAAAGTTTAAACACGTTTATCTCGAAACATCATTTTCTTAAACTGTCGACACGATTACGCAAAAACTACTGAACCGAATAACTTGAAATTTTTACACAGTATACAGTAAACATGTAATTTCTTCGCCCCTACTTCGAACACAGTTATATTTTATTTTATTCATTTCTTTAAACATGATTACAGGTTGAAAAAAGTTTCATTTGTGATACTTTTTTTTTGTACAGTTACGTGTTATTTTCCAAATTTGGCTTCACTGCCTTCATCTTGGTATAATAACAACCGTATATTTTAAAAATCTTTCTCATTTTTTGATTTCAGATTAGTGAGAGGCCAGGAATTATGTCGACAGCGAACATAGAGCTCGCAAACGGATGACTGCATTTTTATCCATAATTATAAATTGGATCGCTTCTTGTGATTGAATAAAATTTATTTTATACCTTCAACGCATTAATGAATACTAATGTGAAAATTTCGAGTCCATTCGTCTTACCGTTTCTGCTCACAGAATTCGTAAAAAAAGCCTTGAAAACGGTCTTCCGCATGTAATTCCTTCCTTAAAGAAAGCCCATCGTCCCGTCCCTGACATGATTTGCATTCAACTTTAAATAATACGAATCGTGCAGAGACACAAAATTCAGCCTTACGTAATAATCTTCTAATCGTATTACCAGCAATTTCGCGGGTAGCGCTGTTCGAGAAGAAGCTCAGGCGCTCTTCGAATTTGGAATCGATTTCTCCTCGGCGAAAAAACACCGGGCCGCCGGACAATCTCCGGATTACGAGTGAAACGTCTCCGTAACGCACATGCCAATCGATTACCGCGACGGACAATCACTCGAGCACGACATGCGTCAGACAGCGGCTGTTTTCGGCAAAAAAAGATTCGCGATCGATCGGCCACGGCGATTAGTCACCGAACCGCCGTCTGCTTCCGCGACTCCCTACGAGACCGATTGTCCCTCCTTTTCCTTTTCCTCCTCCCTGGTTTTTCTCTTTGTCGAGGATTATTATAGAATACGCGGTCTGTGCGTTCAAGGCCCGCGTGACGGGCGACACTCCGAATCTATCGACGCACATTGCGACGCGAAGTGCGCAAGGCGAGGAAAAACTTATTTATAGATTAAGCCGTCGAGGAAGAAGGTGGAAACACAATCGAACGTGGCGATCGATAGGGATTCTTTTTCCTCGAGCCCGGTCGCCCCTTCGTGACGTTTTGTAAACGTTTCATACAGGCGGCTGTTCGATGATCGACCGGGCCGAACCTTAGTTAGCCAAAAAGCAAAATTAGCCTCCTGATTGATCGCTCGTCACGTCGATCGACGTCAATGTCGCAGGACAATGTATGTGCGTGCAGCGATCGGGTTACGCAATTTCCGGCTGTGCGGAAATACAATGTATATGTGACACTGATATAATATAGTAAAAGATAATATGTGATATTTTGTTTTTTTGTACATGTTGTGTACACTAATTCTATAAAATGCATTGTGTGTATATATGTTGTATCAAAAAATGATCCGTAAATAAATAAACAAATTAACAAGTAAACAAATAAATGAAAATATGAGAAAATAAATAAATAAGTAAATAAATAGAAAAAAAAGAAATAGGGAAACAAATAAAAAAGTAAATATATAAATGTTTAAATAAATATGCGAAACTAGTAATGCAAAGTAATATCGCTTCGACAATACACTTTTACAGTGTCCACACTACATTGTGTTACACTTTATGGGGTCACAATTTAAGATAGCGGCACATACTGCTTAACGTGACGATCGCATATAGTAATTTTTATTTAGACATTTAACTAGATAGTACTCTCGACAACATAAGACGTAATCCCCTAAATCACCCAGTCAGAATAGAATTAGAAAAAAATTAGAATTAGAAATATAAGAAATATAAATATATTTTCAAAATAGAATTAGAATTATAAGAAAAGAAATAAATAAGTAGATAAATAAGTAGGGAAACAAATAAAAAGGTAAACGTATAAATGCTTAAATAAATAAATATACAAAACTAGTAATGCAAAGTGATGTCGCTTCGACGACACACGCAATTCCCTAAATCACCCAGTCAAAATAGAATTCCCAAGACTTGGTCGCGCGTACTAATTAATATTTCGTGTACTAATTCATATGCGTGCAACGGCGAACGTTACACGACTCGCTGCTCTCTCTCGCCCCCCCCTTCGCGGCTGGCCGTGCCAGAGTCGCGTAATGTTTGGATAACGCATAATTCGATTATCCGTCGGGTCTAAATCGACTCTGCCGCAGCGCGCTAATTAATATTAATTTAGTGCAACCGATCGCCGCGCGACTCCCCGCGCGCGACTGACGTCTTCCAGGTGGTACTCGCCAGCTGCCGTCGATCTTCCTGATCTAACAAATAAAATTGTTTTCGCACACGGCGCAACAGGTGCGAACTCGTTAATAACTCGTCGATATTTCAGAGCTCGCCGAGCGACAAAATGCAAAATAAATGCCGCTGCGCTAGAGAGACAAAGTCGTTTGTATAATAATACATATCAATGGCGGTCGTTGCGTAATCGCAGCTGGGCGCGCTTCCGCGTGCCGTATTTTTCTCCTTTTCGCCAGTCAGGCGCCTTGTTATTGTCAGGCTCGCTTGAACGCAGAAAACGACAATGCCGCGTCCCCGCGACGTCGCGTCGCAAAGTACGTTCTGGCGCTCAAACAAGCGACAAAGCGTGAGGAAAATATACTTGAACCACGCGCTCACTCCTCGGTCCGTGATCGCCATAGTTGAACGAAAGAAAAAAAAAGAAAAACAGCCGATTTCCTCGAGATCCCCGAGCGACATTTCGCTCGACTCGCACTCTGGGAAAGGCCGGATTTCCATCGAGCCGCCGAATTGGGTTGCGACGGAGATCGAACGCGGGGAAGAGGCGCCTCATGCGTCACGAAGCGACACGCGTGCGTCGTTCTAAAAGCCGCGGGTTGCCACCCTAAATGCCGCGACTATTTTCGCGCCGTGGCCTGGCAGTCGGTCCGCGAGTTTATATCCGAGTGCACGAGGGCGAAAGCGGCATTATTTTCGGCTGCACGCGACTCGATTCAATCCCGAGGATCTCTCGCGACGAATCTTCCTTCCCCCCTCACACACACACACACACACTCTCTCTCTCTCTCTCTCTCTCTCTCTCTCTCTCTCTCTCTCTCTCTCTCTCTCTCTCTCTCTCTCTCTCTCTCTCTCTCTCTCTCTCTCTCTCTCTCTCTCCCTCTCCCTCTCTCTCTCTCTCTCTCTCTCTCTCTCTCTCTCTCTCTCTCTCTCTCTCTCTCTCTCTCTCTCTCTCTCTCTCTGTGTGTGTCGCGACCGAGATAATACCACGGGAGATCCGGAAGCGGATCTCCGTCGATTCGAACCTTGAGCCATTTCGCCGCTGAAGCAATACTCCACCCCCGTGGTCGCCAAGCGCTACTTTTGCCACGTCCGACCGTAATTGTAAATGCGAAAGAACGCCACCGGTTATATTTATACCCGCGTACGTCTATTATTACGATACGGGGCGTTCGGGAATCGCGGGGAACTCCGGACAAGGAGGACCCCGCTTCACGAATTCGACGGAGAGACTCGCTCGCGCGAGAGAGTCGCCGATCAACTTTGAGAAATTTTCTCCCTTTTTCTCCCATGAGAAAATTTTCTCCTTTTCTCCTTCGTTTTCTCGGCACGTGAACGGGATTCCGTTCACGTGCCGTCGCGCGAGATCGCGACGCGATGATGCACATCGCGAGTGTGGCCGATACCGTCGGCCGTCTCGCCGCGGACGCATGAATAATAATTATTATTACTGCGCGCCCTCGAAAAGTTGCTGCTACCGGTTTGTAAATCAAATTGCGCCGTCCTGAATAGTATTTGTTAGTAAACAATGCCGTTATCGTCGGCACTAGCGGAGACCGCTAGTTATCGGCGGCGGCGGCGGCGGCGGTTTACCGTATTACTGTTTAAAAGGCGGAAGCCGCCTCGAGAACGGGGAAACAGAGTAAACTCGCCGTGAGGCAAGTCTTGCTACGTCAGATCGTGTGTTTTTTCCGGTAAGTCAGCAGGAGCGAATTGATGAAGCGGAGTCGCTTCTCGATTCTTCTCGCTACAAGGAAACACAGGGGACTCGGAAATTCAAAAACTTATGAGACTTTGCGTGGAAGTAAAGTAATTCATCCGTAATGCAAAATTATGTTTTATTCCGCGCGGAATTCCAGTCTGAAGGGGTGAAACACCATCCTTCGAAAACAAAAAATCATTTTCATTTTTAGCGTGTATCTTTCAAAATACGAGGCATGTACAAAAATGGTTTGTATGCGACTGTATGCAAATTGTATTTCATACTTTTTGCAACTGTGCACTCAGATTTTGAAGAATTGAAAAATTTTTGAAACCCCTTCCTCCTCCAATTTTGCAAAATCTGAATACACAGCTGCAAAGAGTATGAAATACACTACAACTTTCGTGTAAACCATTTTTGCATATGCCTCGTGTTTTAAAAGATATACGCTAAAAATAAAAATGTTTTGTTTTTTTTTCCGAAGGGTGGTCTCACCCGGTTTCACACTGGAATTCCGTACGAACAAAAAATAATTTTGCATTGGATGAACTTATACTTTACTTGCACGCAAAGTCTCATAATTTGGTTGAACTTCCAGGTTCCCTGCTTTTCCTTGCGAGAGACGCGCGCGCGCCGTTGCGCCGCAGAGAAAATAAGAGTCAAACGTGCTGAAACGCGCGCGAAGCGAGACGACGCGCTGCGCAAGGGCGGGGGTTGTGGCGCGAGGAGAAGCATGATCAGCGAAATTTAATCAATGCGAGAGCAGATGAGCGCGAGCGAGTCGACAATTGTGTACGGCCGGAGGCTCTCAGGTAAGTCTCGCGTCCCCGATAATTTTCGATCGCGATTGGTCGACTGTCTTGCCGCGCAGCTTGCGTTTCCCTAACGCGCGCTGTTTTCGACGAACTGAAATCTCAAATAATGCGAATTAATCCGGGAGGATCAAAGCCGCGCGAGATAAATCAGATAAGCGTCTACGTTGCTGCGGGACGCGATCATCTAGCGCACACAATTAATTGCTTGTTTACGGCATTAATCGCGTTTTATCGCGTTACAATACGAAAGCAAAGCGCGGCGCAGATGCGCGGCGGCGGGTGTAGCATTTTCGTCGAGTCGATTCGGACGAGCGAAAGACCGGTGCGAATTAGACGTTAAATTACGTCCTTGCCGACTTGCCGAGGCCCGGACGCGAGAACGCGACTCGCGTTCTCAACCCAACGTCGAGAAGAATAAGCGAGATGAAACGGCAGGCCGCGACTCGCGAGCGAGTCGCGTTGCATTGAGAGTGCCGTTTTGAAATTGCTCGGCGACGTCTCGCTGAAGGTTACGCTGGAAATAATGCCTCCTATCGTCGCAGTGACGATTCCGTTTTATTAGTGACGAAAAGTTTTATCGCTACGCGAAAGAAAGAGGAATGTAACGCTCGTTATCTCGGTTTATTGCCAATGAAAATCCTATCGACGCGCCGGGACTGGACTGAGCTGAGGCGGTAAAGCCCAAACTCCAGACTCTTTATCGAGAATGGAAACTCATTAGTTCTCCTGATTGTTTCTACTGTGGATATGATATCGTGCGCTGGGCTGTCGGGAGCGATGAGCCGTGATGATAATCGACAAACAACGCGCAGGAATATCCAAATACGATCCGTAATTGCGAATAATTAATAATCAAAATTATTACGAATTTATAATTAATTGCTCGCGATACGATTCAATTTTGCGGGATGCGAAGCGATCCGAGCGATTAAAGCCCGGCAAATTTTCATCAAATAAATGTTGAGGCTTCGTCGAAACCTGGAGCCGTTTTTCGCGTGCGCGTAAGACTTTGTCTTACATTCCCTCGCGCTGTGCGCGCAAAAATCAGAGACCGGCGAGTCCTTCCAGTTTCCCCGTCTGGCTCGCAGATCCTTAGAACTGTCGACACGGCGAAATCACGCTGCCGGCTGACGTAACGGCGTGATCGTTCGAACGAGCGTTTCATTCTCCATAATTAAACGGTAGGCAAGGTAGAAGTTATCGATGGCGGCGCATTGAAGGTTTCGCGAACAATTCCCGCAATCCCCTTTTGCACAACGCGTCATCGCGCGGCGCGTGCGCTTGGGAAACTCGCCGCTTTTGTAAATCACGAGGTGGTGTCACGTGCGCGCGGAGTCGTCGTAAAAAAGAGAGAGAGAGAGAGAGAAAAAGATTTATGCGGGTCGTACGTCGTGGATTTCGGGCACGTCGCAGTGCAAGACAAACAGACTCGACCGGAGGGGAGAGAGGAGGGGGAGGGATCAAATCCCCGAGACGAGATGAGCATTAAATGCCATCTCGAGCGAGAAGTGAGCGCCCCCGAAGCGATAATACTTTCGAAATTCGCCCGGACGCCGCCTACTTTTCGCACGTCCTGAATTTCTGACGTTCGAGTATCCTCGGCGAGGTCTCGCCACGTCCAAGTCCCCGCGCAGTTACGCGAGAAGCGAGGAAATCCGTTCGTCACTTTTGCAAGCAACCGTGTGGGAATTTTTATAAATAGAATTTTAGTCGCGCGCACTCTCTTCTTATACCAGTTCGTGCAAGTCCGCCGGAGGAATCCGCCGGGTAAACAGCGTTATAACATGCAAACGCGGCGGTTACACGCGCCTCGGGTTACGATGTGCACGTTCTTCAAGTTCACCAAGTCTCGGTGTACCTCCAGACACGTATTTCGGCCTGAAACTTTACACCCTTCAAAACACTGTCCGGCCGGTCCCCTCGGCTCGGGTCGGGTCGGGCGAGAAACGCCGCTGATAATAAGAGGAGAAATGCCAAAGTGAACGCCTCGCCTCGACATTGCCGAATGCTCACAGTCTTCAAATAGGTTTAACCCTGAAAAGTTACCCATGCGAATTTTGTCTCGTTCTTATTAAATGTTAAATTATCCACTGCAAACACAATAACTCCTCGTCTAGTATTCAATAATGATGAAACATTTAATTGCATTTGTTGGATTCTTCATTTTTAAAATAAAATAAAATAAAATAAAAATAAATCAAAATAAAGAGAAAAAGATGTACACCGGGATGAAATTTCCGCGATTAACGTGATGGTGGCTTTCAAGACCGTTAAAACCCGTGACGCCGTGACGAGTCAGAAGGAAAGAATAATCCGCAAGAAAAAGATCATAATTTAGGGAAACAAATGAATAAGACTAACAGGTATAAGAATAATCAATGAATAAGTGCAGATAAATAAGAACCACGGACACTTTGAAGAAAGAGAAAATCATTTGCACACGACTCCGACAACGCGGACTCGAGTCCTCGGCGACTCGGTCTCGGTCTCGATTAATCGATCGATTAGTTGACCGATGAATCGGCGAAAAAATTCCCCCGGAGCTCGGAGCGTATTATTCATCTGTCCGAGATGACAAAGTGATCGCCATCCCCTCCGCCGCGCCGCGCCGGCTCGCCGTGCCGCTCAGGGCAGTGTACTTGGCGCGCGGTTGGAAGAAGTTCCTCGGCGTCTTCGCGTGGAAGAATAAGGACCACGTCTCTCTCGAGAGGACATTGCCCATAGCCGCGCAACTTGTTGCTAGGCGCTCCGAGGTCAACCGTTATGGTTTCCGTCCGCGGTCGAGTCGGTTCGCCGGCGATTAGATATCCCGGCGGCTCGGATGTCCGAAAACTTTGTTTCGCCTAGCGCGCGGCCTCGCAACCGGCTGGCCGCGGCCGGCCGGCCGGCCGGTCGGCTGAGGTCTCAGGTGTGCGTTTTCGGTCTGCTCTCTGGAGGGAGCGCGGCTAAATAACCGCACGCTCGCGCTCTAACTCGCTCAACTAAACTCTCCCGTTCGTTTTTATTCGAAGGTCGGCCTCGCGATTGAACATCGGGTAGCCCGGCGCGCTGCTTGGCCGAACCAGACTTTCCGGGTGGCAGGAAAAAACGACGAGGAGGAAGCCGCGCGGAGGTCGCGTCGCAACGTTCAGCTCCTTTTTTGCTCGTCTTTCCCGAAATCCGCCTTCCGACCGTTCGATCTCGAAAGAGAAGCAAATAAAAATAAAGAGAGAGAAAGAAACGCGTTCGATCTCACTTTCCTCTGCTCGCGCGCGCGCTTCGATGCGCGCCTCGCGTCTCGGGGATTTACTAGACTGCCTTTCCATCGGCCAATTGGTCGCGGCAATTGGTAAACCAATTAGAGCCAATTACACGCGTCACATCCTTTCGAAGCAGACACGCAAAAAAGAACGTCACGACCGTCGGACATGAAACCTGAGTTGTTCGCGGGAGCGCACGTGGCGAGCGTGTGCACTACATTTTCCTCCGTCGCTCCGCAGCCCCAGCACCCTTTTGACCTTTCATGCGCGGCGCGGAATTCACGTCGAATTTGCAAGACGGAATGACGACGATGCTTCCGGCGTCTCCGACGAGGTTACGACTTGAACCCTCGGCACGAGTTCTCAGATTGATGTCTCGTTTGCCGACACGCTTCTCTCCCTCCAGCAGAGGGAGAGAGAAAGAGCGAGAGAGAGAGAGAGAGAGAGAGAGAGAGAGAGAGAGAGAGAGAGAGAGAGAGCTACGATACACATCGATCCGACGCGCCTTTGCTGCGGCTTATCGAAAGCGAAACGACCGCGTCCTCGGTGACCGCGTCGAGTCGAGCATGCGGATTTCACGTGCGAGCGGAGTGCTGGCTACGGATAACCTGGCTCGATAACGCTTTTCGTTATTCAAAATGGACGCAGACGAGCGGAATCGCGTCTTGTCGGGTGATGTTAGTCCGCTCGGACGGGCGACCGTTACGGCGATTGAGATAAAAGAAAGAGCAACGCGTGGAACAATCCGGCAGACTTTTGTTCCACTTTTTTTTCCTCCCGCTCAATAGCTCGCTTCTTTCGGTTTGCCGATCCTCTCGGCGCGGCAACGAGAGCGGCGGCCGAATGCAGCTCGCAGCTCGCGAGCGTGGACGAGTTATCTTTCGGAAAATGAGTGCGAACTCCGCCGACACGCCCGGCACGTGACTGGCGCGCTCGAGCGCTCGTTAATCCGGCGACGTTAATTAGCGATTCGCCGGCGATAACGTAAATATTTTGCGCGCGATTGTTTATGATCGCCGATCGCGCGATAATCGCAGCCGGTCTTACGGCTCGCTGCGACTTAACGAGCGAGCGAATTTGCATTGCGGCGCACGTGATCGGCAAAATGACGCAAACGACGACACGTCGCGCCGGTGAAGCGGTTCGTGTGTAGTGTCGCGCGTTTTCCTTCATGATTAATATCGATATACAATTATCCGTCGACGCGGGCCGGCCGATTACACGCGGCTTGAGTAAACACACCGCGGCGCGGTCGAGGTAGCGAACGAGGCAGAGCTGCACTGCAGCGACGATCGACCGAACGCTCGATCGCCAGACGGCTTTTGATTAACGGCACATCCACGCGCTCGTTTGCGCAATAGATCTCTCGCGAAACGACGTTGCGACCGAGTCGCAACGCGCGTTCTGGCAAATACCATTATTCAAAGTCGAGCAACGCGTACATGATTTCGCGCGAGTTTCCTTTGCCGCCCCGAGGAGCGTTTGGCGCGAGAGAGAGAGAGAGAGAGAGAGAGAGAGAGAGAGAGAGAGAGAGAGAGAGAGAGAGAGACAGAGAGCTTTCTCGTCGCGTTGCCGCGTAACGTAAATCTTAAAAGCTACCCTCAAACATCACCCCAGATTGGCCCCTTTCTCGCTATTGTTTGTAGCAAAGTATACGCGAGAATTGGTCTGTCTTTTCACCAATGTTGCCACCACTGGTGGTGTAAATCAGTGATTTTCAACCGCGGTGTGCCGCGACACACCGATCAGTGCAGTGAGAGGATCCAAGGTGTGCCGTGAAAATTCTTAAGAATTTTAATTGTTATCTTTTTATTATACCAGATTATAATAAATTGTTTTGTTTTATTTTCTGGCCGTGATGCATTTTGTTAATAAATTTGTGTTAATAAATAAATCAAAAAAGATATATTCTTTTTCCGATCATCGTAATTTAAGCGTACCGCAGAAGTTTGAAGTATAGGTTCAAGTGTGCCGTGAGATAAAAAAGGTTGAAAAACACTGGTATAAATAAATATACCTGTAAAATTAGTATTGCCAGCGTGGCTATGTTTTTCAATAAGATCAGAAATTCGCACAGGGTGAAATTTCACCCTGCACGGCAAGCTTTAAGGGTTAAGATCCCTCTTATTATCTTTCCTTCGGCAAGCATGTCGCGGCTGCTTGTGTTTGACTTATTTTCGTATCAATTGCTCCCCGTGCAGACTTTAGCGTGTTTTCTGGTAGGGCAGAGTCACGCCGTCAGCAGCAGAGTTTACCTCGCTGAAGGGCGCAGCCTAGATTTTGAGGCTGCAATTTTTCCTCAAATACACGTAAGAAACGGGTGAAAGGCGATAGATTACGGCAAGGCGAGTGTTCGTCTCATGTCTCTCTCGAGCATGCAGAATGTTCTCACCGTTGAAACTGTCCGCGCTTTGAGTCTACTATTCTCTCCGTGTAAGATTCTCAGGCGCGCGTCCCTCTTTTCAGTCGTCATCCGAATTAACCGCGCATTCGTTCCGCTTCTTCGCGAAGTAACGGCACTTGAGACGTCATTTGCGACAAAGTCGCAGTGTGCTCCGACAAATATCTTTCCGGCAATCTTGACGTACGCGCGACCTCGCGAAGCTCTCTTGGCAAGCGCTTCGCAAGGGGCAGGGAAGTGTTCATCATATGTTTTCAACATAAATTTTCACGTGTCCCGCTATTCTCTCTCTCCCCCCCCCCCTATCGTAAGATTCCCGCATTTGCGCATAGCCCTTTTCACAACTGCCGATCGCATCGCTCGCTCCTCCCGACCGCGCGAGGCGTCGCCGCGAAGTAAGTTTGAAGTAATCTTCACGTAATCCGGCGCGGCCGGATGCCAGCGGAGCGCGCGAACAACAAGATATACACGTCGAAAAGCGTCTTTTCGAGCGATTCGCTCGTGCCAGAAGCGGGCGTGTGACCGTCACGTGGCGCGCGGTCGGGGAAGTCGCCGCCGGCGCAGCTGGCCTTTATTGTTGCGTTGCGTCTCGCGAGCGGAGGTTAAGCGACAATTGAACCGCGGGAGGCGGCTCGTTGTTAATAGGACGCGCGACCGATACGGTAAACACCGTGGGGTCGACTCGACGACACCGAGCGGGGATGGCTGTGCTTCGAGGAGCAGCGACTCGCGACTCGAAATCGCAAGCGCCGCTTCCGGCGAACGAGAACGCGCGTCTCGGAAACGCGAATCGGTCCCCCCTCCCCCCCCCTCCCCCGTTCGAGACCCGTTCGCCGTCGAGTGCATTATTACTAATAATATTCAATGACCTTTACGAGCTTACCTATGAAGGGGAGGAGCGAGTTGTACCATTTAAAAAGTAAAAGTCGCCGCATCCGAACATGCCGCCATGATTCGTACTGTGGCCTCGACTCGCCGCCGGTGGCGACTCGTAGCGGAGGCTTCGGAGTTGCGCTTCGCGACGGCGAACGACCCGCTCGCGCCATCTGTGACGGTGACACGCGAGGAAAGACAGCTTTCAAATGTCGATAACGGACTGCTCGGACTGCGTTATCTACGTCGGCTTCGAAACCGGCTGAGCCGAGTTCGAATCTCGACTAAGCAACCTGAAATATCTTTATCAACCATGCAGCCTCTTTGAAGTACAAACCGTTTTTATCAACGACTCGAAGTCGAAGCGGTACGAACCAACGGCGATGTGTCGGTCAGGCTTTTACCTTCCAAGTATTACGATTTTAACGACGCCTCGAACGACGCCATTTCGTCGGGAAATGCGACTCGGCCGGCATGTTCTTCTTATCAGCGAGTCCTCTTATCTTTAAGTCAACGCGGTTTAACGGTGAGCTAAAGAACCGTTTAACGTTTTAATTGCGCGATTGTCCGAGTAAAGTTCCGTCTTCGGAAACGCCCACGAGAAATAACACGCTCTGTAATTCCCGGCCGGATAATACCGACTCGACGCGACTGAACGAGAGAACGCGAGCAGCGTTCGTCGCGAATCGATAATCGCGTCGCGAGTTGCGTTATCGACTTACGAATGGAGCGGCGCGCACTTCGTCAAACGAAGTCTTTAGTTCGCGGACGTGGATGTGGTTCCTGTAATTACGCATATTTTTTGATCGTGGTTTTTCTTTTACCTTCATACTACTGGAAAATGGCGTATGGACAAAGCTGAATGCAGTCCGGAGCCATATATTGACCTGAACTGAACTGAACTTCGTCAAATGACTCGAGAGAGTTGACGCTCCGGTATTTCCTCGACGAGTCTTGGAAATCGCAACGGTACAGAATATACAGAACGTACTGTTCCGCGTAGGCTACTGTTCGCATCAGGAAGCTTGGAGTAGCAGGCGAGCGCCATTTTATGGCGCCGCGGGATTTTCAGGGACACGGAGATCGAACCCCCCCCCTCCGAGCTTGGTCGCAGCGACTTTTCCCGAATACTAGCGATATGTTTGTTAATAGTCGCACCGGCGACGGGTGAAACCTTATTCGCATCCGCGATCAGCTGTCTCATTACGACGTCAGAAGCGAGAGGCGGCGGAGGCGGAGACGGTTTTTGCAAGCCGGTCCGCGATAAAGGACTTATGAAACCGCTTCGATTTGATAAGACAAGCTTATAAAACGCGTCGTTAAACTGCGCTATCAATCCGCGCGTATATCGCGTGCATACGCAAGACGATGCGAAACGCGGCTGTCTGAGCCTAGCAAAATTCAGACGCGATTTTAAGGATCGCCGCTCTGATATGCCGGACTGATAACGCCATTTCTCGCGGCATATTTCCTGTTTTATCTGCGCCGAGGCGCTTTCGTAGACGGAAAAACACACCGCGCGGACATAAATCCTCGCTCTTTCCCGCTCCCTCCCTTCTCACATGCCGCTTCAGTAATGTACAGTTGTATGTGTGCGTGTTTGCTCGTGCCCGACGTCGTGATAATTCGGAATAGCCGGCAATTCTCCGCGGCGAGCTTGCCGCTAATGCCGCCGACGAGTGAAGAAATCAATTGTGTAGCCGCGGGCCTCTCGGATCCGTATTCTCCTGCGGGAGGAGGAGAACAAGAAAGCCGAGGAGAGACGAAGGTAAGCGTGCGGGGAAGGGGGGAGAAAAGAAAAAAGAGAGAGGAAAGACTCGTTCAGTAGCGATACGCAGCTTTTCCGTGTCTCACTTTCGGACGAGTGCGATTACGTGTGATTATAGAATCCTTCGTTGATTGTTGAACTCCGACTCACCCGGGAGTCCACTTATCATCCGCCCCGGTTATGTCATCCTCTCGTCTGCGCGCCCTCCCTGCGCCCGTGTTATGTAAGCTCATCCTTTTTTCTTGTTACAAAAGTCTGTGAGAAATCAGTTCGTACGGCGATTCGGCGTGACTCATTGTTCAGTGCGCGCGTGGAGCTAACAACGCAAAAAGCTCACGTGCCTCGGACCTGTCCGTGGGTCCGCGTGTATGTGTGTGTGTGTGTGTGTGTGTTTGTGTGCGTGTAACAACGCCCGTTGCCGTTCTTACTACGACAGGTGCTCCGTCACCGTAATATAAACTACATTCGCGGAGAGCTGATCTTTATTTACGCGAGATTGAGCGAGCCTGCGCGTATTCGCGGAAAGAATCGCCGCCGCCGCCGCCGCTCTCTCCCTGCCTCCCCCCGCTGAGCGCTAATTAATCACTCACTGTCGCGGGTTAATGACAGCGCATTTCTCGAGACGCACCTGCGGAACCGATGATCCACTGTGCAAAGTATCCTTAATACTCCTGGAGTATCGCTTGAGCTTATCGCGACCGGCGACGACCGATTCGCGAGCCAAACAAACGACGACGACGACGACGACGACGACGACGACGACGACGACGACAACGGCGGAGGCTACGATCGCGAGAGTGCATCAATCGGCGGATCGCGCGGCGATAATATTCTAGCATCAATCTCGCCGCTCACTCGGAAACTGGACCAGTCGACCCTGGACCAAATCTCCGCGAACATGGCCGGCGAAATGTCTCCTCACGAATTCCCGGCGGTCTTCGCGTACGTGCGTGCACGCGTCCGTCCGCCCGTTCGTTTTTCCTCCCTCCTGTCGCCCGTCGAGGTAAGAGCGAATTTCGAGCTGGGATTTCGGCAACAAGGACCAGACTCCTGGCCCGTCGTCGACGATGCGTGACCGACCCGTGCCCGTTAATCGCCCGTAATGCTCGCACTGAGCGCAGTGAATTAAAATTGCAAACACTGACGGGGTTTGTCGCTGTCTCGGGACGGGATTAAGAAAGAGAACCTCGCGATAGCTCGCGCGATATATTCCGTCTTATCGCCGAGGGGAGGCCAATCTTTCTGAAAAAAGAAGAGAAACGTCGGAAACGAGAACCAGCCGCGTGTTCTGCGGAAGCTGCACACGGCTGTAACAACCGGTTGCATTAGGCGGCACGGCGAAGGGGTGATGGACTATCGGATGTACTTACGCAAGATCTACGACGAGGAGTGTGCGGACGAACGAATAACGCGGTCGCTCAAAGACCGTCGAGGGGTCGAGGGGGAAGAAAGGAGACCGCAACGACGAATATTCGTCTCGGGGCGGCAAGAGCGAAAGTTCAGGTCGCAGGAGGTCGCGCGCGCGCGTGAGAGAGAGAGAGGGAGAGAGAGAGAGAGAGGGAGGGAGAGGGAGAGGGGCGGGAGGGAAGGAAGGAGAAAGGGAGGGACGAGATATCGGCGATCAGGCGGAGAATCGATTCCAACTGTCGGCGAATTTAAAAAAAAAGGAATATAAGAAAAGAGAAAGAAAGAATTCGCGCTCCCTGAGAGACATCGAAGTTTCACTCACCGGTGTCGTTTTCGTGCCCTTGATGCCCATCTCCCACATCCTCGGTGGCTGTGGAAAGTGCTGCAACAGATAAGGAAAGAGCCGAGTGAGATCGGAACGTGACCGCCGGGTTTTACATCGCGCTGCGAGACGACGGGCGGATGGAAGGAGAGGAGGTGATGGAGCAGGAGGAGGAGGAGGAGGAGGAGGAGGAGGTGGGGGCCGGCGCGGAGGGCGCGATTATTAATGCGGGTCACGTCGTAAAGTTACGTGCCCTCGAGGCGATCGCGACCTTCCCCGTTGAGGGACGGACGTTAAACTATAAGCATTAACTACAGCCGGCCCGGCGACAATTAACCCTTTGACTGGCGGAGTTATTTATGCGACGTGACCTCCGATTCCGGCCAGGATGGAGAAGGATGAATATGGAATTAGGCTCTCTCGCGTGCTCTCGCGCAAACGGCCGTGTTTATTCCTCTCTTCTCGTCGCGGCGCGACTAGGACTCGTTTCCCGTTTTCGCAATTAGACGCACAAGGCCTGCTGCGAAATTAGTTTCCGGAACTTTGGGTTTAGTTGTAAAATTGGGTAGATCAACTGATCACGTTTGAACGTCCACAGAGCCATGTACTATTTCTGTTTACAAGTTTCGTCTTGGCTACAATTTTGTAATAGTATATAGAGAAAGAATGGATTCTTTATTACTTTTTGCTTTGACAATTACGGAACGTATCTGAGTTAGTTTAAGGCCTACCGAGCGCTTGTGACTAAGATCCGAAAATTTCCGATTTCGAAACAGGCTGATAGATGTGTGTCTCCATTTCAAAGATAAATCTCAGCGTGACGCCCTTGACAGTAGCCAGCGCGAGCGAGCGATTTTTCTCGCCTCTTATCTCGATTGCGCGGTTGTTTGCAAGCCACGCGCGCGCGTTCGCAGGCGATACCGTTGTTCATCATTGTTAATCGTTTCGAGAACAGTCGATTATCTCCCTCCTGTTCGATTAATTGCACGTCTATGTGCGCAATATTATCGCCTCATGTCGACGCAAACCGCAGCAAAAGCAGAAAACAGCTCTCGTCGCGCGCGAAGGACGCACAGGGACACGCGTCGCACCTGCCTCTCCCCTCCCCCCTTTTCGCCCTTCGTCGAGTACTTGCTGGATTATGAGGCGCGTTTTTTCCGCCGGTTTGTTCCCTCGATTGTCATTTCCACTCGAATAGGCGCGCTCGCGCGTTCGCGGCCGATCAGTCCTACGCGGTGATTGGAGAACCCGCGTTTGCTCGCTGACCCATTAAGCCCGCAACCTGTTCTAAGGCAGGCTTGCGCAGGTAAGCAATAGCGCTCCGGAGAGGTTTCCACCGGCATCTCGCGCCGCCCGCGCCCGGCCGAGATCGATCGTGAGTCGAAGAAACGATCGAGCGAGCGAGTCGTCGGCGACGAAAGCCAACGGCGGAGACGCCGGAGCGCGCCGACGCGTGAAAAGTCTTTCCAGTCCAAAAGAGAAATTCCAAAGAGAGCAACAGTCGTTAGATATGATCGAGAGGACCGAGTCTACATCTATTGTTAATCTATCGTTAACGAGTCGTGTTGAAACGGAACGGTGGTGCTTGATCGATAACCACCGCTTCTCCGTAAGTTCTCGGCGCGATCTCTGAAACTATTATTTATTATTTACAAATTAATTAGAGATCTCTGGAACCCGACTCGCCCAGATCTTTTCAATTTTCACCAGAGTTTTCAGAAGTGTGCTCCGGATGCTTTCGGGAAATCGGGATATGCAAAGGATGTCACGAATGAACGGACAAAAGAGATTGCCGCTGACGAACAAGTCTGACACCGCTGAGAGAGAGAGAGAGAGAGAGAGAGAGAGAGAGAGAGAGAGAGAGAACGCGATATGGAAACGCAATTCGAAGGGGGGCGGGGACAGGGGGAAAGAAGCAAACAGCGCGGCTTCCCGCGGACTTCGTCTCCGAGAGTCTCGATGTATCACCCGCGATGGACATCCGTGATCTCCTTTGGAAAGCGCGCGCGTTAAAACTGACCCGAAGAAAGTCAGCGTTAAACGTCGCCGTACTCTCACTATATGATATAACGAAAACAGGCGCATCCGCGCGACACGGTGCACTCGCGTGTTTATAAAAATACGAAACAATCAAGGCTCTCGCACGTCGCCAACACGCGCGCGCGCGCGATCGCGTCCGGATGACCAGCTGACGTCACGGCCCGGTGCACGCGCACGTGAGCACCGTGTCGGCAAATCGCGCTAATTAGCGAATCCGGGCTTCAAGTGCGGATACGACCGGCGGCGCGCGTGACGACGTTCCAAACGGCGGAATTATTCGCCGCTACGTATGGAATACCGTCGATTACGACCGGAGAATCACTCACGGAGAGTCCGGAGAATCTCGGCGGCGCGGATGCGAGCGACCTGCGGCTTCCCCGGCTGGAGCTCGCGGACGCCGCAAGGACGAATTTTTGCCTGAACGGCGAGAGACGGGCGATCTAGGTTTTCAGAAGATCGACTCACCCCAGTCGAATTCTTCATTAAACGAAACGACATTGATAAATAAATATATAAATAATAAATGAGTCACCTAAAAATATATATTCTATTTGTAAAGTGATATTTTCCATAGTCTCATATTCTAAGCGAAGCCTTTTACAGAAAAAGGATTCCTCTTTCGATAAAGCGATTAAGGTGAAGCACTCGTTAAAAATTTATTAGATATTATCCTAACTGCAGTTTTCCTCTTATTTCAAGAGGATTTCCTCTTGTATCAATTAATTTTCCTTTTATATGAAGAGCAATATGTTGATGTTTGAATGTCGGCTTCTTTTGTTCAGTCATGCTCTACCTCCAGACATGAACGAAAAAATAACCATATGTTCATGGAACAGAATATTTGGAACGCTTTTTAAAAAAGATATGTATGTTGCTGTAACATAACGAAGATAATTTACCCATGTTTGGTCAAATACAGTTTATAATCTACTGCAAGTAGTTGAATAATATATTCTTTCTTTTAACTATACAATTTCATACAATTGATTATGATGAACATTTTTGTAACTACGAAGTCCATAGCAAAACTGATTGGAAATTTATTTCTTATGATGATCTTATTTCATTCGTGCCTACTTATTGCAGAACAGGAGTCAGAAGTACATTTATATATATCATATATTACTTTTTGCTATACATTACAACTTTTTCAAATTAACTAGTATAACCAGTAAGAATAAATAACAATCCTCTTAAAAAAAGATTAAATAATCTGCGTATAAGAAGAAATTTATATTAAAATCAGCAAGATCTGCATTATACGTGTAACATATAATCCCTCTATCTTTAAGAATAATTTGTTTATAATATTTTCCTCTTAATCTTAAAGGAATCCTCTTGAGGCCATACATAAGAGTAACATCTAGATGATTCCGCTTGTTCTAAAATTATTTTTTTTCCGGGTAATCGAAACTCGGTTCTCTTTTGAGAAGAATCGGTTTGTACAAAAATCGTGCAGGAAGTCGATTTTTGGAAGAAGAAGGTCGATTCCCTGAAATCGAGACCTTTTACCTATAACTTATCGTTATAGGTAAAAAGCGGAAGAATCACGCGGCGGAATATAAAGTCGAGACCGCGCGCGCTCCTCTGCATCTCGATCATCGTGTCGCACAACAAATCTCATCGCGCGCGCACGGTCGAGGGCGCGTCAGTCAAACGGAATCTTAACTCGGGGATCAACCGCGAGGCGCAATGTTCCCGACAGCCGTTTTGTTAGAGATATCAATATTCATCGTCGCGTCCTCTGCGGGCGTCCTCTCGGAATGTCCCGGCGTGCTCGTCCCGCGCGGCAAGGTCGAGCAGGAACTTCGTCGCTATCAGTTGCAATACTTTATGGATGCACGGGCCGAACGTGTCGCAAAGCAGCCAATTACATTATGACGTATGCAAATGAAAGGCGAGCGTGTCCCCGTCGGCTTCCTGCTGTCCACTTGCCATCTCGCCTCTCTTCTCTTCTCCTCTCTCTCTCTCTCTCTCTCTCTCTCTCTCTCTCTCTCTCTCTCTCTCTCTCTCTCTCGACTGTCCTCTCTTCTTTTTCTTGCCTTCACGTGGTGCGTACGCGAGAGCCTTCGGAGCGTGCGATGACACTCCGCGAGCGGACGCAGCCGAAATTTCGAGCGTGTCGCGAGACGAGAAAGAGAGAGATGTGTGAAAAACAAAGGAGGTAGGAGAGGGGGGATGCCACTTACAAACGCTTGGTGATTTTTCACCGACGGATCTTTCGCCGCGCTCCCGATATGCGGAGGATTCACGCCAAGTGTAACGACTGGCTGATTGACATTCTGAGGACGTTCGGCGGTTGAACGTTCGTACAACTGGACGTGTCTCAGTATTTTAACACCTTCCCTCATCACGAAGCCGTCCAAGGCGGTCGAAGACACTTAGTAATTCGTCTCTTTTCTCTTCTTTCTCTCGCTTCCTCCCACCTTTGGACCTTTGGACATTGAACGCCTTCGGGCTTTCGTCCAGCGACGGGCTGCCGTTATTTTGACAGTTGGACACTCGAGGATCGGAACGCTCAAATGTTGCGACACATTGTGTGTGTGTGTGTGTGTTCGATATTTGGCTATCGCGAACTCTGGACACTCGCGGGCAAAGGAGAGACGTTCCGAATATTTCCCGTCCTCTCATCCCGGGGCCGTATGTAAACGTACGCGTCGTGAATGATGGGACTGTTTTAATGAATTCTCGAAAGCAGATATTTCTAGCTTACACGAAAGACGGAGGAGTATTAATCCGCTCCACTTTATCTCTCTCGCGCGACGGCGCGGCGGCGCGGCGTGCGCGCGCGTTCAAAGCCGTTTTGAAGACTTTCTATAATCTCGAGATTGCCTCTCACGCACACACACACACACACACACCGTCTCTCTCGCGGCTCGCCCGCGGCGTCGCTTACAGCTCCATTCAAAAACGCAAACAACGTGTCTCGGCCGCCGCTCGAAAGCAAGCAGAAATTTTCTATGCAGGGCCGCCGCCGTCGTCGGCAAAGAGCGCGAGATTTGCCGCGCGTCGAAGCCATGCGCGGAAAGGTAAGCGCCGCGCGCGCTAACTCGGCGTTAATTGAGACCAATATTTACCGCTGCTGCGCGCAGACAAATTAATTTGTTATCGCGTAATAATTGCGAGTCACACGCCGTGCGACCGCGCTTCGCAGTTAAATGTCCCGCTGCGTAACCGCGAAAATTAACACGTCGCCGAGCAACGCGCGCGATTCACGTCGCGCGTGTAGCGTCTTAAGAAACGACGCTCTCTCTCTCTCTCTCTCTCTCTATCTCTCTCTCCCTCTCCCTCTCCCTCTCTCTCTCTCTTTCTTTCTTCTCATTATCACGAGGTCGCCGAAATTCGTGGCTTTCGCTTCGGCGACCGCGGCGAAGGAAGAAAAGCGCAGAGAGCAGGAAGGACCTGCCACGAGAGGAGGAGCGACGCGAGCGCGCGTCCCTGCGCGTGTGTTTCAAAATGCAATCGGTCCGCCGAATAACACACGTCTGGCTTGCACCATCCTTTCGAAATTACTAGCACGAGACTCGTTTAAATAAATCACAAGCCACTCGTGCCAGTTTCCAGAATGGTAATCACGCTCGAGGCATCAATGGCTTTTGACTATCGAGCGGCGAAAAAGTTCAAGGGTGTGCGAATCCCGACGAATTAACCCTCGTCGGATCGGAGATCACTGTGATTAAATTTGGGTAACGTAACCACCGCGGCGGTCCTTGACGTGGCCGCGATAATGATACACGCAGCACGTAATATCGTGCCAAGGATATCATCCGACGGATGTGTGCGATCGGAGAAGACGTCCGCGCGTATAAACGCAGCGTCGGCCAGAGGAATAAACAAATAAATAAAACGCGACACACACACACACACACACGTAGCCTCGTAGCCGCTTTCGCGTAGCTCGGCTCATTAATCGTGCACGAGAGGGCACTTGCATTATTGGAACGTCACGAAATTCACTCGCGCGGGGGATAGTCGTTTTTCCGTCGCGTCGCGTCGCGTTCGCGAAATGGGATTATCATCGCGTCGAAGGAGGCGCGTCCGTTTTCTCCGTTTTTCACCGCGGAATCGGGAGAAGCGCGAGAGTCAGCCGCCGAGATCTCGAGTGACATTTATTCGATTTGGTTTACGGCGCGATTACACTGACATTTTTACACCGGAGAAATCGACCGGCTCCATGACGCTGCGATCGCTCGCCAATCGCTCGCCGACGTTGTCTAAGAGAGCGTCGCGCGATTTCGACGCGTCTTGTACTCGTACACCGCGAGGAGTATATCGAGATGCTACGATAGGAATCCTAATAACGTATAGATGGCCGGAATGTAGGGGAGACACTTCGCACCGTCGTCACGTAATTGACACATTGTTCTGGATTCTCCCGTGGAAATCCGGCACACGCGACGTCGGATGTGATCGCGTTCGCGCGTGCAGGATTCTCGGAGCTCGACCGACAGCCGGGAGATCTCGACGATCGGCGTTTATGGCTGTCGACCGGTGGACGAGAGCTCGTGATAGGAGAGAAAATGCAATCTCTCGGGCAAGAAACTCACAAAGAAAGGAAGACGGGGGAAGAGAGAGAGAGAGAGAGAGAGAGAGAGAGAGAGAGAGAGAGAGAGAGAGAGAGAGAAAGAGAGAGGGTTTCGCAATTCTCGGAGAAGGCATAAGCGCAAAATTATATATGCAGCACCAACGGCGGTGGCATGTGCCAGTCCTTGAGTCACATTCCCAGGATTCCCGCCAGGACTCGCTTTTCCATACGAGAGAAATCTGCAGGGTAATTCAGGGTAATAGCGCCCGAGTGTCTCAAAGTTCAAAGTATCTCTTTGGCGCGTTGGAGCACTCAAGACGGGAGTGCGGGGCAGTTTAGGAAAGCGTCGCGATCTTGTGAAAATCGAATGCGACTTAGAGAGAGAGAGAGAGAGAGAGAGAGAGAGAGAGAGAGAGAGAGAGAGAGAGAGAGAGAGAGAGAGAGAGAGAAAGGGGGAGAGAGGAGCGCGCTTTGTCTGCTCGTCGCTTTTTCCTCAGGGTTACCTTCGCGCGGACAAATCGACATACCGTCGTCGTGTTCGACGTGTCTCGCGATTATGAAATTCGCGTGTTACGGCTCTTCGGTCGTGCTTTTCAGCTGCGACCTTGTCGCGTACGTGGCATTAGACGAATCGAAAGGCACGAACGTCGTGTCTACTATTTTCGAGTTAATGCGCCTTGTCCTCGGCTGCACTTCGTTTCCGCGCGACGACGCAATCTGGGAGAGGAAATTGCCGCGCGGATCTCCGTGTGTGGGAGACGACCGGTCATGCCTCGTACCTGTTCTAATTCGCCAAATTGCGAAACACGAGTGAAAAGGCGCGCATTGGCTGCGCAACGGGCCGTTGTATACGAACGAGCGTGAATTACTGACAGAGATCGCCGAGAGCGAGGAAACGACACCGCGTAGAATTGCCGCGAGTTGTTTGCACACGGACGGGAAACTCGCGGCGCGCGACGATTCCACAATCTTCTCGAAGGGCCGCTCGTCGCTTCGCTCGCTCGCGAGGGCTGCCGCGGAAGGAGGACCGCGAACGAGGAGGGACAAAAGCGCCGCTCGAGCGGCGCGAGTTACGGATTGTCCGGCGGATGTAGGCAATAAAGAGAGGCTCGCCTTGAGGAAACGCGAGTGGCTCACGCCTCGATTCATTGAGGACATCTCATCGCTCCGATCGAGACGATCCTTGAACCAGCCGTCGCATTTCGATTCAAGAACACCGGGCGCGCGCGCGCCCGCCGAGTTCGATCACATCCGCGCTCGCGATCGTCTCCTCCGAGCGGGAGCCGCGGGGGCGGCTGATAATTCTTCGTGTGTCCTCCTCCTCCACCGCTGTCGTGAGAGAATCAAGCGTGGGCGCGAACGCTAATTCTCGCGGTTGCCCTCGATAGGAGAGAAAAGGGGGGGGGGGGAGAGAGAGAGAGAGAGAGAGAGAGAGAAAGAAAACTGAAAGAAGAATTAACAACGATCGAAGGATAACGACGACTCTACGAGGCTCTCTCCCTTCTCTCCCTTTCCTTCCGACGTCGGGCAGTCTCGCCGCGTCGAGCAACGCGTCGACAATGTGCACCGCGAAGCACGCACAATTACACACGTGTCACAGTTTAAAATACTCTCTCGCGATCTGCCCTCGCCGCGATCCGCGGCGTATAATTGCCGCGAGTTGGAAAATCAGCCGCGTAATGAGAGACACCGCCGGCGCTCTCCCCCCCCCCCCCCCCGGCAGCGCTTCCATCTAGAAAATTAGGACTCTGAGACATTCCATCTCCGTGTATGGGGCCGGGAGAAAAAGGAGCAATCTCGTCCGCGGACTTGATTGCTTGCGTCACACGGGCGACTAGTATTCGAGAGCTTTCTACTCGCGGGATGAAGTTCGCTTCTGCGCCGCGCGAGTGCAACTCGCGCGACGTTCGCGCGAGTCCGAACTTTTAGCGGTAACGCGCTGCGTGTTTGCGTGCGCGAAGGATGTAACTCGTTCGGCACGAAACTCGAGCGAGACTCGGTCGAATTAGCGCGACAATGAGCGAGCCGAGAGCGAAGGGAACAGAATTCGCTCGCACAGCTTCGTCAGATTGATTCGACCGATCCTGTTTTATTCTCCGCGAGAATAGCGCGATTAACGACAAAAGCGAAACTGCGATCGAAGGCGAGTCTTTCAAATCGAAACTTTCAAATCGAGTGAGAATATCTCTCGCTGCTCGTTGTTCTCCCGGCGCGGGATCTCCGCGAGAAAGCCCTCCGGGGAGGATCGCGGTTCGTAGGACGTCGCGCGCAGGAACGGCCGCGCAAACTCCGCGGCGGCGCAGCGGAGCATTCTAGAAAATGTAGGCAGGCTATATCGAAGGCAGAGCCTGTAATGAAGTCAATTACAGTTAACGAGATAACGTCGCGATCATTCAATTGAGAATCCCCATTGGAAGCGCACGCACGTGCATCCATTGTCGGTGTTGTGTAAGCGCGCGACATCCGAAAGGGATTCGCAGAATTCCGCACCGCGCGCCGCGCCGCGTAATTAGGCTAATTATCAGCTGACGTTTTCAAACACGAGGCCGAAAAGCGGAACGGCGATATTGTCGCGCTCGCACGGCGCCTCCGGCATTTCTTCGCAATTCGATGCCCGCTCCCCGCCCGTCGTTTCGCGATCGTTCGCAACGTATCACGCAGTTTCGCGATGACTCAGGCGAGTAACGTTCACGTGGAGATAATTTTTATTTTATTATTACAGCGAAGCCATTTATCTGGCTGCGTAGGAAAATTGCACGCGAGAGAGTGGAAGATCTCGCGGCGTGATTATCGTGTTACTGTTATTGTTGTGCTATTATTGAGATCGTTACGTGTGGAACAGTCTGCGATTTTCATTTTTCCATCTAACCGATTACTCCGCTTGAATTTCCGCCGCCGTTTAATTTCCAGCGACGACCCGGGGAGGAGGGAACTCGCGGCTCTCCTGGGATTAGCCGCACGGAAAGTAAGGCGACGACAGACAGAGCGAGCGAGAGAGCGGGAGAGAGAGAGAGGGGGGGAGGGAGAGAGAGAGAGAGAGAGAGAGAGAGAGAGAGAGAGAGAGAGAGACAAAAAATAACTCACGGACAAAATAAATGCAAAGACGATTGCAAAATCGCGCTCGAGAAAGCGCTTTCCTGCCGATATTCCGCGCACGCGTCGCGACGCACTGGAGTCGAGCGAGTCGCGTGTATATCTACCTACCGACATCGACATGCTGCACGGCGACTTCCAACATGGTCCACTGAAAATTGCAGACGATGAAAATCCACAGCGTGTGACGACGACGACGACGCTGGTGATTACTGCTCCCTCGGAGACGTCGCGATGCTGGGGGGATTTCTTCGGGCGGCCGAATCGTTTGCTCGATCTAATCTATCATTCTGTAATCCCCCCACTCCTTAGAGCCGCCGGGTACTCGAGTTCAATGAGTAGCCGATAAGACGAGATTACAATGCGACTTTGGAGTAATTTTCAACAAATCGGTACCGACTGCCAATCGACTACGATTGTACGGATGTACGAAGATACGCGGAGATTTAAGCGACTTTCGGAGGTTCGAGGGTCAAGCAGGGTCGCTGTGGAAAGCCGATTTGGGGGAGGGGGGAAGATCTGAAAGTCCGCGGAGACTGGAGATTCCACGATTCGATGAGAATTGCCAGTGTATATCGATTCGCTTGACGCTTCGAAACGACGACCGATATAAGTTCCGCAACACCTGCTGCGGAAGTTTGCCGATCGGGGGGGGGACAAGCAAGTAAGAACGGGGATCGTCGAAGCAGATCCAAAGCCGAGAAGGAACTCGAAGGGTGAGCCTGAAGGGTCTAAGAGCGGACGTGTTAACGAGCTGATCGAACGAGATCGAACTCTCGGATGAGCTCGGAGGAAGCCGCGGAACCGAGTCGTCGAACGACTCCGGGTCGACCGTCGCGTCGCGTCGCGTCGCGTCGCGTCGCGTCGCACTTTTCTCACAGCTGCCGCTCACGGTACCACCCTCGTCGCATCCTCCCTCAGGTCAACTCGCTTCCGGCGAACACCGTGCACACACGATAAGGCCTCCAGGACTTGGTCCCAGCGGATGACTGTTGAGCGACTCGACGTCGAGTTTGCTGCACGACCGTTTGCATTCCGCTCCGGCGAAATTCTGCTCGCTCGCTCGCTCGCGCTGAGAGATGGAGAGAAAAGTCACACGTCCCGGTACACCAAAATGGCGCTGATGGCGAAGAGAGACTCGCTCGCGCGCGCGGAAGAGAGTGACGACGCGCAACCATACACGTGGAGATTACACCCGGCAGAAGAGAAGCTCCGTTCTGTAGAAAGCGTTCGAGGCGCACTAACACGCTCCAACGTCGCAACGCCGAGTCAGGCCGAGCGAGCCGATCCCACGAGGCATCGTCGTCGTCGTGCGCGATACGCGCCCTGAAGTAACGGGGCGAGCTGATTGCCGAAGAGAGCGCGAGGGAGAGAGCGCGTGTGCGAGAGAGAGAGAGAGAGAGAGAGGAGGGGAGAGGAGAGGAGAGGAGAGGAGAGGAGAGGAGAGGAGAGGAGAGAGAGAGAGAGAGAAAGAAAGAGAAAGGCATAGTCCGCTCGCGAGCGCGAACGCGGGGGGGGGGAAGGGATAGGACAGGAGGGGACAGATAGACTTTTCACCTTCGACGAGCACCGAGTGACCGAGTGGAGCCGAGCGAGAAAACACCGCGAGATGATGGGAAATCTAGCGAGGAGTTAACGACCGTACGCGCTGCGGGCCGACGTTAGCGTGACGTAGCCGCCGATTGGCACGAAGCTCGAGGTCAATCGAATCAGAGGTCAGCGGGGTGGCCGAATGGACGAACGCGCGGATATTGACGCTGATGATGCGCGGGAGCACGTCGAAGGATAACCTGCGGGAATGCGGAGAACTGATTAATTTGGGTCGTCGATCGCGCGACTCGCCGCGACGACTGCCGCTCGGTTTGTTAAGACGCTGAGAGCGCAGCGTCACCCATGAAAGTCGTCTCCATGTCCGGCTGAGTTTTCACACGGTCGCTCGTCGCTCGTCCGCGGCTCGTCGACGATTTCTCATTCGCCTCTTTCGCTCGCTCGCGCGAGGGACCTTAACGAATCATTAGGGAACGACGAGGTGTGTCGTCGACGCCTTCGGGACGAGGGGAGGGGGGGGATTTCGGCCCGCCGCACGGAGAAGAATGAGTGAACGGGTTTTATGGTGAAATGCGAGCGATTCGGAGATTCCGATTGGAGAGACCAGAATTCCGTTGAAGTTGAGCAGGATTCTTTTCATAATTTAGAATTCTGAATTCCGAATTGCTTTAACCGGCATATATCTCACCAGAAAAATTCGTTCGCTCCACTCCCAAGCATTTTTCTCCGTGCGATACAATTTAGTAACTGAACTCGAGCGTCTCAATATACGATTTCGCGAAATATTTCGTCATGATGCTACATTTCACGACGAAAATGAGAGAGGAAGTGTGTTAATGCGAGGAATGTGTGTTCCATCGCGGCTGAATTTATTTCTCGATACGGAAGGTTATTGCCGCAGCGATTATTGCCGCGAGAATTGTCCGGGCAAAATGGAGTAGCGTGCGAAAGAAAGGTGGTGTGCGAAAGAGGGGGAGAGAGAGCACATGTGTGGAATTCGCTGGGAAATTCCGCGCGGTTGGCCGCGCGCGAAACGTACGACACACGCGCGCGTCTGGAAATCGCTCGGTCGGAATGCGATGACGAGGAGAACGGTTGTTTACAAAAATTCTATCAATATGATTAATGTAATCCACGATAAAAACGCGAAAACAACGTACCGCTCCGCCACCCGCGAAGGACTTCCGATAACTATTATTTGCTCTCTTCCGATAATGATAATTTCGCGATCTTCACTGCTGCTGATCCGCCGCATTCCGCAACGCTTATCGATCAACTCATTGACACGTCGCAGCGACTGAAAACGGACCAACTATGGAGACACAACGGGATAAAGGAGCGCCTCTCTCAGATTTTTACGCCAATTTTTTCGGCCGCTGAAAGTCGAGCGGAAATTTACAAAAATACCGGAGGACATTCGACAAATTCGCGAAATCTCGAAATGTTAGCTCCGAGCACGAGCGAGAAATATCTCTCTGTTCGAAAATTCGAAAGATGTAATCTAAAGATGTAATTTAACAGCGATAAGGAGAACAACGAGAGAAAGAATGACGGTGTATGCAGATACATAATTGATAATCATAAGAATAATGAATGGACGGATTTTTTTGAATACTCTCGAGAATGTTCGACGCAGGCAGGATAATCAATGTGTGGGTAATTTCGCTTCTCGGAAACTCGTCGCCAATATCTCAGGGGAAGCCTCATGATTTCGCTCGTGATGACGCTCACGTCATTCGCGTTATCGCCGAATAATCCCGCTCGTATCGGCTTGATCGGCGATTGATTACACCACCGGATACGTAAACGCTTATCGCGACGCATTAGTTCCGTCTGCACGGCAGCCGCGTGATGTTTGTAATTGAAGCGTGATGGACGCCAAGCGGAAGCAGGAAGAGAAGGCGACAGGCTCGTCATTATGACTGATCGGAATAATAAGCGATCCGTTCCATTGCCGGCCAGCCGAGCGTCGATTTCGGATCACGAAGACGAAGCCGGGCGCTGCCAAGGACAACGACGCTTTGTTTAAGGACGAGCTCTTATCTTGACGAGATTTTCGATTGTGTCGCGCTACTTCGATCGCGATCGCTCGGCTTTTTCACGCGCACCTCAGCTTGCGTGCGTGTGTGTGTGTGTACTAAAAATCAATCGCCCGCAACCTTGCTCGCGGACGTTCTTTCTCGGGCGAACCTCTCCGAACCGGCCTGTCAAAGACGGGTCAACGGAAGCCGAAGTGTGAATCACAGTGCGCGGTGAGTGCGGTTGTGTGATAAACGCGATTTATTAGCGCGCGTTTCGCGCTCAACTCGGTGATATTCAACTTCGATCGAGCACACCCGCCTTCGCCGGCGACATTGTTTTTTAACTCCTCGCACTCGCATGTCCGGCCGCCGCAGCTAAGAAGAACGTCAATCAAACGTCGAGACATTATTGATCTCCGAATCATATAATTAAGAGACACATTCAATAAGTCGCGAGATAAAACCTCGCGAAAGCTAAAAGTTACGTCCACTCGTTTCTTGCAAGCTGCGCGAAGGACAGGCGAAAGAATTGATTACGAGCCGGCTGACACACTGGCTTCGGATGATTACGAGTGCGAAGGGTTCAATTATCTTTATCGGGGAACGATCTCTCCGTTTGTTTGCGCCGGGTTTCTCCGCATCACTTGGACGTCACTCGTCGCAGATTTCGCAACTCTCTTTGTCGGATCAAGTGGCAGGACAAAACAATTTTATACGCGTACACGCAGAAAAATACTCGAGCGCGTGAACTAATTCTCTGGTGAAACACGAACGATGAAGAGAGAGAGAGAGAGAGAGAGAGAGAGAGAGAGAGAGAGAGAGATTCCTGTTTAATTCAAATAAAATTCTGGTCTATTCAGCCGAAATTTCTGAGCATCAGCTGAAATTTCTCAGCTCGTATTTCACCAGAAAATGAGTCCACTCGAGCCAACATTTCTCTTCGCGCAGCAGCAGCGTCTTGTCACACTTGAAATGTCCGTCAAAGTCGCGGAGATTCTCCAGAACCCCGAACTCTATCTCTTTTCCTCTCTCTCTCTCTCTCTCTCTCTCTCTCTCTCTCTCTCTCTCTCTCTCTCTCTCTCTCGCAAATGATCCGAGTAACCTAACGGATCACCAAGGTTCTGCACGCTGGTTTGCTTTCATGTCTCAGGTAGTATCTTACAAGCTCGACTGATGTCATTAGCGCTGCTTATCAATGCTTGCGCGTGACGTGATACGCACGTTCGTGCAAGTAACTGTCTAGCTTAGCGCGACGTAAAACGCTACATGCACGTTTGATATGCCCCCGAGGTTCTCCTCGATGACGACGTAAATCATATTTGTGCTCGCGATAATGGCGACCTCGGGGAGGCCTCGTTGACGACCTCTCCCCCGATCCGCCGGTCTTGCGGGTCTGCTTTCGTGGCTCGCGACCGTCCGATCCGCTCAAACATCGGAGATCGCTCAGTCGAGACGAGCGATTCGCTTCCGGTATCAATGACGAAGCGATTTTCAGCTTGCCGCGTGGATCACTCGGTTATTTATTTCGTCGTGCGTCATAATGAGAGAACAATAATCATCATATTTACTTAATGCTTCTTTCGCAATCTGACCTTGGCTCATATGAGTCCTCTGTGTTTTTGCAATTTCAGATTAAAATGCCATCTTCGTCGCTCAGAATATTCGATATTTATAACGGAATATTCGATATTGATAACAGAATTTCCCGGAGAGACGGAGAGTTTAGAAATTTTTGTATTTAAAACATCAGCTGCTCAAGAGCTGAAATTTCGTACGACACGGTTACAATCTATGTTCTTTCTTTAAAAGAACGGAGAAAAAAACGGCAGCACGCCCGTCGCACGAGCTGCCCGAGGTTTATTTACCCGCGTATCGCGTTCCGCCTGACGAACAACAATAATTTAATTAAGAAAACGAGATCATCAATTGAGTCGTTTCTGTCGGCGCTGGCATCGCGCGATATTCGATTCGCGATGAATTAATTAGCGGCTCCTCGGCTCCTCGCTGGTCGTCACCCCGGCGGGAATTTCTGGGAAGCGCTCATCGCCAAGCTGTGACAATAATCACAAGCTCGGAACGCAAAACGTAAGGCAAACAGAATTCGTAGGTAGATATGCCGCTGCCACTCAGCACGCGAGCCGCGCGATAACGCGCGAGCGAAGTCAATGTGGGAGATAAGGTATCGCTCGACTAGACTAAAAATCGAACAGACAATCGGACGATATAACCGGCGGCGTAACGAGCGCGCGCGCACAATAGCGCGAGGCAGAACAAACAAAGCGACGGCTGCTGAAAAAATTCGTCGAACGGGACATTTTCCCTGCCGATCCGGAGATTATCGCGCTATTTTCCGCCGCAGGTGCGAGCTCGCGTTTCGAATTTCATGTATGAGCGCGCCACGATCAGTGTGCCAATAAACTAAACGTCGTCGTCGTCGTCGTCGTCGTCGTTGTCGCCGTCGTCGTCGTCGTCACGTTAATGGCAGATTTTATGATTTAATAGATCCGGTTGTTTCGCCAGACCTCCACTATAAAGTTACTCCTCTCCTTTCAAGACCGCGCTAATAAATTTTGCAGAACGACCAATTGGCAGGAATAGACCGAGTTCGCGCTCGAGCATCGCACCGTTGAAAATCGTAGAATCGCGCGAGTTCCTCGCGCCTGCGGATCGCCCGAAGCTGTTTTTTCCTCGCGCTTCCTCCCTCTTCCTTCCCTCGTTTCCTTCTCACTGTGTGTGTGTGTGTGTGTGTGTCTGCACCTTGGAATATATTACAGTTCTCTTTTGCTCTCGTGCGATCCTTTAAAACCCCTGATCTGTTTTTCCTCGCGGTTTCTCAGAACTCCATATATGTTTTCCTTTTACGATCCTCTTCGGGCTATCGTAATTTTCTTTTTCTTTCCATTACAGTCCCGCCCAATATAGTCGGTAGAACGCTCTTCTTTCCGGCGGAGGATAATTCGCTATCCTTTCGCCGTCTAATGAAGGATTTGCAGCTGGAACTTTTTCTCGCGCTATTCCAGGTATTTCATTCGGAAGAGGGGGAACTTAACGAAGAAATCACGCGACATTGGATGAGGTGTATTAAATCGTCAAGTATGATCCTTTCGAATCGATCAGTCACGTTTATCATTAACGGCGCGCGAGAAGTGTTCAAAGGCATGGCATCTAAACAGGATCAAGGCCGAGGTCGACGCGACCAAGGACCAAAAACTGTAAATGTCGTTAGCTCATGGGCATCGATGTTACACTTAACAGTTATGCGTCGCAAGACTTTGAAATGACATTTCGAACGGACATGTTGAATAAATCGACGAAAGAGGGACGTCACGACTGAAGAATTATGCGTTTCTCGCGTCCTGATGCAAGTGGACTGCCCGCGCGATACCAGAGGAGCCCACGATCTAATTAAAAAGAAAGGGAAAGAAAAGAGAAAAGTAGCACGAGGAAAACTGCTAAATACAGCGACTCCTTAAGGAATGATGGATGGAGAGACGCGCTACATCATGAGTCTACTTTCAAACCGATACCGTAAATTTATCAGCCTTTTTCTTTATTTTTGACGCAAGATTGATCAAGCCAAATGCAAAGCAGGTGTGTAAATCTTTGCTGGCGCCGCGCGTGAGCGGCGCAAAAATAAGCACTTGTTTGTTCTCGTGCGCACGTTTGGCTATTTTTACATCGGAGATATAGCGCCGCGCGTAATCGCGCGGAATTTTCGGAGGCGCGGAATTATAATACGAAAAGCTCCTGGCAGACGCGTCTGACTCGCATCGAGTGGAAATTCACGGCGATCGTGAGAAAGAGAGAAAGCGAAGGACGTACTTGGAAATCGTCCTACCGAGCAAAGGCATCGCATAAACTATAAAAGTGTCCGAAAAATCAAGTAGGAAACGAGCGCTGAAGTCATCAAGGATTATGACGGCAAACTTCACCGCGCGGAATTTTACAAACAAATCTCCTCGGAAACGTGCGCGCGCGCACGCAAGAACGACTCACTCGACATTTTATCGACGACAGAGACTTCGATCCCGATTTCGGAAAGCAGAGTGAATTTTACTATCGTCGAGCAAACACACGTTGGACGTGAGAAAGCGGCGAAGAAACAAAAGAACCGTGAAGCAGCTTATCGCTGAAGATGCGACGATACCGTTATCCTCTTCTCCCTGTCATCTGTCTTGTTTTTCTTCTCATATCAAAAGCATTGCTTGTATCGGAATCTCTATCAACGAATACATAGATCAGAGATCATAGTGTAGGATTCCGAGGGGATCGCTCGTCTTATCTGTCGAAAGAAAATGGACGAACGAAAGATTCCATTGTGATGCCGTTAGCTCACGGGCGTTCTTAACTCGATTGTAATTAACACTGTTTCCCGCTGCGATCGGGATGCAGGACGACGAGAAACAAAGAAGATGGAGAGAGAGAGAGAGTGAGAGAGAGAGAGAGAGAGAGAGAGGGAGAGAGAGAGAGAGAGAGAGGGGAGAGAGAGAGAGAGAGAGAGAGGGGGAGAGAGAGAGAGAGAGAGAGAGAGAGAGAGAGAGGGAGAGAGGGAGAGAGGGAGAGAGAGAGAGAGAGAGAGAGAGGAGAGAGAGAGAGAGAGAGAGAGAGAGAGAGAGAGGTTAGAGCAGGCATGGAAAGGTCAGCATCGAAAATAATTCGCCTCTCTCGATCGTCGTGTGCGGAACGAGGAAGGAAGAGCGACGATTTATTATTTCATGACGTCCATCCCATCGAAACGAAGATATGCCGATCAGCGCGCAACATATAAACGTATAATATAATATCTGGCTAGGAATTATCTGAGCGGGCGATTGTATGTATTTACATGTAGAAATGGGACGACGTTTCCAAATTTAATTCTTTCGCCGGATTACGTAAACGCACTCTCTAAAACAGACGCGAGCTTAACGAACCTGGCACGGCGAGCCGAGTGTTCAGCGAGGACGATCAACCGGTTTGCGATTATCGGCGGATATTATAAGAAACAACCGACCGACCGGTCCCGATTGTGTCTGGCTTTTACATTCTATTGAGACTATCTGAGATTCACGACGATTAGAACTATTGACTGGTGGGGGACCAGCTATTTTTTATATTCGGCGCGTCCTCTCGACCGTTCGCGAGTTGTTTTTGGCCGGTTTTAGCCGCGCTTGTTGTTTGTATTAATCAGCATCGTATTTTCGTGTTTTCGGCCTCGAGGCGCGGGATAAAGGAGAATCGAAAGGAGGATGCAAAGGAGGAGAGGTGGCAAAAGGGAAAGAAGAACGGACGAGCTGCACTCAAGGGAGCGAGAAAGAGAAAGAGAAAGAGAGAGAGAGAGAGAGAGAGAGAGAGAGAGAGAGAGAGGGAGGAAAGTGAAAACGAAGTATCTAATTAATTACGTGGCATCACGCGCGCGCCCAAGTTTTCTCGGCGTTTCGTCCTGCCGCGGCGTGCCGCGGCGAGAAAAGCGGGACGTGTCGCTCAACCAGTCACTATTTCGTCACTGTCTCATTGAGGTATTAGAATACACCACACGTGAGTCACGCGTGCACCCGGTGAATACGAACGTCTCTGTTTTTTCTTCCCTCTCCCCTGCCCCTTCCATCCCCCGCGTCCTTTCACTCTCTATCACTCTCTCTCTCTCTCTCTCTCTCTCTCTCTCTCTCTCTCTCTCTCTCTCTCTCTCTCTCTCTCTCTCTCTCTCTCTCTCTCTCTCTCTCTCTCTCTCTCTCTCTCTCTCTCTCTCTCCTCTCTCTCTCTCTCTCTCTCTCTCTCTCTCTCTCTCTCTCTCTCTCTCTCTCTCTCTCTATCTCTCTCTCGACAGAATCGCCGACATTCATTAGCCTGACCATCTGTCCTTCTCCTTCTGGCTTACCGCTTTTCGCTTTCAACCGCGGCGGTGTCGAGTTTAAAAGGTAAAAATGTAAAAGACACGTCGAGGTGTGGTCGCTTCTATTAGTTGTTATTGCTATTTTGTTGCTTTCTCAGCGACATTTCTTCTTCACATTTGCCTCACGAAAATACCGAAAGAAGTATGATAAAAAGTCGAATATTATCTAGTATTGATAGAAAATTTAATATAACGCGGAAGAAAATACTGCGTATACGGGGAGGGAGGGAATTTGATAGCGGAGATTGTCATGAAATTTTGCAGTCGCGGAACGTTTCAACATTTTGCCTCGACTCATTGTCCTTCCGTTTTATGTGTGCTATTTATATTTTAGAACTCGCTGTTTATTGCTGAAACATTTACGATGTTCCACAGAGAGATATATGGTATAAACTCTACTGCGACAATCTACTGCGACGCTATTAGGAGGATACAAAATCGAGACGAATTTATGGGGAAAAAGCCATGAAGATCCCCCCGTTGAATTGATTAGAAAAGTATTACATGTAATATTACATGTAAAAGCATCAATCTCCAACTCTCGTTCTAGTTCTTCGATTCCCTTCCTACCTTTTCTCTCTTTTGGTCGCTCTTCAACTGGTGCATTCGGGATTATTTAACCGCGCTCGACGCGATTTATCGGTCACGCCGATCGAATTCCAACTAGGTAAATTACTTTCGAGTCGGAAGTCGATCGCTCAGAGACGCGGTGTCCGCGATTGTCCAACCTCCTTGGCCCGCGGATTCTCATCGTCGAAAGCGAAATTGGAATTTAGCCGCGGAATGTAAAACTACTTCCCTCCTCCTGCCGACTTGGGCAGAAAGCGACCAATTTTCGTCGGACCCGGTTCTCTATCGGAGCTCTCAAGGGGGGCTGGTATGTTCCTATTTATAACGATAATAATCGATACTGGCGATGAACGAATTAAGAGAACCAGTGAGATAAAAGCAGCGCGAATTGGCACGCGTTATCAGCAGGCGCGAATAGCATTCTCTCGTTTTTGCGTGAAAGCTCTGTTTGAACATCTGTCGGAAAGTTTTCTCTTTTTCGGAGTCGCGTAATTCAGAAGCTGCATATAAATACGATCGATTTCGTGCGATCACGACAGATAGGAGCGGGAAATAGATATTTTAGGACATTTTCGATATCTACGTTAATTTGTACATCTCGTCGCATTTTCTCACTAATTTTCCTATCATCTCCTAACCTATAATCACCGTCTACTGATAAAATTCAACTCAAGCTTAACGGAAGCTTGATATGAATCGAGCTATTTTTTCCAACGATAAATCATTTTCCAACTTTCCTCAAACAAACTTGTAACCTGTAGTCTCATTCTACCTTACAACAAAACATTTAATCGGAAACATTTACGCTGGGATCTATAATTTTCTGAAGCAAGAACCAAGTGCGCGGATCCAATTGGTTCGGAATTAATCGACGGCATGCGGGACGTCCTCGGGACGGTAAATAAACGCTGCTCGATCTTTCGAGAATCTCATATTTCTTTAGAACAAAACACTTCTCTGAAAATAATATTCCAGAGCCGGCCGTAAATTATCTTCTGACGCACAAAGTACACGCGTGGAAAAACATCCTGCTGCGTTCTCGCGACGCGAGAAGTTTCCGATCGAGACCGACCTCTTCCCGACCGCTCGGCCATCGGAAAAAAATTCGTATCGAAATATTTACGATGTAACACATTGTTCGCCGCTGAAGAGCGTGTCCCGCGACTAGTTCCATGACGCCTGTCAGGGAGAATCGCCGTCCTCGCGCTCGTTTATTTATTTCCATTGCGTTTCGGCACGGTGTGTCACGTAAGCTCAATTACAAATTAACATCCAGCCGATAATGAGTCGTCATTAACCGTCAAATCGCTTTGTTTCCACGCGAGGACTCGGCCTTTGTTTCCTCTCTCTCGTCCTCTCTTCCTCCTCTTTTCTCTCTCTCTCTCTCTCTCTCTCTCTCTCTCTCTCTCTGTTCTCGCGCATAATTTACAGTAACAAATGCGGGGAGAACAATGATACGCGATCGGATCGGGTAGGGTCGCGATCCGCTTAAGAAGCCCGCCGCGCGGCACGGGGATAATCGTTTCAACTTGCATTTAATATACCGCGGCCGCAGCGGCTGCTCTACCACTGCTCGTCCCGTCCGGTCCCGTCTCGTCTCGTCTCGTCTCGTCTCGTCTCGCTTTGAACGGCGTCAAGGTGAAACGCGCCGATTACGAGGTGGTCCCGTGATCTGGAAATGCGCACGACAAAGGGACACAGCGTGCTTAATTACAGGCGATTAACAGCGCTATTAGGCCAAGCGTGTGCTTCTATGCCGATTCGCTCGTTCGGATTTTCCTCCGCAAAGTGATTCATGCCGGTCGAAAATTGTATTATTTATTATGTCGCACGTAGAGTGGTCCGAAACGCCTGAGCGGACGCTCAGTTCCCGAGCAGAGAAACCGCCGGTTAGCCGGCAATTTTCCGACAGCCCGTTGTTCTCCGCGGAAGGAATTAGACCGAGATCCGAATTAGAAGCGACCGCCATTGTCTTCGTCGAAATAACGCAACGCTCCAGTTGGTAGCCCTGAAGGGAGCCGATCAGCGTGGCCGATACGCGCTATTGTCCAAGGATCTTTTTCACTTAATCCTCAATGAGAAACCCGTTCCGGGCACGGACACGGAAGACTTTTTGGCCGGACGAAGGTCCTCGGGGCCCACTTTTCTTTTTGCGCCGCGCTCGAGCCAGACTCCTCAGTTTCCATTCACGATAAACCAGTCTCGGTGTCGGGCGACGATACATGCACCGGCTCGCAGGCTAGTTCCGTTTGCACCGCGCCGCCGGAAGCTCGGTCTACGCCTCTCGCCGGTCATCGAGCGCGAGTCCAGGTCGAAAACTCTTCGTCCGGTACCACGCCGTGGACGCGGCGGACGGATGGAAAAAAAGAAGAAAAAAAAAGAAAAAAAAAACACGCGGGAGAGCAGAGACGGGAAATTATCAGCGACTCGACTGCGTCGTCAAGCCTGTCGCCGAAGGATGTCACGGCGCGGCGATTATTCAGAAATTGATTCCACGTCGGGCGCATCGCGCGGGGCTCGTCGTAAATCGCCGAGAAATGAGAATCATTAGCTCCGTCGTCGGGGAACATCAAGAGACTCGCTCGTTTCCCGTCGGATCGCCGAGTCCTTCGGCGCGGAAAGATACGCTCTCGGAGGTGCCTTTTCTGAAATCTCCGCGCCGCCCGCGTCGCCAGAGTCCTTGGACTTTCAAGTTTTTACTTCCGCGGAGATCTTTGAGTTCAGCCAGGTCCTTGTACCTCGAGGAGCTTTGGCATTTACGCTCGCGCGAGCACGTGCCGCACCAGTGCGTTCTCAAAAATTGCCGGAGTTGATCCTTGCACGGGCAAACTGGATCTCTGTCTGACGAAGACAAAAGGGACAGCGAGACAGAGACAGAGACAGAGAGACAGAGAGACAGAGAGACAGAGAGAGAGAGAGAGAGAGAGAGAGAAAGAGAGAGAGAGAGAGAGAGAGAGAGAGAGAGAGAGAGAGAGAGAGAGAAGCAAGAGAGAGAGAGAGAGAGAGAGAGAGAGAGATAAACGCGCGGCCGCGACAATCTCGCGGACTTCGTGATCGGACTGTCGGATCGCCGACGTCGAAAACCGCGGGACGACTATATCAGTGAATTAATAGGCGCCTTGAGAGGCATCTAATGACTCCATTCAGATACGGATGCATGGCGGATAGTATTCTTCGACGATACGTGACTCGCATTTATTGTTGGTCGCGCGAGCGTGCCACGACCGCCACCGTTTCTTCTTCTTTTTTCTTCATGAACCGACGATCAAGCCACACGCTGTAAACGACCTTCCGCGCATAATTGCTCCCGCATCCTTGCGTGGGGGCGTTAACGCGGTCTATCCTGTCGATGCTGATGTACTCGATGACACTTGGCGAAGGTGGCGAAGGGTCGCTCGCGTGACCGAGTTTGTAGCGCGCGCGGAAGTGGTTCTAGTTTGAGCGATTCATCGGAAACGTGGCCGCGCGGGAGGCCATTATTATGCGTGTGTACGATTTACTAGAGAGAATTCCACCAAGAGAGTATATGATGCACGCATACCAATCGGAACCTGTTCCGTGCCGTGCCGCGCTACCGAAGTGGGAGAAGTGCGGCTGGAATTTTTATCTCGAATCGCCGCCTCTCTTTCTACGGCATTACCTGGAAAATTTTCGTCCGGAGAAAGCGGCTCCCCGTGGAAAAAGCCGGTCGCTTTTCCAGACGATACAGCCCTACGCGCTCTCATTATCCTGCCGATACAGCCGATGTGCACTTTCCGCAGGTGCCGCTACACAATTTCGCCGTCTCGCGGCGAGACGGTAAGCGCGCGTCGCCGCGGCCATGAATATGGATGCGGATGGGTTCTCGCGATGCTGATCGCCGATCGATTACCTAACTTCGCAACAGCACACAGAATGGCTTTCCTTCGAGATGATACGTAATACAACGAGGACGTAATCGTCCTCGGACCGCATCATGGCGCGCTCCCGTGCACCGGAACACGATGATTTTCATGGAGATCTCTGCGCGCGCGCACGTACACGTCGCGAGATCATCGGCTGCTCGATGATCCGGCGGGACTGGAATAACTCACCTAGGTCGCGCATGCAAATGCAGCGCGGTCGGATTTTGCGTGCTAGTCGGATTAAGAGCGAGGAATTCCTTCTCGCCTGTTATGTCGATGAACGTAACGCAAGTGTGTGTAACGTGCGGATAATTATCGCGGATCAGAGCCAACATTTTTATGTGCTATATTAATCCTGCGCATTTCGCCGAGCTTCATGGCGACACGCAACATTGCCTCACCTTGATCACGGCAATTGATTACTTACTCTTGCTCTTTTCCAGTGTTGAAAAGAATTCATTTCAGAATTATGAATCTTTGCGATTATCTCCTCGGTTATTTGCGTTTAGATTAAAGTTTTTCTTTCCATCTCCTTCAAGCCTCTTCAAGTCACACCGAGGCGCTTTCAAGCTCGACAAAAAGTTATTAACATTGCGAAGAGAGAGGAGAAAAATATTGAGTTGATTAAGTATTACATAATCCCGTAATACGTCCTTCCTTCAAAATTCAACACGGAGGAAACGACGGTAAGTAATCGCCTGTACCTTCAAAGTAAGTCAGGTTAATGCAGTTTTATTTCTCGAGGTTCTCCGTTTTGTTCTCCTCCAAATCCGACGTAATGCGCAGGATTGACGAAAATCCGCAGGAGAAGCAAAATTTCGACCGGGGGAACGACGAGCTTCCACGACGAATTGTTTCGTTCTGTATTTAACGCACGCGCACGCGCGCTTGCGCGATTATCGGCGAATTTCGTGAGGGAATTCCTGCACGTAATACTACGTCGTAACGTCGTTACGACGTCAACTGTGTGGAACTTCGGCCGGTGCGTCTTCCACTTAACGCGTCGTACATTATCATGATTCATCGTGTTCTTCATTTTCATTATTCCCGTGTGTGATTCATTACGCACACGCCGAGGTGTACCGGTACTCGGCCGTGCAAATACCGATAATGAACAATTTGAATACCGGACTCTCTCGTCACCTGTGATAATTCTCGAAAAATCATTAAAGCGCGCCCGACGATGGCCGACGGCGTCGAACGACCGACTCGTTCGCGGCCGGCGGAATCTTCGCCGCCTCTGACGAGGCTCGTCCATTTTAGATATATCGTGAGCGAGCTTCGAAGGATAGCGGAAGTCATCAACGGTGATCTACGGGTCTCTGGACTTTGAGACCAGATGAGACGAGACGAGACGAGACGAGACGAGACGAGACGAGACGAGACAAGGCAAAACAACACGCGACACGAGAGACGCGTAGATGAGAGCGGTTCGTTGCTCTCGAGATTCATCATCTCGCGGCGTGACGTCACCGTGATTTATTCGGCGAATCATGCTTCCGTTAATGAGCGAAATGCTAAAGGTCCGCGCCTCGCGTAATTGCCAACGGCGGACACTGTTAAGCGCAGAACAACGGCTGAGTCGATTGTTTTCGCTCATCGTTGCAATCATTTCGGAGGCTTCCTGGCTCTCTCGCGTCCCGGCAATTGTTTATTAATCGGGTCCCGGAAATCTCATACGTATCGCTTAATCTCCCGCTGCAGATTAGGCGAAGATAAACATCGCTCGTCATTTCGCAGCGTCGAAAAGTTCCGGGAAGTCTGGATTACCGCGAGGCTCTCGCGTTTGAGAATGAAAGGAGAAAAACAAGTATCTCTACCTCGATCGCTTTATCAATTAAACAATCACGATCGCGATTGCTCTGCGGTTTTCAAAGGAAGAGAGACGCGTAGATCGTAGATCTCTCACGACTCGCGAGGCTGCGAGAGAGATCGACGAGCAGACGACACTCGGCGTACGTGGACGGCGGAACCGCCAGCGCCATTTATTTTTATTTTATTTAAAAGGAAAGAAATTCACGTCTTACGTAAGCACCGCGCGACCTTGTGACAATTGGTCGATAAAATGCGCGATAGTCGCGCTTGTTCATCCGCTTGTCCCAGCGGTCGCCGTTTAGAGGCTGCCCGAGAAAACCGATAAAATTGAACATTTCGAGTAACACCTGGTGTAAGCGGCGTGCAGTCGGAAAAGATAAAAAACGCTACTGCGCCTCAGCGAAAATGTTTTCCCGGTGCGTGGGCATGCGCGAGAAGCGTTGCTGTGCTTTATTTGATTTATTTACCGCGCCACGGCCACGGCCGCGGTGGCCACGTGACACGGTGGCACGTGGCCACCATGACGATACTTGGCCGAGCAGGTAACGAGGTAGTCGAGGGAGTCCGGAGGAGTCGCGAGAGCGGCGTCGATACCATCCGCTGGGAGTTGCGGAACGGTGCCGCCGACCATAACGACCTTGAACTTGAGTTCGCTGTGGCGAGGAGCGAATTTCATTAAGGCCTCGCGCAATGGCGACCGCGTCATTCCGCTTCCGAAAATGGGCGGGCGCGCAAGGAGCGACACTTTCGACGCTTCCTACGCGATCGGGAGAACTCGGGAGAACTTCCGTAGTTTCCCGCAGAAGACGAAGTCGAGAGAGAGAGAGAGAGAGAGAGAGAGAGAGACCGGGGGGGCGCGATCGCGGATGTCGATCGAGGAAATTAGAAAATTAAACTTGCTAATTCTGCTCCTTCGTCTGTAAGTCTCCTTCGCTTCAAAGCAGCGGGGATTTCATACGACACGAAATCCCGGCGCCGTCGCGGAATCGCAGGAGCGAACGTTTCGCTCGAGCTTGCAGCGAATTCGATCGCTCGATCGAATCTGTGTTTTTGCGAAATGGCGAACGAATCTTCAGATCCGCTCTGCAATCTCGAGGAAAAATGTTCGACTCGACGATGCCGAGTGGAGAATTCGCCTTGCACGCGTGGAAAGTCACTGGAGCGAAATCTCACTGCGAGAAATTTAGAGAGTCAGAGGCACGATTTCTTGGTTATCAAAATAAATCCGCGATGCACTTTTCAAGACTGGACCAAGTTGGCGCGACCAATGTTAGCGTGGAAGACACGTATTAGACTCGAAAGTCCTCAGCACAAGTCCTCGTTGATCTCCGTGACGCTTCGCGTCTCGAAATACGAAGAAACGCGAATCCTTCGAGGCAGACGCGACCAGAACCTTGATTCAGCTTTGTCTCTCTTACGTTTGCAAAGTCTTACATTTTTACAGCCCGCGTGTTTTACGTCGCTAGTCGCTACAACACGTTACAATGTCAAGGACGAGCTATTTTTGCATCCTCGCGAAGCCTGGCGATAAGAAGCGCGCGGTGGCGAAAACGTAGCCGGTATAAAACGCGCTGAATGGCTAATTGCTCGTCGTTTATTATCACATGCCGATAATATAATTGTTTGCTTATCACTCCTATCTCGCACGCTCCGCCGTCGTCCTTCCCCCCTCTTCTTCTGTATACATATATTATGTAGTAGAATTTGTCGCACGGATACGTGCATGATCTCACGGAGAACCGACCCTCGCAAGGGCGAGGGAGGGAGAGGGAGAGGAAGAGGGAGAGAGAGAGGAAGAGGGAGAGGGAGAGGGAGAGGGAGAGGGAGAGGGAGAGAGAGAGAGAGAGAGAGAGAGTGCCGTTCCAATTCCGGAATGAAATGGTTCGCGCGAGTGACGTAACGATTCATCTGTTCTTTCTCGAAGCACTTCCTGAAGTGGTGGTGCGCACTGGTGCAACAAGTCCGCGCGAAACAAAATATACCTGTCCCGCTGGAACTTGTTGCATGAGCGTGCGGCGGTTCAGGAAGTTGTTCGAAAACGAGCAACCTTCTTCGTAAGCGACGTCTCAGCGTCGCTGATAAGAACGACGCGCGAGCGAGGCGAGCGAAGCTGCTGATCGGCATGCGAAATTACGCACAGAGATTAACGCGCGCGGTTGTCTCGGACTATTTTAAGCAAGGAGGCAATCTTCGAATCATCCGAATGTGGCGGGGAGTTTAAGCGAGTAATAAAAATGCGCGCGCGATTTAGCAACGCAAGAAAATACAGACAGGTCGCAGGTGTCAGGTTAAGATTATATAATGTGACGTTGGCGTAATTATACCAGTTTTTTACACACAGATAAGATCTATTAATCACGCCGAGTGATGATATCTGCTCGTCAGATCAAATAACAAAGTCGATATCTGGATCGGCCGGGCCAGTGTGTGAGAGGGGAGGGGGGGGAGAAGGGGAGAGAGAGAGAGAGAGAGAGAGAGAGAGAGAGAGAGAGAGAGAGAGAGAGAGAGAGAGAGAGAGAGAGAGAGAGAAACGCGGAGGAAATTATTAGTTACTTTTTATTAGCGGATTTTTTTATAAATTATTAATTATGCACATAAAAATATATCCGATATGTGTCTTATTCATCGGGTTTTGATATCCCCGATGTGCATGAGATTTCCATTTGATTCCAAAAGATAAGACAATCGCGCGTGCGCTTCCAAAGGCGTGGCAGAGATCCTGCAGAGAGGAAGATAAAAAAAACCGTAAGAAAATAACAGACGGAACGAAACGAGCTTACGGTTTCTGTTATTGAAGCTATTGAACATTCCTCAAAGCGAGTCCGGCAGATTAGTTCAGTTAATTAATCGACGAGTTCGCGAGGCAGCAACGAGTCGATCCCGCTCGAGCGACAAAACGATCTTCGAGATAAAATTAAAATTCTCGATATCGAGGCGGCGGAGTCTCGCGATCCATTTGCGGGCTTCATCTACCGCGTGCGAATGAGTCCCGTAAATGACGTGCGGATGTTTGTTTACCGACGACGTTAGCAGACGCGAATCGCGCGCAAATTTGCATAATTGCGTGCAAACGCTCGAGCCGACCGGCGATACTTAGTGAGCTTATTATTAGCCCGTCAACATCCAACGTTTCGGCGAATACGATCGGTTATTCGGCCGAGACTTTTCATGTACGGTTCTCCGTTCTCCGAAACCGCAGTGAAATGATGCGTATTCGCGATTCTATTTGAAATTTTCGTTCTCTCCTTTGTGAGGAGGTTGCGCGTGTGTCTCGAAGGGGGCTTAAAGTTTTTCCCGTGTACTCCGGGCTTTACTGCTCCGATAAAGACCGATAAAGAGCTCGCGATGGTGTCTGAACGGCGCGGAGATAATTAGTCGGGCAATTCCAATTGGAAATTGCTACTCATACGCGCGATATGCGCGCGAAAAAACGTATAGTTCTGCTATTTTACGCTTGTTTGTTGGAAAATCGATGTTCGACATCGATATTCGTGTCTTACGCTGAGTACATTGCATTGTAAATACGGTTGAAAATTTCTTTATCAAATTATTCGTTTGTATTTATATCGTGATTTTCACTTGATAAAAGATTTAAACGTCCGCGAAGTAAGAAAACAAATTCGAGTTAGGAGGCTCGAATATCGAGTTAAAAAAAGAAAATATTTCATTACCGAGGTATTTCGCACTTTCCCGTAATCAATGCTGCACGTGTCTCTTATACGCTACAACAACAACGTTGGAATTCTGTTGTATCAATATTCAATTATCTTCCCCATTCCCGGCTCCATCCCCCCGTCGCCATGATCGGCACGATCATCGATATCATTGCCGGCGAGTAAAAAATCGCGCGATCTACGTGGAAATCATTAAAATGATCTCGGATAAGAATGTTCGTCGCACGTAAATCCGATTTATCCTCATACACTTTTTTCTTCTTCTTCTTCTCGCGCAGCCGCGCACTTTTTGCATCGCGTAACGCCGTTTACGTAAGCGGGATTGCCTGCGTATTCTGGATCCGAGCAGATCCTCGAGAGCGGATCTCGAATCGCACGAGTCTGATTTTATTTGGAGACACGAGGTCTGGGCCGTCTACGCAGATGACGTGTGAACGTATGATTTACGCATGTTTGACCACGTGACAAAATATCTGGAGGAATACGAACGAGAGGATGGAAATAATTGCGCGACGAGGAGGAGACGCGCGAGTGGAAGAAACATCGCGCGCGCGCGTGACAGTTGAGAAAATAGGTTGACATTTCTAAAAAAGAGCACAGTTCCGAGCCAGCATTTTATTCGCGTCGCGTGACAAACGAATTACGCAGGTATTGACGACGTCGAGCGGTCATCTCGGCGCGTGTCTATGCGGCGTCTTTCAAAAAGTCACATCTCTCTCCCGCATGTCAATCGGCACGTCCTGCGCCTGAAAATGCGTACACATCCGCGCGGACGAGAGGAAACGTCCATTTCTCTAGATTCGGACTCGCGTTGCACGCGATGAGCGCAACAATGTCGCGGACAATACGCGGTGATTATCGCGAGCGCAGGTTTCATTGCAATCCGCCGCCGGCTTGACAAGAAGAAAGAAGGAGAGAGAGAAAAAGAGGAAACAAAAAGCGATGTTGGATAACATTGTTGACCGCGTATACGTGCACGAGAGTGAAACCGAGCGACGATTCGTAACGAACGGAGGCCTATCGCGGAGGCGACGCGGTACGGCGAGTGCGTTGATGCGTCCTTTTAATTCTGCACACCGGCTAAATTTTACTCGCGTGAGCGAGTCACATGCAAACTTCGTTTCAACCGCGGAATCGGTATCGGAAAGGCGCTATTTTCAGCTCGTTACGCGCCCAAATTGTGAGCCCGAGTCGCAAAATTTTCATTCTGCTTTCGGCACGAATTGTCTAACATTCGTAGATTCTGAAGGACATTAAGGTGGAAATTAATGAGGACTCGCTCAGCGCCTCTAAATGGCGGAAAATGATCACTCGTAAATTCTTCATCTCGAGAGAAGCTCTTAAATCCAAGCAAAATACGTCAATAATACTTCAGAGTATTGAATGAAATATTGAGACCGAAAGGAGGATGAAAATTTCCACCGACTCAGCCGTTCGTTCGATTTGCTTCTCTCAGTGTTCCCCTTTTCCTTTTCCCTCCTTCGACGTCGAACGTATGAATGAAGAAATATTAAAAAAACTCACCGATGCCCTCGACGATATAGCGGTCCTTCGCGTCCATGCTTGTAAGCTCGGTGACGCTCACGACGATCTTGACGCTCATCCTCCTCTCTGCGTCCGGAAGCGTCGAGCACGAGTCTCGCGAAGCGTCGCAACGTCGCACATCCGGCGTCCTTCGGCCGCAAGCACCTGGCCAACAGACAGAACAGATTGTTTAAGTGTGGCCTCGACGCTTTTATTTCCGCTTTCGTTTCCTTTTATTTTAACGCGTACACCCGATGCTACGCGCGTGCGCACGCGCGCGCGCGCGCGCAATCCCGTGTGTGGACGTAATGGCGTCCGCCATTACGATCACGATACGTAACCGTGAAGTCGAGTCGCGTGTCTAAAGAATGCAGCAGCAGCAGCAGCAGCAGCAGCAGCAGCGACAATGTGTACGGCATCCTTTATGTCGGACGCGCGATAGACCAATTTTTTGTGCACGTGCAACTATGCGAGTCCGCTGAAGAATGCGATCTTTGACTCTCGGTGGACAAGCGACGATATTTCGCGCGTCCAGCGCCGCCATTTCGGAGACGCGGGAGCGCGTTTGAATCGTGATTGCGATCGCGCGACGTCCTGAGACGGGACGGAAGCGGAAAACTAAGGCGGTTCTCCCGAGTCTACTTTCCTCGAGAGGCCTGTCGAGGGAGTCATTGTTTTTCATTGCAATTTCCTCGACATCGCTATTGGGGATACTTTCGACCGATACTCGTCAACGGTCCGTTACGTCACGTAACGTCCGTTACGTCCGTTACTGCGTACTTCGTCGACAGGGCAACAATCACAAGAAAGCTATAAAACGTTATACTTTGCAGTCGCGAAATTGGCTACGTAGCTTATCTTGCATTCTTCTCCCTTTCTCGAAAAGGGTCCTTCTCTCGCATAGATAAGTAAATGATTAAGGGCCGGCTGTTCCAACTTCTTGGTAAGTTAACTGATGGTTCAATCATATGTTTATCTTTGTTTTTCCTTCAATTTAAACGAAGGCAAACATATGATTGGACTATCAGTTAACTTACCAAGGAGTTGAAACCACCTGCCCTAAAATTGTCAGTCGCTATGACTACATTTCCTCGCGTCTGCAATCAGCATTCACCGTGTACGTTCGGAACTCGACGTCAATTCCTAACTTGCATTTCTCGCGATCGCGTCGTCGACGACGCCGACGAGGCTCTTGCCTAATTAGCCTGATCTCCAGAGCCGATCAACGATCCACGATACGATCGCTGATACGATCAACCAACCTGAGACGATCTACGTGTGATCCAGACGTGTTTGCCGCTCGATAAATATCGCGGGTATCGATAATCTGCGTCCGCGCGGGCCGAGAGTCGCGACGAGTCTGCTGCGAGCGGTGTGTTGGAGCAACACGGCGGCGGCGGCGGCGGCGGCGGCGGCGGCGGCGGCGGCGGCGGCGACGGCGGCGGCGGCGGCGGCGGCAGCGGCGGCGGCAGCGGCGGCGGCGGCGGCGGCGGCGGCGGCGGCAGCGGTGGCGGCGGCGGCAGCGGCGGCGGCGGCGACAGCGGCAGCGGCGGTGACGGCAGTGGCGGCGGCGGCGGCGGCGGTGATGACGCTCGTGACGGTGGTGGTGGCGATGGCGATGCTGATGGCGAACACTGTCATGAACAACAGCAGCAACAACGAACAGCAGAAAAGTCACACACGAGCGACGAAGGTAGGCCGAAATTTAGCGGGCATTCGCGCGAATCCCCGAAGCGGCCGGCCGAAGGCCCAAGGTCCCGCGAAGGCGATCGCTGCCGATCCAGGAAGAACCCGGTGTGCAGACGTGCACGATGCTATCTCGACAGGAAAAGACACTTGTGACGTCACCGCATCCTCCACGAGTAAGGTCGCGGGAGCGAAGTGTATCGCCTTGATCGCCGAGCTGTTCTCTTCGCCGGCCTGCGAGCTCGACTTTCTACGGCTCGGTTTTTCCCCGCCGAGTTTTCCCACCTTCCCCTCGCTCCGATGCTGGTCGTTATCTTCCTTTTCTTCGATTTAGGAAGCCTTCTCCACCGAAAACTGCCGCCGATGTGTCCGACTCGGTCTTACTTCCGCGCAGATCCAACGGGGTTAACGTGGAAACGGCAAGATGGAATTCAGCTTGGAAAAGTCGCGCACGCTACTTGATTTTCCAGCGTCTGGAAACTCCGGCTGACTTCTGGACAAGGTGCTCGTAGTTGAAGTTATTCTGAGACTCGGCTGACAGAGACTCTTCGATCGTTTCGATCTCGACTAATCGACGTTTCTGAAGTTCACTTCGTCTCTCTCTCTCTCTCTCTCTTGTCTTTCCCTTTCCCTCTCTCTCTCTCTCTCTCTCTCTCTCTCTGTCTCTCGTTTTCTTCCCGCCTGTCTTTTTCTCCTTTCACTCCTGCTAACTCCGCTGAATTGTTCGCCGGTGTGCTGAATTCTCTTCACTTCCTCAACTCGTTGGACCTCTTCAGGTCTTACGCCTGTCCGTTCTGCTTGACCGACGAAACGTTCTGCTATCGGCGCTCCTCATTAGACTAATAAGATCAGCGGCGACTACGACGATCACGGCGGCGTCTCGTTACGGGCTTGCAGCGCGTTTTCCGCGGTCCGCGACCTTGACGAGTCCCACCCGACGGTGCTGGTGGTAGCAAGCGAGCAGCATTACGTAAAGCCGAAGTCGCGGCGTTCCCCAATTCGTCGACCCGGCGTCGCGACGCCCCGCGGCTCTCGCGCGAACACCTTCTCGAGTGTCATTCTTGTCTACCAGCGGTAGACGCAGCGATATCGACAACCGCCGAGCCCGGAAATTGGAAAAGCAGCAATTTCTGCGACAAACAGCTACGTGGGTGCAGGTGGGCTGCAGGAGGGGGGAGAGAGGGGAGAAAGTCGCAGGGACTTGGCGGAGATGTGTTTCTTTCCGTTCGTCTCGTCCGCGAACGTTCCTGCCCTCTCGAAATCGGGATTTGTTGACGATTCTGCCGGAACTTCCTCGGGTCTTCGTTAAGAGAGCGCGCCTCCTCGAGTACAATTACTTTCCACCTCGGATCTCTGCGTCCGGGATATCTCCTCGCGTTTGCTTCTCGATGTCCACCTTCTTCACAAGTTTCCTCTCTTCCCGTTTCACTCCGGGAAACTTTCTTCGGAGCCGAGAAGATTTATCCCAGAATCTCCTCGACGAGATCTCTTCTCCTCAGCGCCTCCTCGATCATCGCTTCTTCTCGGAAGCGAGTCGAGAGAAACTTTGCCTTTATCGATATGTTGATACGGCAATATTCGCTTCTCCCGGCGAGCCTCCACATTACAAATCAGTCATGTTCATTCGCGCCGTCTGAATCATTACGAATAATCGCCGAAGCAATTGCTATTCCTCACACACCGATCCCCGTAGATGGCAAATCGTTCCGCTAATAGATCATCAATTTCCTACGATTGTCCGACGTGTGGAAGAAACCGGAGTGCCCGTTCATCATTAATAATTGTTTTCCCGTAACATACACTTTGGCTCGTTAAGAAAACGAAAGAGCGAAACAAAGAGGGAAGAAGAAAGTAATGAAAGAAGGAAAAAAGAAAGAGAGAGAGAGAGAGAGAGAGAGAGAGAGAGAGAGAGAGAGAGATGCGAATCAGACACGGGACGTTCGTTTTCTCTCAATTTCTTTTAAGGGTGGAAAGCGTGGGGACGAAAATCCACGAGGAAAAGAATGTCGCGTTGTCCCTCGCGCTTCGGAGGCCCTAAACACCGCGACTTACGAGATATTCGAGTTTCACGAGAGACGAGATCGTTCGGGGAGAGGCGATGTGTTTTCCTAGATCGTCGACGATCTAGGCGCGATAAGTGTGTTTATAAGATTGAGATTGCGTCCCCGACCACGTGGTGGCTGGAAACGTGGAATTACAGGTATGACTGGTCCTGAAGTAGCACGGCAACAGGCGCACCACGTGACCCGTCGTCTCGCGGAAAAGACAATGCGCATCTTCGCGCAATCTGCGATCGATCGATCTCGCGGTCTCTCTCTCTCTCTCTCTGTCTCTCTCTCTCTCTGTCTCTCTCTCTCTCTCTCTCTCTCTCTCTCTTTCCGCCTCTCTCCGCCTCTCGCTCCAAAGTTCTCCCGCAACTGCGACTGTACGTGCGTCCGCGCGGATTTTTATTTATCGCGTTCGACGATCACATTCGCGCGATCTTTATGTAATGAAAGTGTTTTATTATTATCACGACTTTTTTATCGTCACCGATGCGACAATTATCCGCGAGGTTACCGGAAATTAACGATCGCGCCTGACGATCGAGTCTCCGCTCGATCTCGAAACACCTCCGAGGTCAATCTGAACGATCAACGTTTGCCAAACCTCTCTTGATGAAGCGTTCCCTCAAAATCGCGGTTTCTCTCTCTACTACATCGTAGAGTGCCCCAGTGCCCTCCACACGTCGGACCCTTATTTACCGGGACGCTGCCGCAATCCCCTCGCGATCAATTCGGCACGGGTTTGCGGTTTTCACGCATCGACGAGACCGCGAGCGGCGACAAGCAAGACAACGCGGAAACAACAACAACAACAACAACAACAACAACAACACGGCCGGGACGACAACCTCGGCGACACGCGGCGACCGCACACAGATCGCCGTAGGAATGGACGACGGTTCGGCACGAGCAACAGGACTCGCACTGCACGCGACGAGAATCCCCGGGAGAACCGCGACAACGTATATACGTCAGACTGGCGGAAAGCCAAGTCGTTCGCAGCGGTAACGACAGGTGTTGTCGGAGAACAGCTCCGTGGGGTGGGGTGGGCGAGCAACGAGAGCAGGTGGGAGGGAGGAATCGGGCGAGTAGGTGGGGTGCGGAACCTTCGCCGAGAGGAGTCGACCTCAGCTGTTGCTGCTGCACGCAGCATCTATATGTCACGGATCCTTGGTAGTGCGACTCGGATCACTCGACCGAGAGTATCGGCGTCGGTCTCTCTATCCCGATCATAAAAAATAAAGATAAAATCGTCGCGTGGAATAACAATGGCCACCAACTGCGGCTGCGACCGTATACGGGGTGCGCCGGAGAATCTCAGCGGGGTTCTTCTCGGATTCGCTTCGGTTGACCCGAGTCTCAAGTGCGTTTCACTCGCATCCTGACGCTATTCTCGAGCAGCGCACGTATTCGTACAATGGAGAAATCTAGGAGAATCTTCGTGGACTTCTCAGCTGGACCCGCCAAATGAGGCGGTGATGATGAGGGAACGACCGGCGCGGCGGCTGGTCGAAGGAGTCAATAAACACGGCTGCTTTTAGAATTGGTTATTGAAAGAGTGACAGCTTTCGAGACGCTTGCGCGCCCGGTTTCAAAGCGTAATCTTGAAATTTAAATCGCTACTTATCGAGATGGAAGAGATAGCAAAAACATTGTGACACCTCTTTAATGAAACTTATGTAATGAGGAGAGGAAACTTTTACGTGCGTGACGGCAATAAAATAAAAAAAAAAAAAAAAGAATTGTTGCTCCATTGGAGGACGAAATAGGATTGTTGTTGTTAAGTTGATAATAAGATTGTAACAGATTAGTATTCTAATTAATTAAAATGTACATCAAGTAGAGTGTAATTATAATGAGTAAAGTGTCTAATGTAAGTAATTCGTCGTCGATTAAGCGGCAAGGTGAAATTGCAGGACAAGTTTGCTAGAAAGAAAAACCGGTCATTAGTTAAACGGGAACATCTGTATATATGCAACAATAGACAATCAGCTGCAATACGAAATACATTTCTCCTTGAACATTTCACCTCATTGAATTAAAGCCGGCTTTTCCGAGAACACGCCGGAGGAGTTTCTTAATCGACCGGCGAGAGATTCAATCGAAATATGCAACATAATAGTAATTCGAATGCATTACGGTATTCAGGAAGCATAATTGCCGCACAGCTAATAATAACAAACGCATTGAAACAAGTATTACAAGGTAAGATACTTAGGAAATGAAAAACCAGAGATACATTCGTAATGAGTTGCGCAATCGCGATGTGTGTCGCTTGTGAAAAATGAACAAAAAAAGAAGTGGCTATGTTTAGATGTCATCGATACTGTTACGCGACGTAGAACGACAGGATTGCTAAATTAAAATTCCGCATTGCCGGGGAGATCCATAGACTCGTGGAATCTGTAAAAAGCTAGAAATAAAATTTTTTAACTTTGAATATTTCTACACAAACGTTTAGTGTGCCATCTGCGCGTTTAATTCTATGAGAAAATAATCACAACTCCAGAGGATAACTCCAGAGGACAACTGGGAGGCCGGAGATTGAAAGGACTAGTATTAGTACACGAACATATTTGACTATAACTTTTAATTTTTCCATAGCCTCTCTCTCTCTCTCTCTCTCTCTCTCTCTCGATCACATTGAAGATTTAAAAAAATTTTTTAAAACACAACAAAAAAAATTTTTTATTCCACGCATCTCGATAAGCCAGTAGCGATCGGCAGGTTCACACGCCATGTTTATCCTAATTATTTTTGGACGATTAGATAATAAATAAGACACCTTCTCACTTGGCTACAGGATAACATTATATATTTGGGAGACTCGACCTTCATCGGTCAAATTTCAAAAAAACATGTACAGATTTTTACAAAAGTCTCGCAACGACGCAACAGTCATCTCCACGCATTCCAGCGAAGTGATATAAATATGTTGTGGCGATTTGAGCGCTACGATGATTGATCGGATTAGATAACATCCTGAGGAATACGGAAACGGGCGAGTAACTCGGCCATTTTGAAAAAAGAAGGAAAATCTCAGGAAGAAAGAAAGAAAAACAGGCTAATAAATTACATAAAGGCGCTCCGAGGAATAAAATACCACTTTGCACATAAACCTATTTTACAATATTACCGCTATATTTACATTTAATTGTCCTTCTTCATTCGATTCGATGTCATCCTGTAGATGATGGAATCCCGTCCTGGATCCATATCACCGATAGCAACTGAAAATATCGAAATTTTACCGTCCTATTCGACTTTTTTCTCGACGTAGCGATCACGAATACGATTAAGGGAAAAAAACGACTGCCTAATTTTGGATTGATCATTTTGCATAAACAAGCCACGCGTGTCCGATATCTAATTTGAAATATTTAAATTCAATATTTCCTGCAAAGTTGCTACGGAGAAATGTTTTTCAAGTTTTTCAAGACATTGAGAATTTGTGACTTTGCATGGAAAGAAAAGATCTCGGTTCGTCTAACAGAATAGAAATCAGACGAAAATTCGTAACTTGGAAAAAATATCTTTGCTATCGCGATCGAAAATATTTGTCTGAATGAATTTGCGTTTGATCCTCAGATAATAGAAAAGAATATTGATAAAAACGCAGGTGGTGCATAGTGCAAGTGGTATTTTTCATACCGATTTCAAAATTGATTCAAAGTATTAGAAAGATTTCGTTATCTGTTGAAAATATTCCGATATGCTCGTTGAGAACAAGATAACGCGTGAAGTTTTATCATCGATTCGGAAGATAATCCTCTCGAAGAATTTATTATTGTCATCAAAGCTTTCTTTAAAGAGATTATCCGCTGAAAAGCAAATGAAACTTCACGAAACAGTCTTCCCCCCTCTTGAAAGATACATACTGCAAATGGTTAAGAGAGAGAAGAAGAAAATAACGCCGAACCACAGTATTATGTTGAAAATGACGGGATAGTCCTCCGAGTAAACTTTTGCGCGGCCGGAAAATTCAGGCTGAAACAGAAGAGTCGATGTAATAGACAGCCGGACGTGATCCTTGAATCCTACGAGTTTTAATCCTGCGAATGTTTCTGTGGTACTCGCTAAATGTAACTAATAGCACTCTACGCTTCTTAACACTTCGCGAATGGACAGCATGCGCAGATAAATTGATTTCTCTGTCCTCTACGAAACTACTTTGTTTTGTATGGAGAAAAGAGAGAAAGAGAGAAAGAGAGAGAGAGAGAGAGAGAGAGAGAGAGAGAGAGAGAGAGAGAGAGAGAGAGAGAGAGAGGGAGAGAAAGAGAGAGAGAGAGAGAGAGAAAGAGAGAGAAATGAATTTACATTTTATATTTCTTATTAATTAGTCATAAATTGATCAATTGTCATGTTTTATCTTGTAGAAGAAGGAAAAAGTGATATGAAAACTTCTGGAAAACAACAAGTAGCGATAAGTAGTAAATTTTTAATTTGCAAAATCTGTAAGAATTAATTACAGCTTTCCGATATTATTTTCCAATTTTTCAATAGCAATCTGTAACGTCCCCAATATTTTTTTTGTATGACTTTGCAAAACACAACTTTCTCCGCGAAGTGTTAATACGTGAGAATATCAAAGCTCTCAATACGAAACGGTTTCAAGGATTCACAACTCGTCAACAAGATCTGGCTTCGATACTCGCTAAACAATTAACCGGCCAATTAACTCTCCCCTAACAAAAATTCCCCATTGAAGAAATAATCGCTTGTAGATTTATTATCGATAAAACATATGCATGCAATTAAACATGGCAAGACCAACATGCAAAATCATGATTTTGCACCTGAGAAGCGAAAGGATATAAATTGTCAAGCGACTTGCTTCTTGCTTTAACATATCCATTTAGAACGTTAATTGGATACCTGCGGAAAAAAATATTTGTTCAGAGTTGGCTTTTAATTTGGGCTTCTCAGGCGCAAGTAATTGTCTAAACAGATACAAATAATTGTCTAAAAACCGCGATCCAATGGTACAAATAATAATAATTAAAACTATAATTAAGCGTCATTCATACGAGCAATAATTTGTTAGTGCGGATGTTCGATCGACGCACGGCAATTTCAATGCAAAAGAAAATCACACGAACTGAAAGAAAAAGACGCTATTGCAAAATTGAAGCTGAACGGGAATTGAATGGAGTGTTGGAAAATCCTCCGTTATAATGTTGTTCTGGCTACTGAAAAGTACGCTTCGTAAAACATTAAATTAATCATTCATCCTGCTAGAAACTCAGGCGCTCTAATACTTCGGCAAGGTCTGGCAGAAAACGAAAACAATGGAAGAGTCCAGGCGAAGGAGACTTGACGAAATATTTATTGCTCGAGACGTAATCTTGTTATCTTTTTTCTCTCTTCTTTTGTTTAAATTTGTTCGTACACTTCGGTCCACACACCTAATTATACGCATATGTACATCTCGAGCCACGCTTATTTATCTTCATTACGACACATTCTGTAAACTGTGAATTCAACGCGAGTTTATTTTTCTTTTTCTTCTTTTTATTTAGCGATAAAATCGATTCGCTCTTATCTCTCGACACGCCACGTTAATTTAAGGATTACGAGGAAACGAAAGAAACATTAACATCGCGCGTCATTATACATGTACACATGGTGTCAAGATATAAAAATGAAAGAGTAGAAACATACGACACAAGCCATGTCGGGTATCGAGTTGTCAAGTTTTTTTCCCCTGGATCCTTCGACTGCGATGCATGTTAATATGTTTGCGATACCTGTCCTATTGTCTGTGTTTTAGTATTTATCATGTATCCCTGATTAACCGAATCGGACTTTTCCGTCGTCCAGCTATCATCCTGAACGCCCGGACGTTCAGTAGTGCTGTTGACAGTGTTGGGCTCGTTAGTACTACTCATACTATTCTTTATCTTCTCGTCGTCCTCTACATTACTTTGCCGGTCTTGCTTGTCGTCTCGCTACAACCAAGTGTTGTTCAGTAATCTCAGTAAAATGGTTAAAGCGCACCAAGCCTTCTCGAGGCTCCTCGAGGATACTAGAACTTTCAAGGACTTAACTTTGCGAGTAGATTAGATTTACTCGGTACACAGTCTTAAATTTTATCGTGTGCAAGAACATGGGAATTTCAATGATCCAGCTTCACAAGTGTTTCATGTTACTAACACAGTGAGTTTCAAGTTTACTCGGCTGACAAAGATACCAAAGATGTCCAATTTGGCGGATTGATAAATCTGTATAAGCTCCGAAATCCAGGCTTCAAGAATGTTGAAGCAACAAGAGTCACATCTGGGCGACCATCTAAATCCACCGATATAAAACTACAGGATATTGGCACGTCAAGGATCTAGCTTGGCGCGTATCCAAATATCAGCAGTTTGCTCAATTTCGCGAATCGTTGGACGGAAATTTTGGAAAAGAAAACGAAACAAGGACAAGATACAAATCGACCACTTTGGATGGTTAGTTTGTAAGTTCGTAGGTCGGAGTAATTTGAGTAATTCATCGTGTTCGAGAGTCATGCAGAAGCTACCTCTAAGTCGAAAAAGAACACTCTCAGTCAAGTAATAGACCATGCAATACGATTCGACACGGTACCTTGGTCAACAAATTATCGTTAAAGTCTGAACTAATTGGCGCTCCCTTGGCACCACCAGTGGATTTAACACTGTTAGTCTTATAAGCCTACAAAAGGTCCCGTAACAATTATAAATGGTACAAGATGAAGGAAGAGTCAGTTGTTAGCGAATTATCTCACGACGCGACTCTGTTATGCAACTCCGAATTATTGAATATTCATAAAGTACACGAGGTTGCGCTGAAAATTGTATCTAACGATTTTTCGAATTTTCTACCATTTTTGATCATGCAGCTCACAAATTTTTCTATCCAATCTATACAATATTGTCCGTCTATCATTTATAACATATTATATATATATATATATATATATATAAGATGACTGTTAAATATAAATCATGTGATATTGCGGAAAAGAGATTGATTGAACTATTAAATATAAATCATGTGATATTATAGAAAAGAGATAAATTGTTAATCTCCACGTACGAATATAACAGAAAATACTCATTGATTATTTATACTATCAGAAATTCTATTGCCATGATAATAAATTTTGGTTAACGTCTTTCAAGCGAAAAAGTATGATACTTACATTCTTGCTGAAATCATTCGTAAAATTCGAATGCAAATGCTAATTGCTATTTATGTACATTTAAGAGGGAATTAAAGCTAAAATACAATAGTGTCAGTTGAACAAAATATTGTGAACTTAATCTCAAAGATAGTACTTTGAAATTTTAAATACAATAAGCATGTAATGCTCTTTAATAATGTACAGAAATCTAATGTTTTTGGATCACCCTATATAGCAACATTCGATTTTTACACAATTTTAGAAATGCGTGTCTTTTATTATGTACAAAATTTTTGAAGTTTTACCTTTGAAATTAGGTTAGCAGCAATGTTTCAAACATGACACTATATTTTTGTTTATATTCGCTTTTAAGCATTATATTGTACATCATTGAAATCGTAAAACGATTAAAATATTAACAATTGCAGCAGTTAAATTAACCGATTGAAGATGAAATAATTTATTCTCCTATTTACGGGATAGTTCAACGATAAATGCTGCTTCTGGATACGTTTTAGCCAGTATTTCAAACATAACCAAATAGTCTCATATTTTAAACGTATCAAATATAACTTTAAGATAGTTTAAGATCGTACGAAGTTATAACACTCACCGGACCATCGGCGGCTCTAGATTGTCTATCGAGAAGCACGGAACGAGCGTTCCTCACTTTGCTGGCATCGTTTGTGAATGCTGCAATTACAACCTATAACAAGAAATGCAAACAAGACAAATATATTAGATTTAAGAAATATTATCTATCTCTTTCTCTCTCAAAGTGCAAAATATTAAATAAAGATTAGTAAATCAAAGATTAAAAAACAGCTGAACAATATAAACTGTAATATCGTAATATCTGCAATAAAACTAGCTAAATGCATACCTTGCCATCGTAGGCACTCACAAAGGCCTGATAAATTTGGTCTATGGCATCATCCAGTAATGTACATGCCTCTTTGGCTGCTTCAGAGTTATTTCCATGGAGGTCTAGGACTGGTTTAAGCCCTGATACCACTATCCAATACACGTCTGTCTCAGTGTTATGTTTCTTCGTGGAAGACGCATTGTCGGCGATCGCCTTGAGAAGCTGGATTTCCTCGACGAATTTGCGATCTTCCTCAATCTCTAAGTTGAGCGTTGTCAACTTTTCTATGTTGGCAGGTTTGAGCTCACCAAGAGCTGACTGACCTAACTAATGGAATAAGAGAATTTTCTTTAGAATATTTTTCAATTAATGGAAAAAATTAGAAGCTGAAGATGTAGATATATACAAGCAATGTCAAAAGCAACATGTTTATTTATACTCACTGCATCAACACCATCGCTCAAGTTGATCCTAACCAATGTATTGTCGTTGCTTCTTTCTTCCACTCTACTTCTGAGTGCCTGCCAAGTAGTTTCCTCTGCCTCATCAAAAATCATGGAGTAGTCGACTTTAGATCTATCTTTCACAAAAGGTAACTTTTCTATGCCTTCAATTGGCATTGCTACCAATGCTTTGGGCAACGAGAACGGATCGCATATAGTAAGGCTATGATCTGTATCTTTCTGTAAGATCACAGATATTCAACAGATTAATATTTTATCTAATAGAAATTTTTAAATGTATTATTCATCTGCTTTTGATAATACAAAAATCTAGAACATATTTCAAATGTTTTAAATATTTTCAGATTTTTTAAATACCTAAGAACATACAGAAATATAAGATTAAAGATGATATACCTGCTTTGCGGTAAAGCCAAGCCCTGCAGACAAGATCTCCTTAAGACTACTTTGCTCGATCTCTCCATTGCCAATAAATTCTACACTATCAGGAGAATGTAGAACAGAAAATTCACCATTGGCTTGGACTAAAAAATAAATATGAATTTAATGTATCTACGAGATATGAGATAGCCAAGTACAATTTGTCCCAAGTGTTACTTATGCATTATATAAAAAGTTCCTCTGATATGACAATGAATGATGGAAACAGAAGTCCAAAAATTTATTCCACAGTTAACAGTTTTGATTAAGTACCATAATGTGATTGTACGTTAACCAAATACAAATTGACGCAACCATCACGATTTACAGATTACATTTAACGTACATTCCAGAAGGACTTATTCTAATCAAAGATGAAGATGTTGGAAAAATTAAAAAATACTTGGATTTTTTTGAGAAATTTTGGCAAACGGATACCGTTGGTCCCGCGACCGAGAATTCGATTGCGAGAAACTCGGAAAACCGTGATTGTCGAGAAGATATTTTTCCGGAAAACAAAGAGATAATCACCTGCTGCGAAGCCAGCAAGAAACAGTGACAATAGCCGGAGCATCGTTATCCCAAAAAATAATTCGTACACAACACCAGACACTCCCTTGACTTCGATCAATATTCGGACATGATCATGTGATCACCTGTGGTCTGTGACTAGTTCAGCCGCTATTCGATATAAATCGAAAAGTTCGATCCTTCCTCTTTTGAAAGATCGATTGTCCCCTCGATCGATTTTTTTTTAAATTTAATCCCTCTCTTTCGTAGATTTTATTATTAAACTTTACTGAACATGAGACTCCTTGGCTGCGTTTCAATGGTTTACTCTGAGTAGCAAAATTACTCCGGCTCCGATATTCACCGTCGGTACTGACAATGATACGTGTACTTTCAATACTGGTAGTGAATATTAAGAACGCATTCTCAATTAAAACAGAGACCTCTCGTGGAGACACGCGAAATAAGTAAATATATTTTTCGTTTCTTATAATAATAAAATGTAGAAAAAATCACTTTATAATGATGATATATTCGTAATCAGAAGAATCGTTCGTGGAGACGTAGAGACAAAGCATTTTTTTTAATATTTGAAATAAAAAATGCATTATTTACTGGAATGAATGTAATACTTGGAGTGCATCACAGGAGCATATTATTATTCATTATAACTTTTGAAAAAACTAATTGCAAAATTCGGCTCAGTCATGACCTGGAAAATAATGTAAAGAAAGCGGCAGAAACTTTTACCGAGAAAAATATGTTGTCTGTAAGGAAAAATATAGGAAATTGCGAATATCATGGAAGTGTACCCCCAATTACACTAGTTTGACCTAATCTAATTGCTCTTGCATTACTTATTAAGCATTACTCATTAAGTATATTCTCCCCCGGGAAAAGATGTTATCATATGACGATTTTGAATTTTTCTTCATTAATAGATATTCGGCTTAACGGGTTTTGGCGATTAGACCCGTTATTTTTGTTTGTTAGTTCTGAAACTTCCGCTATGAGCCGCCACTGTTACCACTGTTTACCACTAACGAATCGAGGTCGTAGCACAAGTCAACGGCCAATCGAGCGGACAAATGTCCATTTTTAAGTAATACATTCAATGATGGATCGGCCATCTTTTTATCGTTAATTGTTCCTGCTCAATAGGAAGTCAAGACGGCCATTTTAGTTTCGAACGGTACGAGCTAACCGCGAACGAGCCGGGTACCTTTTCATTTTCCAGTTTTGCGATTCAACGGCAGACCAGAGGATCCTTTCGTCTTCTTCGAATAGTGCGACTCAATGGCATTTCGGAGGTATGTTTAGATTCAAACATTAAGTTTCAACGTCGAATCGGACGTATTTCTTCGGTAGCGCGGCACCAGGCTCATTCCCGAGCGTTACTAGCCTTCGCTATTATTCACAAGATCTTTCCAGCTTAAATTTTATTATCATAGAATAATTCTATCGTGGAACAAAAATCCGGTAGCCTTCGGACATTCCACTCGTATCTCCCGTAAAGCTCGCATCAGGCTACATTTTGAAGGTTAAAATTCGTCGAGTCGCGATGCAATTTCAATCGAAATTATAACGCTTTCAGTTCCAAGCATGTCGGATGGACGGAAGTCCAGATTCGAAGTTGCAAATTTGCTAAGTCACTCAACGGTCGTAAGTCACACTCAACGGTCGCTTATTATTTATTTATTATTATCGACAAATCTGCGAGTTGGCGGGATGCGAGTGGGCGGCCAATGACCGTGAGAGCAAGAGAGAGGATGAGAGAGAGTGAGAGAGAGAGAGAGAGAGAGAGAGAGAGAGAGAGGGGAGGGAGAAAGAGGGAGACATGCGACCTCCGAGCAGATGCAAGAGAGAGTACAAGGGAGAAAGAAGGAACAAGAGGGTGAAAGAGAGAGAGAGAGAGAGAGAGAGAGAGAGAGGGGGGAGAGAGAGAGAGATAGAGAGAGAGGGAGAAAGGAGAATAGTCGCGCGCATAAAGCGCGCCAGGTATCAGTACACGCTCGGCCGCCTGAGATGTAGGGTCGAGGTTTCGATCCGCGCAAAAATTCACCCGCGTCACGTCGGTCGTTCGGTCGGTCGGTCCTGCGTATTATCGACGGTATCACAACACTGGTGCGTCGTGCGTGGGTAGACGTGTTGTTGTTACCTCGATCAATCGGTGTGCGGTGTGCCCCGAGATGAGGTGAGCTGTTTCCCCGGAAGAAACGTCGGAGTAAAGTGATGACAAGCATGTCTTCACCGTGCATCACATCCTGTTTGCTGTTGTTGTTGCTGTCCCTCGTTCACTCCGCCTCAGGTGAGTTTATTTCGGTAAGCGTGATCGATTCGATAAACACCGCCGTCGTAACTCAGCGCGTGTGTGGCGTAGAATTAAATATTCTCCGAAAAAGAGGGAGTATACCTGACAAATACAGAGGCTGTCCCGCGCGATTGGCGGCCTTAACACTCACGATTGCCTCCCTCCGATGAATTTGGAGAGGATTTTTCCTCGGCTGGTGAGCGTATGCGTGCCGACACCGATAGTACTGAAGTCTTAAGTAGATGAAAAAGGAGGACTTCGCGTGAATTGAGTTTCAGGAAAGTAAATAGATCGCAGAGCCATATTTTGATAATGGGAGATAATTAAAAGATAATTTTCGCTTTATTGATATTTCAAGGGGCTCGATCACAAAGACATACAGGGTATTTGCTGCTTCAACGAACAAACGTCCACGAAGTGAGGCGATATTCCAAGCAAAATTTAGAAGAAAGAAAAATTGCATAAATTTATATCCCATTTCTTTTTCTTGGTTTCTCTTTCTAATTTCGAATATGTTTTTCTCACTGTTAACACTTTTCACAGTTTTCGACTTGTCTACGTTCGCAAATAATTTAATATCATTGGCACCTCGAAGCTGTCGCTGTATTTCGAGTGCCTCCATATACTTTTGAAGTTTGTCCGTTAAAAGCGAGAATACTTCTCTGTATAATGTTGAGAGTTGGAAAGTTGCGATAAATGATTGCCTGTCCCGTTATATTTTCGCTAAGGGAAAATCGACTCCAAATTACAAGCGCGAGTTGGGTAACTTGTATGCCCGGGTTTCCCCCTCAGAAAAACACAATACTGTTTTCCAAAAAATATTTTCCAAACGCGATATCTCGTCGGAGGCGTTGTAAATTCGAAAAGCGTTTAACGAGGAAATTTTAGCATCGCGGAAAAAATTGTTACAACGGCAGAGAAACAAAAATATACAGGACACATATGAACGTTTCGCAAAAGCTATGAATAGTAATAGAAGGGGAAGAGAACACGAAACACACATACACACACGCACATGTAATATATGCCACACACATATGGCACTGTCGCATATTGATATGACAGGAGATTGACGCCAAAAATATTCTGTCAAGTACGATTTTAGAAACAACTACATTGTGTACGAGCCAGCGTAACCTTGAAGTACCTTCGACCATTTGTACGATCTAACTTTTTTTTATAAAGTTAAATTGAGTTTTGCAACGTGATGAAAGTTGGCGAGAGGGGAATCCTCTATCGACACTGAAGATATATGCGGATTACTCTTTCGTGCATGTTTTGTAAAATATATCTACTTGTACGGCGGGATGCGATTATATACCTTCGGTACGTATCCGAAAAGGGGCTAATAATTTATCAAACTTTGTGCGCAGAAAATTAAAAACTGAACTGACGGGCAGAAATACGGCGTATCATTAAATATGACGCGTAATATATCTGCTCAGTGAGAAATCGATTTTGTTGCATTAACTTATACGCCGCTGTTGCACCAAATGGCGAAAATCCATTGAAACATATATCGATTATGCTCTAGGATTTAAAGCTTACCTCAGATCCACCCCCGCCTTATTTTAAGACTTGAGTAATAACAAATTGACCAACCGCAGTTCATTGACCGTAAAAAGAATAAGCAATTGCAGTTGGTTAATTTACTTACTGCTTGCCTCTTCAGGCTAGGTTGTAGATCCAGCTTTAGAGAAATGAGAGATAAGAAAACATTCAACGTCAAGAAGCGTAAGATAAAATTAGTAGAGAAATCATTTATACTCCACGATAAAAGTAATATATAACGAGTATATATTAAACCACGGGAGAGGAGGAAGAAATATATATAAGGGTAAATTAAATTTTTAAACACAAGAGGGAGAGAGGGAGGGAGGGAGAGAGAGAGAGAGAGAGAGAGAGAGAGAGAGAGAGAGAGAGTGAGAGAGAGAGAGAAAAAAAGGAGAAAAGAGGTGAACAGATAAATTTTTAATTCTCAAACGATTCTGAAACAAGAAATAGGTGCATATTAAAATCCGAAATAGGGTGGGATTTAATATGACGTAGTATAATGTAATATAATACAGGGATTTGATATAATACAGGGGCAAAACATAAATCCATTGCAAAACTGAGGGCAACGGTGACGTATATAAAGAGAGAGAGACAGGGAGGGAGAGGGAGAGGGAGGGAGAGAGAGAGAGAGAGAGAGAGAGAGAGAGAGAGAGAGAGAGAGAGAGAGAAATTGAAAGAAGGAGAGAGGGGAACAGTCGAGGGAATAAATTAAATTCTAGAAAGTGAGAAATGTGGGAGTGCATATTAAATTGCAAAAACGAAAGGAACGGGAAAAACGGCCGACTTTCTCTAAATACAAACGGGAGAATTTTTCTGGATTTATCGTCTCGTCGAGGAATATCTGGATTTCACCCTCATCCCTGACAGCTACCGCCGGCTGAAGCGATGGAGAGCGTGTCAATTCCAGAGGAGGCAGCCCTCTCGAACGCCAGGTCTCCGTTGGATTGATGAGGTCGTCGTGGATTACGCAGAAGCTGCATCAGCGCTAAAAGCTAATGGACCGGCATCCTTTGAAGATATTGCCATCGAGTACGAGACAGCGCTTAACCACTCGAGAGGGTCTCTACTACCCCCTTCGTCGTTATGAACATTAACACGGGGGGTCTATATAGAGAATAAAAGAGAGAAGGTGTCGGGAGCAAGAGAGAAAGAGACAGAGAGAGAGAGAGAGAGAGAGAGAGAGAGAGAGAGAGAGGGGGGGGGGAGAGGAGTTGGTAAAAAGATTAACGACTAGACCGGGAACATATGGAGGAAGCCTCGATTAAAAGCTGCTACTGTCACCATCACCACTACCCTCACGCGCTTATAAATTTGCACCAAGCGCGAAATCCTCCCGGCCGAGAAGGGCTTATAATTAAGGTTAAGTGCCACCCTCGATGTCGCCACGCTGGCTATTGACGTGCGACATCGCTCACGTTCGGTGTTAAAAGATATATTAAAATGTTACATCAATTGAAAGTAGACCCACCCACATGACTTCAACAAAAGAAATGTCCTTATAAGATATTTTATTCGTAACACAACAATATATAACAATATAGAAACGTTAAAATGATATATTATTTTTTACTCAAGTTTTTATTTTCTACAAAAGCAATGATATCTAATGCAAGTATAGTTTTATTAGCCAATTATCATCGTATATTTTTCTAAATTATGCAAAGTACTTCTTTGGCTAAAAAATGGTCTAATTAAAAACAATTGACGAGAATTCAATCCCCTCTTTTTAAATTAAAAATTTATTTCAACATTTTTGTATTCTTCCTGTTTTTCCTTATTTTTCCTAACTTTCTCTGAGACTCTATATTATGTACTTTAACGCTTTCATTTCTCTTGTAAAATTTAAAATAATGCGAGAAAATGACACGTTGAGAAAAATAGAAATTATCATCTACTTTAATTTAAAATATTAATTGCTTTTGTTCTCGTACCGACAGGTGACTTAAAGTCCTTTCTTCTTCCATAAGAAATAATAGAAGAAAAATATATAATATTTAATTAACGCAATTCCCCAATATCGTATATCTGATTATAACGAGGTGAACAATGCGTAGCACATTTCTATTAATTCCATTTAATAGAAATATTTCTTGCAGGAGAGGGGGATAGTAGACGTATTTTTTTCCGCGCAAACTGAGATTGCGGTGTAAAGTTCTTTGTATTCTCTGATATACAGTTTCCACATATTATTTATGAAAATTGGTGCTTTTTTAATTCTTGGAATTCTCTAAACTTCTTGGCATCTTTTAAAACTCAATGTGGGGCTGAGAACATTTCAGGAATTTTCCCAAAATCGTAAAATTGTATAATATTACGCAAATGTCAAATATGCCGTCCAAGAATAAATTACATAGTTGAAAACTTAATTTCTCCTATACCCGTGTAATGTTATATTTACATTTTGCTCTTGTAAGCAAATTTTATGCGAAATTATTCTAGAAGCATATTTTCCCTGCGGAAACACGTTTATTTTAACACTTGAGACTGCTGCGTAAATTGGTTTTGTTTAAATCATTTTATTAGATATTGTTTATTCGGGCGTTTTATTTATTTTATTAAATATGTTTTCACGGTGATCTAAAATTGATTTAGTAACGGTCATATAATCTATGTTAAATTAAGTTTTAATAATACATGTAAATTGATCTTCATTATTTTAGTTTATTACGATAATATAATATGGCATATGCCGTAAAAAATTGAGGAAGGTCGTAATTGTACAAAATTTGTATTTTTCGTTAAATTCAATTAAAAAAATGTGCTTTTCCGATACATTTCGTTATGCGTGGGAACTTTGGAAAATATAGCGCGTTTTTGGTCGAAAAAGAAGACGTACTTTGTTTGTGCGCAAGTCGGAAAAGGTACAAATACTTGGCTACATTGATCGGTTTGGACAAATTGATTATTTAACTCAGCCCGTGCGCTTCCCGCTGCCCTTCTTTGCTTACCCTCCTTCATCCCTGCACGTATTGTTCACCTCCCTTACTTCTGAAGCCTTTGCGCTGGCAAAGCGACATTTTGCTCCACCACCTGGTTTAGCCCGTTCTTTGCGTCTTGTGTCCCTGTTCCTTGCACAACCAAGCACAACCCGTCTACCTTCCAAATCCCCCGAGTCTATTTTCGTCCTTTCGTCAGTCCGTTACGTCAAGTAGAAACAAAGCTAAACACACATTGTAAACAAGTGAGGGGCTAAGATTTCCAATGAATAAGAAAGGGAAGTAGTGGGAAAGGTTGGACAAATTATAACAGCATACGCGCGCGCCATCCAAACGAGAGACTTCCGGAGCCTTAAAAAATGTCTTCTCGCGAGCGAGAGCAAACTGCCACTAGCGCTCGATTATTCGCTTCGTATTTCATCGTCGCAGGAATAATTGACAATGGACGAATGGCGACGTTATCACACATTAATATACTAATTGGCAAATACATCAAATATGATCATATATTAATATATTAATTGGCAAGTAGACTGCTCATATTTGGCAATGAGCGAAACTTGACTGCGTTAAAACGAAGAAACGACGCGGAAAGCGTTGAAGAGAAGCGCGACTATCCGTTCGAATCGAAGTTTTCGTTCTGTTAACCCTGCAAGTTTCACCGAACTTGAGGAATCAATGAAGAATTGCAAGAGATAACAGTACAGCTATTGATCTATCATGATGCTGCAAATATTTGTTCGCTGCCGTTCGTTCTCTTCATGTTGAATAAGGTTGCTTCCTTGATATTGAATCTTAAAGGGAGACTCACTTCAAGATTATCTAATACTCGATTACATCTCAATATCCTTACATTGTACATTTAATCTTTATTCTGATCGCAATTGATGAAATATTATAATTATATAATTTATTCTTCCTCAATTGTGAATACAGCGTACGAGATAAGCAAATATTAATAATCTGAGACAAAAGGTAGAATTCAAATAAGCAAAAGACACAAGGTATTTTTGTTTTCATAATCTTTTCTTTTTCTTTTTTCTGGACGTTGGACGTTTCGATCGAATTTGCGGTTCTTAAGAAAGCTGTGTACAATAACGATGAGAAAAGGAAACAGTATCACATGTAAATAGGAACATTATTAGATGTAAAAATCAGAATTTACAAAGTTTACATTATATGCTAGGATTCAGGGTTGTGAATTATTCATTAAGCTGTGATTGAGGACGTGATTAATTAGACTCGTATTTATGGATTGTTACTCCGCTGTTTGAATCAATGTTCCTTGCATAAAATAATGTAATAAATATAAGTACGGGGATGGTCGTCCAATAATCGAAAATTAATGAAACTATAATTATTCGTCATATAACGACGATCCATGGATGCTGAATTACATTTCAATTCGGGTCTCTTATTTCTCGATGAGGTCCGTAATTAAACATCCGTAGAAAACGGGAACGGGTGTACCAAACGACTTGATGTCCACGAGAGCCTGATTAATAATTTCAAAGTCCGGCGAAATACTTTAATCACCCGGCGAGAATAACAAAGAGCTCACGCGGCTCGTGACACTTTCGTGTGTCTTTCGCCGACTCAAAGCACGATACATCCAGGAAATCCGCGAAACTCGCAACAGTAACACTCCCTGAAACCTGAGCGATTCTCGTTTGATCGTTCAACGCTCACTGGCCGAGTGATTGTTGTTGTCGTTCATTCCCTAATGATTGTTATCATCGCTCGGCGCGACAACCGCTGAAAGGGGATAAATTTGCGTTTCATTGTTGTCATTGTTTTGAAATTCTGGCACGTTGTGCACTTTTTCGTGATCGAGATATACGTTACATTTACGCGAATTATTTATCGCAAAACACTGGCCTTTTGAAACATTTGATTGGATTCTCGTTGGCATCGCATTAATTAATATACATCGCGCCAAGTTCGGATCTGTACATAATGTGTCAAACTCTTCCACGTTGACACGCACTTGGTCAAGGTGAAATGCGTGACGATGTGGCACAGGAGAGATACATTTAACAAATTTGTATTTAATAAATAAAACCGGATGGGCGCTGACAGAATGTCCTCGATTGAATATCGCAATTATATTATATTATCGGCGCCGCGCGAAGTTTCGTGTTTTTCTCGTGCTTCACGAAAAACAAGAAACTCGGAGAGAAACCCTCTTCTTCTCCTCCTCCTCCTCCTCCTCCTCCTCCTCCTCCCCGTCGACTGGATTTTTTCGGCGGATGAAATCGCTGTTCCTTCTGAATTCACGCAACAGGTATATCGACGGCGTTGCAAAAACGATAATCTGAATCGATGGAAGTGAGCGGTGGAGAGATTAGCGGAGAATAACAAGTTTATAAATCGAAGTGCGATTAAAAAGCGATGAAACAATAAGTCGCTTTCACGGTGCGCAAAGTTGGGATAACTCGCCACTCCCTTCCGATATTCTTCTACCGCTGAAGCGTCCGACGAAGCTCAGCTCGTTTCGAAATTCCCTTTCGTAATCGCATGTGGCTGCCGGATTTACCAAAGTATATCCGTTCGTGGCAGCCGATGAGCGAGAAGCCGCGGCGAGAAAAAGCGCACCGTCAGAAATTGATATCGCGACGTAGCGACAAGTTCGAAGGGAAAGTCACGGCGGGTGCGGGGAACGGATAAGGAACGATTTAAGGATCCGACATGATTGGAACAAGTTCCTCGCGTTGAGATGGATGGCCACGTCCCGGGATTCTCTCCTGAGAGACGAGTGAATGATGTAGGGAATGGAGATTGGCATGGACCGGCGCGCGACGGATCGTCCAGAAGGCCGGAACGGATTGCCGTAATTTGCAAGGAAGTTAAGGGAATGGGTAAAAGTGGCCGAGGGACAGAACGCGAATTCGGTTCGCAAGAGGGTGTAGGAACAAGAAAAATGGCAATCTTCCTGCTCGCTCGGTTGCTTCTCTATTTCTCTCTCTCTCTCTCTCTCTCTCTCTCTCTCTCTCTCTCTCTCGCTCTCTCTCCCTTTTCCTTTTCTTGTACGGGCGAGCGAGCGAACTACTTGAAACGTAAAATTGGACGAGGAAGCACGATTAAAATGAAAACTGGAATCAGCTTTTATAAAAGGGACGGTAGCGCTAACTAAACGGCGTGTAAAATAGACGGCGCCGTAAATTGATTTGGAAATTTTCGCCGAGCGGGCCGGATAATAAAGCCGTGCTGTTACGCGCCACGGCGCGGCGCGGCGCGAGAGAATACGCGTTTCATTATTAATTTCTATTGTTACTTTCTCTCGTACGTATCCCCCTGTGGAATTTTCAATACGTTGCGTCGGGTTGCATCGTGGTTAAAGCTGGCCGCGATGAGCGCCGACGCAAAGAAATGGACCGGACGAAATCGCGGCGTGATTTGATCGATTACATAATTTCGTCTGCCTTTCTTCCGCTGTCGTCGGAAATCGCTCGGTGTGCCACATTTGCGAATTCACCGCGCGACATAATAAATAAACAAATGAATAAATAATATTTGAATTTATATCCATATTCTACATATAGGAAACGCGAGAGGCACCGCTTCGACCGTTCGAATGTCCGCACGACTTTTTCCGTCCACAAAGCTCTGCATTCGCGTGTCGTATATTGTGTGTGTGTGTGTGTGTGTGTGTGTTGTGCATGTATGGGCGTATATAAATCGCGGGTACGTGGAGAGAGACGGAGAAACGGTAAGCGCGACACGGGGACCAATTTTAGCTGTTCCATAATTAACAGTAGGCGAACATTTAATTTCATTATTCCACTCGTAATTATCATCAAACCGCCGTTGAATATTATACTATTGCGAAGAATGGGTCCCGCATACGAATGATAATTGTCTACATATGTTATAGTATTTAACCGGAGGAAGGGCCGGTAATTATAAGTCTCGCTCGAATTTGCATGGAATTACATCATTCACTGCGATTCGCGCTCGCAGTGTGTGTGCTTTAAGCCTCGTTTGTCGTTCGGCTGTGCTTTATTAATTACACGCGACTTTACTCACTCGCGTGTGTATTTCTAACATTGCCGCTATCACACCCCCATCGCGTTGTGACGCGAAGGCGAAGACGGTCGATAAATCGCTCGTAAATCGCCGACGATCATCAAATTTTTCGCGGACTGCGATTCGCACTCGCGATCATTTTCTCTTAAATACTACGTGCTCCCGGGAGCACGTGGGGGAGGGGGGAACACCGGCGATTTGTGGAAACTCGAGAGGGAACACGACGAGCAAATTGCTGTGGCTGGCGAAGAAGGAACAGCGCAAAAACGATCGCGGCTTCGCTTCGGCCGCGATTAAAGGAAACCGCCTCGGTGCCTGCGAGACACCCTGTATATAATCGCAAGAGAGCAGAGTTAAGAGCCACGGCGTCTATCCGTCTATACTAACGTCAAGTTGGGTATACAGGGAAAAGTAGTATATGGGGAAGGTGTATTATTACGCGTGGGAACGGCACGATGTTCGACACTCCGTGCGTGGGCGCAGTTATTCTTTTTTATCCGTCAGAAGTATCTTGTTAGATAACAAAAAGGGACGAGACGTAAAAATATCCAGGCGTCCATATACCGTCGCTTCTTTCGCGTCCGTTATTCTTTGAAACGAATAACGTATCTTTCTCTCTCTCTCTCTCTCTCTCTCTCTCTCTCTCTCTGCCGCTCGCTTTTGCAAAACGCGTCTCGCGTCGTTGTATACGTTACAAGAAAGCAAATAGCGAAAGAAAAACAAAAAGTTCGGAGATTCATCACGCGACCCGTCGTTTCGCCGAATGCGAAACGTTTGGAACTTAAAACGCGCGTCTTTTACGCGGGCTAATTAATAGAAATTAAAGTCCCCCGTTCGCGAGAAACCTCTCAGTGTTGGAAGAAACGGGGGCCAGGGAGGGGCGGGGGGGAGGGAGCGGGGATGCGAAGCGCCGTTCCTCACGAAATCACTCACTTGTCGTCTGTGTATCGTTCGCGGGATTACTTTTCCAGTGGCCCGAAAGTTCCGAGAGATAAAGTTTCCACAGAAACTCCCGAGCCACCCTCCTCTCCTTTTTTACCGCTCCACCCCTACTACTTTCCAGCTACTTCCCCCGAGCAACTGGTACATCCTGCCGCGCGTCCAGAAATAAGAAGGGCTGTATCGTTGACCGCGCTCAAATTATCCGCCGCGTTCTCTCGCGAACGGCCGGACGTATAACGCGGCGATTTTCCGCAGTTGAAAAGGGATTAATAATATCGGAGCTCGTCGTCCGAGCGAGAGCGACTTGTTCGAACTCTCCGACGAGGGTTGAGTCGCCGCGAAGAAGCCGCGCCTTAAATAAAGTTTTAATTAAGAGCGGAAATTATCGGGCGAAAGTACAGTGAAGAATCGCGCGCGGCGGAAAACGCGAGAAGCCGTGAGGGAATCGCGAGGAGACTGCACGGAGAAATTCACGGGAAATCGAACGTCTTATCCCTTCGCGAGCGTTTCTCGCGTGCTTAATATTTCACGTACGTCCGTTTTATATCCCTCCGTTTTTCACCCTCTCGAGTATTTTTGCCGTTTCCAGTTCTTAATATCGAGTCGTTATTTTTATTTATCGTAAGTACGCGCGCGCGCACGTACATATGTACACTCTCGTGTAACAACGTTTTCACTCGCGAGAGGGACGCGCGTTTGGGCGCGTATGCTTAATTATATACCTTCGCCGCCGGAAATAATTGGAGTCAAGCTCTTCTCTCGCGATTTTTGCATAAAATCTTGACCGTCGAGGGCACGTCGGTGCGAGAAAATGATTTCCTCGCGGAAAGCACCGGCGAAGAGCCTCGGCGCGGACGCGTCCGAGAATATTCATGATTGTCGACACAGCATCGCGCATGAATAAATAAGAGAAGCAACGGAATCCCCGCGCTCTCTGTGTCTGTATATTATATTATATTTTCAGCTTGCTTTCCTCTCCGGCCATACGAATCTCCTCGAGTGTCTTTGAATTTCACCGTATAACGGTGCACGTCGCGTCCTCGATCGTAACTTTGTTAACGGGACCCCACTGCCTCCGTCGATATTTCACGGAAAATTGAAGTTGATCAGAAGGAAAGCGAAACAAAAGAGGAAATTACGGGTCGTTTTAGAAACGTTCGATTTACATCATTCACTCTCTCTCTCTCTCTCTCTCTCTCTCTCTCTCTCTCTCTCTCTCTCTCGCGCTCTCTCTATCTATCTATCTATCTATCTGCGGTCACCCGAACATGATATTTCACGTTTCACCGGTTTCGATGTAACGAATACAAGCACCGTGCGGCGGACGCGCAAATTATCGTCGCGATATCATTAGCCTCTTGCACGAATCTGTCATTCGCGATAAAGGGCAATTAGCAGCGACGGACGTGCAGCGAAACGTGAAAAGCGACGGAAAGGGAGGAAAAAGAGGAGCGAACGCAACCGAGCGGTCTTTCTTTCCGCGTCCACTCTGTTTTGTCGACTAACCCCGTAACCTCTTTTACCCGAGCTTTTCACATCCCAAATGAATGAAGGGTAGATACGGCAAATGAACCTTTTTCGCCGCGACTTCGCCGCCGCGCAAAAATTGCAGCGTCAATCGAGTCCGCAATACCCGAGTGGCCACGCCGCTGAAAAGAAGCGTGCACTTCGCTTCTTCTCTGCGAGGCACGCGGTGTCTATATAATACGTGTCTCTTCCGCGGCGTAGCTGATAAAGCGATTCGGGAGGGTGGTCGTGTAATTGATTTCCAGCTGAGCGACGGGGGGGGCGCGTCTTACGCCCGCGACCGAAAGGACTTATACCGCAATTTAATGATTAACGGGACGAAAAGTGGGAATTTCCCGGCCACATTTTTCCAGTCGGCGCTATCGATTGCCGCGCGAGCGTTGCTACGTGGAAGATTTCATTTATTTCCGCTTTTACCTCGAGAAAGCAGGTATTGTAATAGGGAATGACAGAAAGTAGCGCGAGAGCGAAACGGAAATAGGAGAATTTCAAGTATCCCGGAATGCCAAGATCGGAGTAATGCTTGAAATTAGCCGCGCTGAAAAGTTTATAGCGTTTCGACCGGCGTGCCTCAACGACGATCACTTGAAACGTAAACGACGTTTACGCTGAGCGCGGCGTCTCTCCATTTTGCGCGCGCATTATTCACACAAATCGCGCAATTGCTCTTCCATCGATAATTCAAGACAACATTCTCGGCGCGAGAGTCCGCGGGTGCTGCTCGCGTTGCGGTCAAAAGAAACATCTTTCCACGCCCTCAAGGCCGTCTGCGCTTTTATCCCAGCAGCAGCCCCGGTACGAAGCTTTAATATTAATCCAGCGCTTTTAATTCACGCGATATATTATATTCAGTGCATTATATTACGCTGCATTATGCCGCGTAATTTAATTGAAAAGCTTTTAAGCGATATAGAAAATCATTTACAGAATCAGAATGATATCTATAAAAGTGGGACGTCCCCGCGAGAGCGCGCTCTCGCGCCCACGCGCGCATTCCGCACTAAAATCACGTAAAGACCATATTTTTCCGATTCGCGTGGAGCACACGATGCGGCCTGCAGCGCACGCTCGCATTTAATGATAGTGCTCGACGCCGACGCTGATTAAAGGCGACGAAATAGACGCTTTTTCCCCTCCCTCTCCGTCCCTCATTCTCCCTCTCTCTCCCTTTTTCCCATGCCTTTGTAGCTTCCCATGTAGTATCCGATATATCGAATGCAGGTAAATACGTAAAACGGACGCCGTCAGCGGCCGATAGCGGCGGCTCGGCTAATGGCGACTGCCGAATTCGCATTTAAAAATCGATACGGGAATTTATACGCTGTCACGAGAGAGACCGCGTATATATGCGCGGTGCCTATCACCGATAAATCTTACGTTGCCTCATATGATGCAACGTCGTGTTCTCTGCTCGATATTTGGCGCGGCTTTCCGGCGTGCACGCGTTTTCTCGGGCCACGTTCGAAAACGCAATATATTCGCGCCCCGATGCGCGGCTTGTTAATATCGCTGTTGACGTCGCTCGACAATCATCGCCGTCGATCGCCGACGATTTGATGCGTATTGATTTTCCCGGCCATCTCGGTTTTTCCGACAATTTATGCAAATATTGCCTTTATATATATATATACATGGGAGTGTGTGTGTGTGTGTGTGTGTGCGTGTGTATCCGGAGCAAACAGTTTCGGTCGTGTTCGCCAGTTACTTCTTATTCGCCCGCGGAATCCGCTTAAATCTGCCGACGCTCGTCCCGCCTTTCGATTGCGCGATAAAAGCCTCGGCGTCGTGCGGAATAAAAGAGAGTAAGGTCGCTCGTGAAGGCGAATGGAGTCCTAGCGGAAGTCGCGATACACGCCAGCAGCTAATAAACCCCGGACGCGACCTCTGACCTTTCGTATATACCAGGATGAATAAACCCTCGGACAAAATAACTGGGACGCGACGCTTGAAAATAGCAAAGACACGGGAGGGGGGCAGGCGAGAGCGGGCGAGAAGAATAATGAGGGCCAGAGGGGGCGAGCGATGGGGATAATTTTTGATCCACCATGTCTGCGCGATGATTCATCCTTTTATCGCAGATAATGGCCTCGTAAGTCACAGACCGGCGCGCGCGTGTTGTTTGGTCTTTGACAAATGCCGTCGCAGTCGGCCCCTTCAATCTTCGATAACAAAGCCAGTCCTGGCTCCTGGCTCTCTCTCTCTCTCTCTCTCTCTCTCTCTCGCCGAGCTTTAAGCTTTTAGCTAATTTAATGCTCCTCCAGTTAAAAGCCGTTTCCGCCCGCGCGTTCGATATTTTACCCGCTTCAACTACCTCCACCGTCCACGCGCGAGTGCGAGCGTGAGCGCGCGCGTGTACGACGATTCCCCCCGCCCGACGCGCTCACTTTTATTACCGGTTCGATCCTCACGGCGAGAGAACGCGCTCCTACTGTTGTCGTTTCATCTGTCATTTGTTCCCCCGCGCGATTCTTTACGCCTCTCTCACTCTCTGGTCTCTCCCGCTCTTTCTCCTCAGCACGGTTACTCTGTCCCGCTCTTTCGCACCATCGACCGATATTTTATTTCACCTCCAGCTACCCTCTGTCGTCGAGCTACTTCGTTGCCTCCTCGGCCGTTCGTCGGATCGTTCGCTGTTGTTGCGTTCGGATTTTTTCTTCTCCTTTTCTCGTCTATATAACCATCTCTCGCCGGGCTTCCCTCTCTCCATTTTAGAATCGCTCGCACACGTCCGTTCATCTCAATTATCGTCCGATCGTTCGTCTAATTAAATTACTCGCTTAATCTTCCGTCCGCTCTCTCATTACTATCTAATATTTCATTTGCCGCCGCAGAATATACCGCCCGGCCGCGTTAAATTATTATTACTGCCGTCCGATCGCCCGCGCACCTTGCCGCAGTTTGATTTTTCGCTCGGATACTGCAGTATCCGAGGCAGTATTTTGCCTCGTTTTGTTTCATTTACCGCCATACCGCATGTGTCTCCATCCGTTTTACGGCCGTTCCATCTCTTTTGTCTACTTTAAATAACGGTTGACCCTTTATGCGTTTTAACTGCTTTCTGATTTTCGTTTACTTTGCTTCCAGACCGTCGCACGCTTGCTCGCTCGTTTGTCTATTCTTTTATTTGATTATTCTTTGCTCATTTGTTTAATTTAACGATCGCTGAACATTTTCTGTCTTCGAAAAAGAGAGAGAGAAAGAGAGAGAGAGAGAGAGAGAGAGAGAGAGAGAGAGAGAGAGAGCGCGCGCTTGTGAAATCCGATGAACGGATTTACTTGATATTGCACTCATATTCATTATGATATTATTAGTTTACTTGTCTCTTTTAATTGTGGATATATTTTCTGTTACGGATGTATTTACATTACCGTTGCAACATGTGACGCAATGTAATAGCGTCATCATGGCGCCGCGGTGATCGGAAATTCGACATGTATCGTAGACGTCTTTTATTATGGAAAACTGTGCTTTTTCACTCTTTTACCTTCGGGATCGACAGAACATTCGCGAAGCAAGCTGCACAAAGGCTCAGTTAGGCCGCGCATTGTTGCATCGGCCATATTTGCGTTTCACAATTTTCTCTCTAGAGGCTAATCGCGAGGATTAGCGTCTTTCATTCGCATCTTTGGAACGCCGGTATAAAAGCGCGGTATGCAAACGAGGTTTTCCTGCTTAACGACTTTGCTGCTTTGTACATACAAGATGCGTACAACGTATGATACAATTTTGACTCTAATCCCCTTAACTCCCGTGCGTGAGAATGTTTCTCGAGATAAATCGTGACGAACGGAATAAAAATGCATCGCCAATTCGATATCTGGCGTTTCTGTATGCGTTAGCCAGCGCGTACGAATAATTATGCCGCGAGAAATGAACAGCAAGGAGTTTCAACCGATTAGATATTCGTCCGGGAAACTTGACGGGCTCATTTTTCGTTAAAGTAGATTAATTTTAGATCTATGTCCCTCTCTGTGTGTGTGTGTTTTAACTCAAATTGCAATTATTATATTATGCACTTTGACCCGACTTTCCTATGGACGGATAAGTTTAATAGGTAATTATTTCTAACAAATGTAAATTGTTGCATTCGAATTTCGAGCGCTTTTACTTTGAATCCTTGCTTTTGACAGTTAAAATCGAGGCCGGTGTTTCGAAGTAATTAAACGTCCGGTTTCTCGTTACCGGTTGAGTTTCTCGTTCCATTGAATTCGTTGATTTTATTTCGCAGTCAACAGCTGCTGCGAATCGCCGATGTGTCAAATAGCGTTAAGAGCTTTCCATTTTTTTTATTTAAAAAAACTTTTTTCCTTGTCAATCACATTGTGGGGTCGTAGCGAGTGATCGCGCAAGTGCGCAGCGTGGTTGAAAAGCTTCCGGAGAATTTTATTGTGACGTAGCATTGATAAATCGAACGAGCGAACGAACAAAGCTCCATCGTTAGCTAAATTTACAAATTATTTACGACAAGTCGGCATACCTCTCCACTATGTGGCTGCAATATGAACGCGCACGCGCACGCGCGCGTCCGGGCGTGTGTGCGTGCAACAACAATTTTTCCCCATGTAAAATATTGGAAGTATTTCGTTGGAGAGACGCCATTTTGAATAAAAGATACCCCAAAACACGGCCTTGAATAAAAGATGTATCGAAAATACGCACAAAAGATAGTCTGCAAATATAATTTCTAATGAAAAGCCGTCACCGCGACGCTGTCAGGATCAGCGTGAGATGGGTCAGAGTTTAATTAGAGCGCAGACAAACAGAAAATATCGTCCCGTCCAAGCTGTCGTCTCCGCTGAAGCTCGTCTGAACGGCAGATTAATTCGCGACAAGCAAGAATGCCGAAAGAACAGCCGGAGAATCCACGATGAGGCGTCTCTATGCGACCGCGAATAAAATATCTCTGCTGGTTTCCCACTCCGTGGCAAATTTTGCACCGTGCATCATCCGTGCGGACGACATGATGAGCCGCAACATCTCAGCCGCAGGCACTCGAGTGACCGAAGAAGCCCGAGGAGGGTGGCACGGAGAGATGGAGTGAGCCGAGAAACTTTGTTCCCTCTCTCTCTCTCTCTCTCTCTCGTGCGTGCGCGCGCGAGAGGAGAAGCAGAGGAAAGACACGAAGGAGGGTTGCTCGACGGCGGTGGCTGCGGCGACGACGGCGGCGCGGAGGAGAAGATGTTCTTATGGCTGGCGGGAAATTTAATCGGCACGGGACGGCGAAATTACCGTGGCAGGGAAACTTGGCCGCGACAAAGTGCGAAACTTAACCGCACCACCCTAATGACTGCCAGCGAGCGCTAAGTGGATCGCGCGCGACGATAAATCGAGGAGGGTTGCGCGCCGTGGAAAGAGATCATTCCGACGCAGGGGAAAAAGAGAGAGAGAGAGAGAGAGAGAGAGAGAAACAGAGCAGAGCTACGTTACCCGCGACGAAACGTAATAAATTCTGTATTCTTCTTTTTCTCCTCTCTTCTGCTTTTCTCCACCGTGAGCATAATAAAGGCGCGAGATTCTAAACTCTTCTCACGGCCTCCTCGAGACGGAGCAACTGCAAAGCCCGAGATTCCGCGAGACCGTATCCGCGCCTCCGCCGCGCGGATACTGTTTAATGAAGCAACAGTCACACGTTCGTTTAATCCGAAACGATAACACGAAGTGAGCAAAATACGTAAATTCTCGGCGCGTCAAAGCGCGCCGAACGGTGAACAGTTGATACGATTAACTCACACATCGAGGCCGCTTTTAAAGTTTGCTCGACATTGTGTTATGGCGAGAAACGGAAAGAGAGAAAGAGAGAGAGGAAGCGGAAATCCAGCCGTTGCGAGAGAGGCTGCGTTTGAGGTGATTCTCCGAACGAGAGGTCGTTCCCAAGCGTGATACGCGATAAGAGTCTATCTTGTTGTCACGAAGCGAAACGTGCGTCGGTTGGCGCGATCGGGCTGAAAGTCCCCCGGCATTCCCGGGCTCTGCGCTCGGTAGGCACACTGCTTTTAACAGTGATTCCTTCGCGATGCAGTATGCAGGCGCGACGCGTTATATGAGGCAAAGCGAGATTAATGCACCGTAAGACGCATTACGTGCTTCCGTCTGTGCGTAATGCGGCAGATAACGCTTCGGACATGTTACGCGCCCTGCGTCATACGTATAATGCGATGCGGCAGTTCAAAGCGTCATTCGCAATTGCGTGCCGCGTGACACCGAGAATCGATGAAAACGCACGCAGAGCGGAATAATTCGCGAAATCCTCCGATCGTGTCCTTGCCGCTTTCCAGAATGCCCGATGCGTTCGAGAAATTTGTGTATTCAGGCCATGATAGCGTAATGCGCTTAATTGGCTCGCCTATTAAGGATGCGGTTAATGCATATGCGGGATGCGCCGCGAAATGGGATGTGCGCGAATTGTAAATTTTACTTGCGAGAAAGCGCCTCTCTCTCTCTCTCTCTCTCTCTCTCTCTCTCTCTCTCTCTCTCTCTCTCTCTCTCTCTATCTATCTATCTCCCGCCGTGTTTCATTACGCGAGTCCATATCAAAATTCATATTCAGATCGGGAATATGAAAATTATTTCGCTTTCACGCACATGGCGTGACCAGCTTAAATCCCCTTAAAATACCGGCCGCGTCTTCTGCTTTCGCTTCGAAGGCAGAGTTCCTCGCGATCGAGGAGGATATTTTATTTCGGACACGTCGTGTGAATTAACGATGGACGACCTGTTAATAAAAACGCAACGGCATATTGATGCGCGTTTGACACGTGATAGTCCGCTATTATCGTTCTCTCTCTCTCTCTCTCTCTCTCTCTCTCTCTCTCTCTGTCGAATAAATCGCTGAATATTAAATCATTTCATATATGTCGAGAATGGGGACGACCCACGAAAAAATTGCACGGAACTTGGCGAAATTTCTGCCGAATCGTCCCTCGAAGGGACGAGATCGAGAGGAGATCGCCCGACTCCTCTCGCTATCAGTTGAAATTAAAATTCGAAAGTTCGCGATAAAAGTGTCGACTCCCGTCGACATTTACTCTGAGAAGAAAAAACGTTCCCGAATTGGCTCCGTGGAATCTCCGGTTAAAAAAGGGCATTCGGTGGCTCTGGGACACGCTGTATACCCATCCTCCCCCTTTCCCTCGATCAACGCCAATGAGCAGCCCGCTGTCTGACTATTGATCGGGATGTTCCACTGGCGCGGCGCTCCTATTAAACGTCATATGGCTGCTGCTGTTTTTGCACTCTTACGATATGCAGCATTTAGTAAAGGTCTCACGTTTGTTTATACGTGCACGAGATGCGACTACATTGTGTCGTAAATAAATAAGCGGAAAAACCTTTTTTCCAAACTCTCTACGCGTATATTTATCTGTCTGAAATATTTAATATTTCGTGCTTTATGAGTATGCATATCAGTAGCTACAAGATATTAACTTTTTTTATCTCGTTGAAATTAAAATGCATACTAGTCTAATAAAAGGAGGGCAGACCCGGAGGTTTGTTTTTCCGTGCAAATTGCGAGTTACGAGAATACAGGAATTTACAATTCCGCAGGAAGAAATACGAATGGATAGGGAGGACGATCTCGTCGCGTCAAAACAGATCGGTTCTAGTGTTTGTAATTAAAGGTGCCGGTAATTCGATGTGTAGTATGAATGCATGCGAATCCTCGTGATAGCGAATACATATTCATGATTTTTGAGCGCGGAAAATATGATTTTGCGACAAAATGAAAATTCATGAGAACTGGTCGAACGCCCGCGAGACACGTAGACGACTCTATGTGTCTGCGATTTATTTACCGACATTTGACCTGAATGCATCAACTAAATAACGTTTGTCCGTATATGCCCGCCTTATCGGCGGAGGGTGGAGCACATTTGAAGCGTGATAAGTTCTGATAAATGTTTTGCTGAAAAGTCGATTCACATCGCATCGATATAAAATTGCCCAATTATCGCAGCGTAATGGAATTGGGATGGCGCCGTAAAACGTCTTTACGGGGCGTGCATTTGATCTTTTCGAGGGAGCAGAATTATCTGGAAGAAAGAAACGGGAGATGATCCCTGAATGCGCGCGATATAAATACACACGGCCCCGTGATGTTAATTCACAAGAATTAAAAAGCCGATGCAAAGAGGTCGCGGTGGTTAAAGCGGCGATCGATGAAATATACGTATCCGGGCGTTATTATATATATACTTTATGAGCTCTCAACAAGAAGAAACGGTTTAAAACGCAGAATTTCCCTGCGGAACTTTTATATTACTTCACTTTCTTGCTATTTACGAAAGAAATTCCCCTCTGATGCGAACATTCGTCATCGTTAGCCGCATTACACAGAATTACGGGGGAATGAAAAACACAATGCTTTCGCCGGCATTTGCATACGGCGGCGGCGGCAGTATGTCGCGTTTTCTTTGCTTCTTAAGTGACGAAAAGGTATGATAACGCGAGCATGGGAGAGACGTTCTTTTCCATCGCGCGCGACTCGGAATCGGACATTTTTCATCGTCGAGCTTCTTCTCAGCGAGACAAGCGAGAAATGGGCGGCAATTAAGGATCGCTCGAATGGCAGGCGGATTGCGCAGGACCACGTTAATAATTATTAGAACGCTGAGTACGCCGGATACATTAGCGCTGAGCTGCCGGTCTCTCGCCGCCGCGTCCCTTCTTTGGCGTTCCTCTTGGGCGCAAGAAAAGGCAGCTGCTCGCGTGGGATCTTCAGCAAATATCGCAACTCCCTTGGGTCTCGCCCCCTTATTGTTTCCAACTCCGTTGAGCGCAAATTACAGACCTGGCCGGGGCTTTAGCAGTCATTAAAAGCGTGCACTTAGAAAAAGCATTTTGAGTGAAATCGGCATGACGGCGCCACGCGAAAGTTTCGCCAACTTCACGACGGAAAGAGATAGTCGAGAGGAACTCCCAGACTCTACTCCGACGCCGTATAATAGTCTTGCTACACTACTCTTCCCTACCCGGATAATCGTTGAAATCTACTTTCAGTTACGAACTGGAAGATGAGCGGCTTTGCGTCGATCGTCGGCCAATCCATGGCGCGTGCTGTTTGCGTTACGACGTGCTCATCTCTTTATGAGTCGATGACACTTGACGCAGTATTCACGCAGTATAACTTCTATTCGGCACTTTCGCGTAACTTGAAAGGAAAGAGAGAGAGAGAGAGAGAGAGAGAGAGAGAGGAGAGAAAGAAGGGGATGGGAGGGGGAGCAGAGAGATGGGCGAAAACATTTTTATTATATATCTTTATTGTTTTTTTTTCCCCGGTTTAATGAATTTCACTTGGCAATTTTTCGAATCTTCGTACGTATATATTTATCTTAATTTATTTTTATTTCACCCGTTATTGCGTTATTTTTTTCACGATGGATCGGCTCTTCGCCAACTTTAGCGAATATATCCTGCACGGAAAACAAATTTACCTACTCAGCGGCGTTGAAACGAATTTAAAATACACGCGATATTACATTACTGCGTCGATCACACAGGCTGAATTGTAAAATTAATCGGAAATATCCGCCGGAGATTCGCGCGCGGCCCGTAATATTAGAAATTCTCTCAAAACGAATTTAGATAGAACTTGGGATATCGGGATTTCTCGATCAAAAGCAGAGAAGATTGTCGGATGACGAACAAATGGAACAAGTCTGGGAGAATGTGAGAGCGGATGGGCGGTGGCGGGGGGGAGCGGATGAGGGAAACGTGCGTGGACGTAAAGGAACGTAGGAAAGTAGAAGAGATGGGTCAAGTCAGACCGAATGTGAGAGCGCGGATATTGATTTCGCGATTAACGATCGGGGGGATTTACAGAGAGGAGGGGCGGAGGCGAGCGCGGGCGAACGCCAATCTCCTCCTTCTGTCCAAACTTAATGCGATCTCGCACGCGCGCGCACGTTTTCGCTTTTTTCTCCTTCATCTCTCGTTATCTCGCAGCTCGCGAATAACGACACGCGATTCGCTCTCGTCGTCGCGCGGAGAGTTATATCAGCCGGCGGGAATGCGCGAAAGCACGAAGACGCAAAATTCCCCGTCCTTTCACGGAGCTCACGGAGTCGCAGGCGCGTATGAAAAGGATGATTCGAGCCGTTCGTGCGTGTTTTCCGCATCGACGAGTCCCTTGTACCATCCCACGCGCCCTTCTTCCTTTCGTCGGCCGCGAAAGACACTTATCCAGCTATCTCGCCACTTTTTTCCTCCGATCTGGCGATTTCACGAATTCCCGCGGGTTTTTCGCGTACATCGCTGTTCGTATTTACGGTTAAATTGACGGTAAGTACGACTTCGTGTCCGCCGCCTCCTCTCTCTCTCTCTCTCTCTCTCTCTCTTTCTCTCTCTATATTTACACCCCTACGCGATATCGCTGTTTCGTCCTGCCAGCACTCGTCCGGACAACTCGGCGTGTTATTTTTGCGCGGTGTGAAAGGTTTATTTCCGCGGCGCGCTCTCTCTCTCGCCCAACTTAAACGTCAATTTCATTCACTGATAGATTGTTTTTGACGCGCCCGGACCCCCGCCGGATTACTCTCGAAGTGATGCCGCTGCGGGGATAGATCAATGTATTTGCGGGAGCTACTAAATCACGAACGCGCTCTGCGCTTCGTGGCTTTGATTCCTGCCAATTGCAAAGACGTGTCGTGTAGCGGTGGGGGTTCAATAGCACGAAGTGCGCGCAGTGGCTCTCAATACTGTGTCGTGTATCTGCTCTCTCTCTCTCTCTCTCTCTCTCCCCCTCTCTCTCCCCCCCCCCCTCCTCTCTCTCTCTCTCTCTCTCTCTCTCTCTCTCTCTCTCTGCCACCCACCCTTTTTGCACCCTCCTCCCCACACTGCCGGCACGTCCGATCGCGTTCCACCGGTGTGTGTATGTGTGTGTATGTTTTCACTTTTCCGAAGTATACATCCACGAAATGAAGGTGAATTTAACGATCCACTGGCGCGCGATAGTCCAGCTTACAATCAACCCTCGCAGATTTAAAAGACTGGAAGGATCGAATGGACTCTCCCTCACTTTACTGACACACGTACACACGTGCGAACTAAATCGCACGGTCGCGAAATGTACTTTGATCCCCGACGGCGGCGGAGAGAGGGCATTTTCGAATTACGCGCGCATCCGTTTCTTCGTTTCGTGACTTTCCAACGTAAACATTCTAGACTTCCATCGGGAACGTGGGAAAGGATTGAACAATGCGCACACAGCGAGAAATCCAATACCGAAGGCATCGCGCGCGGGCACGATCGCTCGGTACAACTCCGGAAGTAACTGCGGTATTCCGGCTTTCTCCGTCTCTGTTTCTCTCTGATGAGGAATCGTCGGTATGGTATATGTAAAGGACAAAGAAAGAGAGAGAGAGAGAGAGAGAACCCGTCCGTTTCGCGAGGAGTCGAACGTAAATTTGATTTTTAGAGGGACGGCGGAATGAAGCAAGACAAGCGCGCGAAGGAGCGAGTTCCGCGATAGTCGCGGAACGAAATCAAATCCGACGGAGAAACCCCCTTAAAACGTAATAACGCTGCGAATCCACGTCGCGATAGGAAAAGATTACAATAATTTCATACGGACGACTCCCGCCTCTAACCTTCTCCTCCTCCTTTCCTTTCCTTTCCTTTCCCGGTTGAAAAAAGAAAGGAGGAGGAGGAAAACCCTTCGAATCGCGCGAGCGTCGGATTCACGTCGTGGAAATCCGCTCCCTCTCTTTCTCTCCTCTCTTTCTCTCGTCTGCTCATCGCGTGCTTACGATTTTTCGCACACGGCAAAAATGCCCAGCTGCCAATCTCTTGGGGCTGCGGCTTCGCGCCGATTATTCGAAAAGTGAAGAGATCGTTATTTCACTTGCCCCCCCCTCTCTCTCTCTCTCTCTCTCTCTGCCTCGCTCTCGAATCCGGCTTCGTCTATTTCGCTGGTCGAATTTCGCGCGGAACAAGATTTTCGGTACATTCTGTTACGTAATTAGGTGACCGAGCACGTAGGTGCCCCGGGACGATGCGGGTAATCGCCGATCGATATGTTACGTGTAAACTGCTTACAACTTGGGCGCAAGTAAATTTCCGGGCTATCGTCGTCGACGATCGGGTACAAGCAATAAGCTCTCGGCCCCTCTCATCGTGATATAGGCCGGGCTCATATAAATTACATTTTCGGCCCGATAAGCCGCGGTATTATCGAGCGGCTACGTTTCCGGAATTGTTACGTCGAAATTAGTGTAATTAGTCTGGACCGATTTTGCGCGTCTGCGCGCATTTATTGTCCCTCTGCGCTCTGTCGCGCGGTTTGTGCCGCGCGCGCGCGAATACACAACTGACGCACATAAGGCTTTCGCGCTCGCACGGAAAAGCGTCCGCTTAATTCTTCCGGATTATAAATTAAATGTGTGTTGCACGCGGAATCGCGCTTCGCGTTTTGCGCGCGGAGCACCGCGAGGTGCGACGCGCGTATATATATATATATATACATGCTCGTTAGAATCGCGCACGAACCATTTAAAAGTGAGCGATGAAAAGCGCCCGCCCGTGAAGCGGAGTTTCTGAAAGGACTTCTCCTCGTTCTTCTCTCTTTCCTCCCCCCCCGCCTCCCTCCCTCCCTCCCCCTCTCTCCGCCCCTTTCTCTTTCTCGCTCTCTTGTTTCTTCTCTTTTTCTTCCTTTGGAATTATAAATCTCCGGAAACGAGCGGTCGTTCGCGGATATCCGCAGCTGCGAGCACGGATGACAGATCGCTCGTCATTTAATCCCGAAATGGAGTTCACTCGAGCGAATTCGTAATGTAGCGTTTAATTACCGCGATAGTTGACGTCGGGAATAGCACGGCGGCCGCCCTGTGGAAATAAATACAAGCAAAAAACCGGGGAAAAGGGGGGAGACCGGCGTTTGCGCTCGAGGGTCTCTGGCGTGCTACTTGAAACCGGCTGGCGAATTCGAAAATGGAGTTTGCGCGCGCGGTTCTCCGTGCGCCGCGCTCTGTGCATTAAATATCAGGCGGGCAGAATCATGTAAACGGGACGCGCGGGCCGTGTCCCAGATGTAATTATATTACGTAAACAACAATTACTGCGAGGCGACTTAATTAATTCGTCGCATCTGTTTTTACGCGCGCGCACATTCAATCATCTCCGGCGGCCACGCGTCTTGCCCGACATCGCACTTGATATTCTTATCGCGCTCATTATTCTCCTTTTATTTTCTGTTCTTCGTAAGAGCTCGTAATACACAGCATGTATTATTCACGATATGCCGATTAAATTATAAATCCTTCGTTCGCAAGCGTGAGACTCCAAGCGCGCATTTTTCTCGGCTCCAAACGCAAAGCGGCCGGGTCGCTTCGCGCGATCGTTCGCGATGTGAGCGCGTAACGCTTAATTCCGTGTGTTAACTAGCAATTAGCCTGCTGATTAACCAACGAGATTTACAATTAGTGGGCGCGTCGTGTCGTTTCGCTCTCAAATTTCAATCCGTCCGCTTAAGCGAGGAGACCGCCGCGTCGGAGGGGCAGACGCGAATCTTTTTTTCCCACTAGTCCGCTCTTTCCCCCGCGGGGGAGGAATGTGCATATGCGTATCTGCTCCGCGTGTGCTCTTTATGAGATTTGCATACGAAAGGAGAACAGCCGGAGGGAATTTGGCGCGTGCGTCTATCGCGCGAAACAACCCTCGCGCCCGCCGAGACAAAAAGAAACGGGGATGGATAAAAAAAGAATAAAGAACGAGGAAGTCCTTTTAACTCCTTATATGGATATTTTGGAATAAAAGTGCTCAAAGATCCCCGACCATCCGCAGGTGGGAAAAGCTCTTTTAGCTCTTTCGGAGACAGGAACGACAGCGCACTATATACTCATCTCGCATTCTCCGTTGTCCCAGAAAGCAGACGGACGTGTACATAGATACATCGTTCGCGCGATACATAAAACTTCGCCTCACCGCCGAATACATAGTATCTAGCGCCGCTACTACCGCCACTGTTGCTCGGCTACTACCCTCCACCAACACCACCACCAGCAGCAGCAGCAGCAGCAGCAGCAGCAGCAGAAGCAGCAGCGTCGCCATTCCGATGGCGGTATTACAATGCCTGATACCGGCGGCATACCGCTCGCAATGCAACGCCATTATAACCACGGAAAAAGCACGCGCAAGATGACGCTGATACGCCACAGACGCTCGAACGAGGAAAAGCAACGGAATCAACAAACACCCGGAGCGCTTTACCCGCGCACCGCCCTCCGCCGCGTCGAGGATGCGCCGCGCTGCGCCGCGTCGAGGGCGGAATATTTCGATGGAATTTTGACAAAAAGTACGCTCGCCGTTGCGACGCTTTTATTCGAAGTTGTAGTTAGACCGCGACGAATAATACAGGTCGTAGCGGGGCAACCGTGGCGGCAACTATCAACTCCAATGAAATTGTGTGTGTGTGTGTGTGTGTGCGCGCGCGCGCGTGTGTGTATAATACATATAGCGCATATAGCACTTCCACCGCGAAAGCGGTTGAAGCGTAACTCGAGATAGCGAAAGTCGCTCGCGGAATATTGTATTTTCGTGTTGTCCATTTGTTAGGTTCGGTTAGGTTTCCCCGAGAGGGAGCTAGAGGGAGCAATTACACCCCCAGCCCTGTAAATTTTTCACCGCGTCTCACGCGTGACACGCAACGGGCGATCTCGCCGGTCCGAAAACGCGCGCGCGCGAGGGGGCGGCCGGGGGGGCGGGGGTATCGGGAAACTCGACATCGGATAAAACTGGCCGTCGAAACGCCGGAAAATTCGATTGTAACAATTATCATTCATTTGCCGGCAGTTTAGCGAGCGTGCTGCAGCCAACCGCCTTCCGGTACGCGACAACGGCAGTCGCCGGTAATATCACAATTCAGAAGTCATTTGCAAGTTCGAAACTAGCTTAACGCCCCCACATACTTAAGCGCCCGCCCGCTACTTGAGTTGTAATTTTATATTAAATCGGATTTAATGTGGCGAGTATAAGCGTACTCCGCGTTTAATTCCGTATTTACTAGGGACGGGGCGTGCGCGCACCCCCGTCGCTAATTGAGTTTTAATTACTAACGGCGACGACGCCCGACGCTGTATAAGCGCTTTTTAATATCGCGACGAACGCGACGATAGTCGTGAACGTGGAGAAATTTCCGGAACGCTCTGCTTCTCCTCTCCCTCCCTCACATTGTGCGAAAGCAGCGTAAGAATGCTACAAATGCGACTGATTACGCGGCTCAACTTAATCTGCAAGCCCATTCGCCGCATCGGGACGGCGGCCGGCCACGTGTACCCTCCCATGACCCACTCGAAATGCAACTAGAATGCCTCTTACGGAGGCAGCTTTTCACTCTCTCCGTCCTCTCTTTCTCTCTTGCTGTCGTCACTGGCCAATGTGAGAAGCGCAAGTGCACTTCTCTTCACCCGTCGATACATCGTCGCGCGAGAATCGTTGATTCTGCATTATTGAATAATTTCGCGAGGGGAGGGGGAGACACAATCTGTACACAAATTTTCTAAAATTTATCCTTGACACAAGTGCAGGTGACGTCAGCGTCTTCATATAACTCCATCGCGAAACTTGGAAAATAGCTGCAGGCGGGACTTATGAAATATCTCGCGGCGTCGTATTACCGTGTAATGCAGTAAGCAGGAGTTTTGCATCCGAGGAGAATGCGGCAGTATGGTGTAGTGAAATAAGGAGCGGACGGCGGAGAGAGAGAGAGAGAGAGAGAGAGAGGAGAGAGAAAAAAAAAAAAGAAGAAGAGAAGAGAGAGAGAGAGAGAGAGAGAGAGAGAGAGAGAGAGAGAGAGAGAGAGAGAGCAAGGGTAAAAGCGCGAGCGAGAGAATGAAGCAAGGGGCGAAAGAAGCAAGTCGGGGGGGGGGGTTAAGCCAGAGGAACGCACCGCGGAAAAATTGCGCGATGTCGGCGCGAGACGACACCATTAGGATCGCGCAAATTGCGAATAAAGTCGCGAATAGCGCACGTACACTCGCGCGCCCTGCCCTCTCCTACCTTTAAAGCGGGCGCGAAGGCGCGCTTATTTTTCCGTCGTCTTAAAGTTAATCTCGCGAGTCGTCGGGGACAAAAGCTACGGCTCTCGACGCCCGCGCCCTCCGCCATTTTCCAGGTCACGACGGGAACTGCTGCCCGCGTGGCAAACATTTTTGCGCCGCGAAATGAGACCGGATGGGGATGCTTGTTTAAAGTTCGACCATTCGTATCTGGAAAAAGGGAGACGGCGTTTTTTTTTTTTTTTTTTACGACCGTGCTGTCTGTGATCGTGACTGTCGGGATTAACAATGGTCTACAATAGCCCTGTTTCGAGTTTGTCACGATTAAAAACTGTACAATTCCGTACCCGAGGGGGCAGAACGAGCGAGGAAAAAGTCTCATTATATTGTACAATATAATCCTTTGAGAGAGAGAGAGAGAGAGAGAGAGAGAGAGAGAGAGAGAGAGAGAGAGAGGGAAAGGGAGAAAGATAGAGTTACATGGATGGAAAATTTACGGTGTGTACGCACGATGTAATAATAAAGGGAGAAAATGATTCGAGTGGATCATCTAAGAAAAAAAGAAAATAAAATAAAAAAGAAAAGAAGAGTCTAAAGGGAGGGCAAACCGTTTGGTCCCGGATCTGATGCAAATTGGCATGACGATAAGTCTGATAAGCTTGCTTATCTCTATCAGCCCTCCAAGGATTTTGACTACGCCAGCGCAGGGCAATTTGACGATCGGCGACTAAATAAACACAGATGGTTCTCAGAGGGCAATTACCTTAAGTAAACTCTAGCTCCTGCTATTCGAAAATAGGATGGTTCGATAGTTGGAAGTGTATGCTGGTAGCTCGCCCAGTGCGGCGAGAGGTTGTCGCAATTCGACCGTATGGGTCCGCCGGGTCGTTGCTTATAAAATATTAGATTAAAAAGGAACGTCAGATCTCTCCGTGTGGAAAGCCTCTTACGAGCAGGCAATAGCTACATGCCGCGTTAATCCTTTCTCAAAATTATGCTTTGGTTCGTTCTCACGGAATGTTGCTGAAATTTACGATTAGAATAAATGCTGGAGTGCTAGAGAGAATGAAGAAAAAGAGAGAGAGAGAGAGAGAGAGAGAGAGAGAGAGAGAGAGAGAGGCAAAGAGAGAGGGAAGCGACGGAAATTCCGACGAAACGAGGCAATCTCTTAATCTTGAGAAAAGAAGAGAATCTTAGGTAATGTTTCTTTAAAACGTATACGACCACCTCGGTGCGGTTGTCGTCAGTTTGCCCGAGACAAGAGGAGGATAAAAGGTATGGGGCGGGACAATTTTTCGAAGCGTTCCCTCACTCGCGCACACAACTCTCCCCGATTCATTTTTCCGCACTGCAGCACAATGCAGCCCGGAGAGAAGTGCTGCGCGCGGAGAGGTCGGCGATTCGTTGGGGGAGAAAGATAAAAGGAAGTTGGCTCTCGTGTGAGATACAGCACAGTTTGCACCTGAATCGACACTAACGAGTCACGTTTCGTTTTCTCGTTGCAGTTGGCAGCCAAAGCGGTTGGGACGGGATATTACCAGCAGCAACTCCGGTAAGTAGAATCTTAATCGTTATTGACCTACTCCCTCGGGTAAAGATCGAGGCAATATCGTTCCCGAGCGAGTCTGAGCGGCAGTGATACTCGAGCGCTCCTGCGATATCCTGAAATATCGCGGAGGGTAATTCGGAAACTGGATCATCCTTGCGCGACGGTCGTTATTCGAAAAATTCTTTCCCCCCTTCTCTTTGTGGGCGAACAAAAGGCGCTCGCGCCAATTAATCGACACGGTCGACCCTTGTCAGGCTTCATTTAACCAACGAGCCTTCCGTACTTTGATTTGTATCGACGTACGTCTCGCGAAACTGTTATCCTTATTCGATGGTTTACGAGGGATCAACACTCACATCAGCGAAATGTGGTGAAGGTCGCCGAGCACGCTCGGTCGACGGTCGTTATTTAAATTTTTATTCTCATATCGTCCACTTTATCCAACGAAGGAGGGAGATACGCGCGATTTACGGCACCTGCGATTTCGCCGACATTGGCCGGGTCCCTTCGGACGTTAATTTTAAGGACGTTAGTCAACAAGTTCCCCGTACATACATTTATCTGCGTCGATGCGCGTTACATGAAGCGACGATTTTTACGGTTTCTCGACGGCTTACGAAGGATTAACATTCGGATCGACAAACTTGAACGGTCAAACGAAACGTTTGACGTTTGTTGCAGGACCTCACCACTTTAAGGACGACGGTGAACGCGACAAAGGATAATAACGACGATATCGCGCGACTAGGAATTCCCGACTTAGCCGAGAAAGACGAAAATGACAAAGTTGACCTGGGTGAGTTAAATAACGCCGAAGAAGAGAACGACGAGGAGGAGCAGGAGGAGGTAAAAAAAGAGGAAAAAGAAGACAACGTGGAAATTGAGGAGAAAAAGGAAGAAGGGGAGGATGCAGGCAAGGAAGAAGAAGAAGAAGAAGATAATGATGATGATGATGATGATGATGATGATGAAGAAGAAGAAGAAGAAGAAGAAGAAGAAACGAAAGGAGAAGAGGAGGAAGAAGAAGAAGAAGAGTACGACGGCGAGGACGACAACGAGGACGAGTATGAGGACGAGCTGAGGGCGATCGCGGAGTCTCACGAAGCGATGTCGAAGGACGAGGCTAGGAACTCGAACGTGTCCTCCGCCGGTGGCGAACGGACGACAGGGAAATCATCGAGTGTGAAGAACTTCGACTCCCACGAGAAGAGCAACGAGAACACGTCCGATGAAGATGTGACATCGAACGAGACGATTGGCGGTTACATCGCCGAGGACGAGACGCAGGACGAGGAGGTCAGTGGTCAGCTATTTTCGCCAAGCTGCTGGCACTTCTCCGAGATTTTGCCAGAAATTATCGCACCCGCGGAATACCGGCGGGTCGCATTGTATCGCCGGTCGCGACGATAGTTTAATCGTCGGGATTAACGAAGGCGGCGGGCGCGCGGATGCCGCCCGCGCGAACGACGGCAAAATGGCGCACAAAGGGAAAGGGGGAAAAGGGGGCGTCGCAATTGGGAGTTTCCCTTTAAGAGCCACGTTCGAGCATTAAGGCCGTGTTCCTTGAAGCGCGCGCTCGCGAGCACGTACGTACGTATGTATCGATGCAAACTGTTTCCCAATAGTCCGACGAAAAGCGCTTTCCGATGGTCTGCGTATGCGGATAAATATCGGGCGAAAGGGCCCGGCATGTAAACTGTTTTCAAGTCAAGACTCTTTGCAAACCGGAATCCTATTTCCCGCTCGCTCGTCGTCGCCGCCACGTCAGCTTAACTCGCTCTCTCGGCCTTTGATCGTTCTCACTCTGCCATCTCGTGCTGCACAAACGACGCCATGTAAACTGACTTGGCCGCGTGCGCGGCCGCCGGTTTTTCTTTCGCATCGCCCTTGGCGCGCGCTTGGGAATTGATTTCGGGGGAGAAGCCGCGGAAACGGGACGCCGTGAGGAGCGTTCCCCGTGAGTTTCCCGACCGGCCGGCCGGCTCTCTCTCTCTCTCTCTCTCTCTCTCTCTCTCTCTCTCTCTCTCTCTCTCTCTCTCTCTTTCCTCTCCTTTTCTCTCTTTCTCCCACTTCCTATCGGGAATTCGATTAATCGTCGTTCACCTTCCTCGTTTCCGACCGACTTCGGGCGCCGTGGAATACCGGAGTGTGTTATCTTAACATTCCTGCCGGCGATTAAAAGACCGCGTGAAATTCAACAATTGTTGAAGAGACAGCTCGCGCGGAATCTCAAGAGGCTCCCCATCTCGAGGGACTCTAGGGGCGGAGGGAGCGATTTCCTCGGCCGTTTATCTATTTCCCCGTCGTTTAGGAACGAGACTTCTTTCTTAAAACGCCGTCTTCTTCGCCGACTCATTTGCAGGTGGCCGAGCTGCTGAAGTACAGGCTGGAGAAGAACGCGCGGGCGAAAGTGAAGCGTATGCCGACGGTGAAGAAGGAGCTGAGCACCCAGCGAGAAATATTGCTGGCCAGCAACGAGACGCAAGTGCCGAAGAGCCTGCTGCCCTCCGAGGATCCGTTCAATCGTTTAAACGGCAAAACCGACTACGTGGAGAGGCGGTCTTTGAAGGGAAACGAGGTGAGAGAGAAGCACGGCGCACGGGCTCTCGACTCGTCTGCCGGGAATAACAGCGCGATCGATCATTCCGGCCGGCGCGACTCTGAATCCACTGTGCGCCCAGTTATTTATTTGTTTCCTCCCCCCTGTTTGTTTTGTTCTTCCTTTCACCTCAGCTACTCATCGCATTATCGCCCGGCCCTTCGCGCCGGTCGCTCTCGCCCCTCGCCCCTCACCCCTCGCCCCAGACGCAAATGCGCCCGGTGACTCGGAGCGAGATCTCGGGACGCGTTATTACGCAGGTTAATTCGAGTGTAATCCGTGCGCATCACTTCCACGTTTGATATATAACGGCAGTTAACCTCCGGGCTCGCCGGCAAAAGCCTTTATATACGATGTTCCAGATACACATGTCGCGGGCCAGCCCTTTCATCTAGAATCCTTCCGCGGCGCGAGCGCGCGGAAGAAACTTCCTTATCAGAGCGCCATGCGACGTGTCGAACATTAAGAAGCCATCAAAGAGCACGGGGCGCGTGACTGAACTTTGGGCCTGGGCCCAAAGTTTTCTTCAGCGAGGATCGCCGCCTTTGCTTTTCTCGACGATCCGCGACTTTGCATATTTTTCGGCAATTAAGCGTGTCTCGAATGGAGATCCCGCTGGAGATGACGTCTCGCCTGCAACGTCTCGACGTTCTCATCGAGAGGACTGCGCGCGGAGCAGAGTGAGACTTAAGGGGGAAATTGCACGCGCGGAGCAGGTCGTTTTCAAGGCTATTTTTTACGAGTTCTTTTAACAGAAACGGTAGAATCGGTAGGATGGACTTGAAATTTTCACAGTATATTCATTAATGTTCAAAGTTCAGAGTATAAAATAAGTTCAAAGTATAAAATAAATTTGTTACTATCTATATGTATAAAGTACACATAAAACTTTGAACGTGTTTATCTGGAAATATCATTTTCTTAAACTGTCGACACGATTACGCAAAAAATTACCGAACCGAGACCAACTTGAAATTTTTACACAGTATACAGTAGACATGTAGTTTTCGCCCCTACTTCGAATACAGTTATATTTTATTTTATTCATTTTTTTTTAACATGATTAGACAAGTTGAAAAAAGTTTCATTTTTTATACTTTTCTTTGTACAGTCATTACTTTTCCAAACTTGGCTTCACTATTTTCATTTTGGTACGGGCTATAATGGTAACCGTATATTTTAGAAATCTTTCTCAGTTTTTGGTTTTAGAGTACTGAGAGAGAGGCCTGGAATTATGTCGATAGCAAACATAGGGCTCGGCAAACGGATGACTGCATTTTTATCCATAATTACAAATCGGATCGGTTCTTATGATTGAATAAAATTTATTTTACACTTTGAACGTTAATGAACACACTGTAAAAATTTCAAGTCCATTGGTCTTACCGTTTCTGTTAAAAAAAAAAGGCCTTGAGGACGGGCCTTCCTCCGGGCGTGTAATTTCTCCCTTAACCGCTAAGAGAGCTAAGAAATCGAGCGATCGCGATTGATTATTCTCGGGACAGACCGCGCTCGGTCGTCGGTTTGTTCGCCGCTTGAGCTTCATCGCTCACATTTTTCCATACGTCGCCGGAGCCTTCCTCTACTTGAGACAGGATCGCTAACCGTATGAGGGTCTTCACCGTAGAGGGTATTACCGCTCTCCAGCGTTGTTTCCGGTAAACTGGAAGCAGCAGCCGCTGAAGAAGTGGGAAAAGCGTGCTCGCTTCTTGATACTTCGCTCCGCCGGCATCGCGGCCGCTCTTCGCAGCCCCCCAAACACGGTGATCGATGGATGGCTGAAAAAGAAGATAAGCCATTGTCCTCATGCGAGAGATAAAGGACGCCCCTCGACGGTTAACCATTCTCAGTTACGTCCATCACATTTATCAGGGAGTCGCGTTTTATTCACTCGATCGCCCCGCGACAATTCGCGCATTTGTATCTGTCATGTTTCCTTACCCCCGTCCCCCTCACCCTTCCCCGCCCGCGCTGTTGTACACATGCCGCTACATTAGCGTCGACGGGGAAACTTCCCCCGCTATTTTTCTCGCCGCATCTTCGGCGGCACGCGACCGCCGAGCGGCGCGGCACGGCGCGACGCGACGCGACGCGACGCGGACACGTCCGCCCTCTTCTCCACGCTTGGCCGGTCTTCGGCTTCCGCGGTAACGCGCCTCGTACCTCGAGAATCGCACGCCTATGGGACGAATCCTCAGATTCGCGTTTATACGTGCGCGAAACTTGAGAGGAAACGGGACGGGACGGGATTCACTGTTGCGCCGCTTTGCCGACAATCGCAGGCCTGCCGGCGCGCAGGCTCGATCTCCCGAGCGACGTTAATTCAACTAACGTGTCCGTTAAAGGGAGCGCACCCTCGAGGGGGCGCGCGCGTGTACTTTTCGCGATACTCGCATTGTCGTTTGAGACGGCGTCTTTCAGTGAAAATGCGCCCCCTCATTAGCGCCGCGCTGACGTCGCGGCGCGACTATGCGTCGTCCTCTGAGCGAGAGGGCGCGTTCCGCCGGTTAATTGAATATTCTTCGCACGCGACGATATGGCAGCCGCGGTGCCGGTAAATTGAATTTACCGCGCACAAAAGACGTTCCCGCGACACGCGGGTCTCACAACATTCTTCCGAAAGGGGAATTCATTCATGGCGGGATCGATCCGTCCCTCTCGGCGAGAGCGAGAGACGATCCTGCGCCCGGAGTTATCAGTGACGGTGGCATTAAATATCGCCAGGACGGAGGGCGGAGCGGGGGAGGGAAAAAAGAGAAGAGGGAAAGAGAAGATGCGTTATTTCCCTCGCCGCTGCACCCTCGCTTGCTTTACGCAATACGACGCGCCGCATCGACTCGGCAAATATTTACGGAATAAACGCGCCTCTCCGAGCATACCTCATGCGATCTGCCAATATCCCGATAAAATGCGTGGCTGCGTGTGCGTTGCAGAAACAATCTCCCGGTAAGAGATACATCGCTGTATCACGAAGGAAATAGACGTGGCCTCAGATATCACAGCCAGAGACACGGCAGACCGAGGAAGAGAGAGAGAGAGAGAGAGAGAGAGAGAGAGAGAGAGGCGGCGGCGGCGCTCCCCCCGCCGAGTGGCGAGTTATTTGCTTCCGTGATCCTCCACGGGAAATTGCATTGCAAGATTGCCGGAACCGCATATGGCGTTTGCGCCGGGTCGCACCTGCGAAAGCCACATTTCGACGCGCGCATTCGCTTCGCATTGATGATCCGCGATTGATAGGCGAATTTAGATACTCGCGCGCGCGCGCGCGACTGCAGCCTAGCTGTGAGCTCAGGCGGCTCAACTGGAAATTCCACTTGCCGGGACGAGAGATTGTATCGCTCATAAAAGCGTGTCGCCTTCCGTCGTTTAATCGCTTCCCGTATTTCTCTCCCGCTGTACAGTGCTCTCCTTTTTTTGTTTTCTCCTTTCTCCTTTCATTTGACTTACTTATCTTCCACCTATCTCGATTTTATTTCGCCTCATTTTATTTCACTCGTCTATTCGCGCATTTCTTTTGCACCTTATTCTACTCGTTTATTCCTCGATTTTATTGTTTTATTATTCGTGCAACGCGAGAGAGAGAGAGAGAGAGAGAGAGAGAGAGAGAGAGAGCGAGTCTTCTCCTCTTTGCGTAGAAAAAGCAACGCGTTGCACGGATATTACATGTTTAATCTGTAGTTAGAACGATGAAAACGAGAAGAGCTCGGAGATTCGCGTCGCAAAAAAGTCCTTCACGTCGATGGTGTTTTCTTCGGACGTCGACTCGCCCCCGATCGATTGTCGTCCCGACAGATAAAAATGTAGATGAGATGTTACATAATTTACCTGAAAGTTGTACATACACTCTGTTATCATGTTAATCTTCCTGCACAGGTTCAACAAGTCGCTCTGGCGGACAGTTTGCTGAAATTTTTAGTGAAACTGGCGGAGGATCCGAACAGATGGCAACGTGTACATAAATTCCTCAGTAAGTCAAGTTAACGACCGTCGGACGTCGCGTCCTTTCGTTTCACAAGTGTATGAATATCCTCGCAAATTAAAGAGACAAAAAAAGCACACCTACCCTACCTGGAAGGAATGATCACGCCGTGCGCGCGAAATTTACGCGTTCTCGTGAAAAATTCGGCAGTCGGGATCGAGCTAGCGCCGAGTCCCGGGCGAGAAGTAGAAAATTACGAACGATAAGGTCGATCCGAAAGGAGCGGGTCCCCCCACCCTAAAAAAAATAAAAAAAATAAAAACGAATCGATCGTCGCGCGGTGACGTCACGAGCACGCAAGCACTTTCGTTCGGATGAAGACGACGAAATGGAGTGGGCGCGCAAAGAGAGAGAGAGAGAGAGAGAGAGAGAGAGAGAGAGAGAGAGAGAGAGAGAGATACTCGCGGAATCCGGATTTTATTGAAAAATTACTGTACGTGTCGGGCGATTCGTACGAGCCCGGCACAAAGGAACGAGGAATTGTGCGCGCCGGTCGCCGATACTGCCGATAAATTCCAATTGAGCCTTTTCAGAAAGGGAGACACAAAGGTTAGCTACCTACCCCTCCGGCTCCGCCGTGAGAGAGGGGGAGGGGGGAGGGGAACGGCTCCTACAGGTGCGGAAAGGCAGCGCCCGGTCGATTGGTAATCCAATAAAGCCTCAGAATTGTTCAATTAGGGGGCCGTCGCTTGCATTATTGTCCCGTGTAATTGCTGTCTGACAATTAACTTGTCCTTACGACCCGGAAATCAGCCTAATTCGATTCCGCGCCGCTTCTGCGAGCCTCTGTATTCTTGCCCGCTGCGAACGCGTTTTCGCGCTCTTTCGCGCGTAGCTTCAGAACGGAAATTGACTTCGCAGCGTGTCAGAATGCGGCGATAAAAGAATCATGGCGCCGTATCGCTAACCAATGCCCGTCGCGGCGCGCCAAACTGCGTTCGCCGCGCGAGACGCGAGCATCAGCGAGTTTCGTCCTTAGCGGCCCGATCGAACGGCCCTGCAAAATTCGAGCGGCGCCGATTCTCAAAAGTAAACGACCATCACCTGTAACCCGATTTACTTCTGCCAACCGTCCGCGATATTATGTTCTTCCCCGATCGCGCAGCCAACATGGACGCAGACGACCTGCAAGCGGCCGAGAGCATCCAAGACCCGGTGAAGCGCGGCTACGACACCACGTCGACGACGCCGTCGTCGACCAACGCGCCCAGGAGGGGCCGCAAGAAGCCGAAGAAGAAGAAGAAGAAACGGCCAAAGCATCGGCAGACCACAACGACCGTCTCCACGACGACCGCCACGCTGGAAACGTCGACGCCGGCCACCACGACGGAGGCATGGTCGACGACGATGACGACGACGCCGCAGTGGCGACTCGTGGCCGAGAGGCTGTTCGGACCGCCTTGGCAGCAAGAAGACACCCCCCACGAGGAATCGAGGACAATGGCGAAGCTGCGCTACGGGATCGCCCCGAAGCCGCCGCGCACGTCGGTCTGGGAGCTCATCGACAAGCAGGACAAGCCGAAGAGCAGCATCCTGAGGACCGAGCGAATGCCCCTGCTGGATTTTCCCCGAGAATCCAACGCCCAGCCACGATCGTTGAGGTTCGGCAAGATCAACACTTACCAGCCGTTGCGTCTTCAGGATTCTCGGGAGTTCACGCCGTTGTACGAGCGACCGGCAGGTAAAAGTCGTCCCGCCTTTCAAAATACCGTGATTTTAACGGGATGAAATGAAATTGTCGAGGTACACGTAGCACCGAGTGATTGAAAATAATAACTGAATAATCAGCGAAATCAATAACGAATATATTAAGCAATTTAAAATAACCAGATAATTGTCGGAGTAATTAGCGAGTATATTACGGTCGAGAATTTCCCATTGGTAAACGAATATCGAATTAACTGGCTTTTCGCCCAGCTCATTTTCAAATATACAAATCGACCGCTAGACGCTTCATTCTTCATTTGATTTTTTTCTCACCCATTAACGCATTTAACGCGACTCGTTAATCGCGGCGGTTTCACTCGCCTCTTATTTGTTATCCGGAGCCACGGCTCGCGCGCTCTGTTTGTACACTTCACCGAAATATATTTCAGAGCCAGATCGTCCGGCCGATTACTACTTATCTGAAGCGGTTTACCCACCACTGCGCTACCCGCCTTCGCGCGAGTTTCTGCGGCGCAGGAACGAGAACGATTATCAGGACGACCTGACACTGCAGTCGGACAATTTCGCTTACAATGAGGAATACAGACCGTCGAGCAGAGAATTCGCCAGCAGCAAGGGCTGGCCGGAACTCGGCTATAAGCAGCACAGTTGGCCGTGGAGCTCGGACGAGCGTCCGCTCTTCACGATGTCGTCCGGCAAGTGGCCTTGGGGCCAGCAGAGCGACCTTAAGTATTGGCCGGAGCGCAGCAAATACCCGGAGCGGAATTATTGGACGACCTTAGGGAACGAGGAGGACGGCGAGCGAATGAACCAAGCGGAGATCGAAGAGTGGCAGCAACAGCGGTTGCCGCTCTGGCAGACCAGTAAGTTGAACATCTGGCCGGTGGGAGAGAACCTGAAGACGCCGTTGTGGCCGCAAACGGATAGGCCGGTGAAACCGTACGATCAGTCGATCACGTGGGAGAAGAGCAAGAATCACTCCGAGCTGAACAAGAAGGAGGACACGGGCGACAAGGTAGTGCTACCGAAGATCACCATGAAGACGTGGAACAGCCTGACCTCCGACCCTGCCACTTGGCCTTACAAGCTGCCGAGCGCAAAGCCATGGCCGAAGGACGAAAACGGCAAGTCGTACAATCCCAATGCCGACCTGGTGAGGAAACTCGGCCTCGACAAGGAGGACAACGCGGACTGGCCGACGAAGGACAAGGACGACCGAACGGGCAGATTGGTGTTTGAGAAGCCGCCGAGCAGTTCGATCTCCTCCAAGGACGCATCGAAGAAGAAAAAATTCATGCGGCTGAACGACTCCAAGTACTCCAAGCCGGTCAGCAATAGAAGCAACTACAGCGATTACAGGCGGCAGTCGCAGGAGTCCATGAAGGAGACGCCTAATTGGATGTATCAGGACGTGAAGCTGCCGAAGGAGTGGTTGAAGCCGCAAATCGCCTCCAACCCGGCCAAGAACGGCCAGGCGGATGTCTGGGAACGAAAGTTTGACGTATCTACCGGCAGTCAGGTCAAGAGCGACGAGAACTCCTTCTCGCGCTTCTGGCCGCTCAACACGGTAGCTTCGGTCGATCGAAAGTGGTCGGACAAGGGAAGAGCTGATGAGCTGACGGGACCCTGGAAAGACAATGCCAAGGAGAGCAGTCCGTTGAACACGAAGGTGAACAATGGGAACTTTTGGAAGGAGAAATCCAACGACTCCTGGCTGCCGAAAACAAAGGCGGACCTGTGGACGACAAGAACGAAATCCGCACCGGCCTCGTGGCCGCTGAAGACCGACAACGGCGCCTCGTGGATGCTGAAACAACCCAACGACGCGGCCTCGTGGACGACGAACGCCGACATCTGGGGAAAGTCCAGCAGCGCCGACTCCTGGTCGGCCGGTTCCAACGACCTACCTGCGTGGAGCGTGAAGGAGAAAGCCGCCGACAACGATTGGCCCCAGAAGACCAAGGACAATAACTCGTGGGCGAGCAAATTCGGCGGGATGACGTCGTGGAAGAGCAACGACGACAACTGGAACCGGAAGACGGAGCAGACTGCCCCGTGGCAGCAGAAGATCAACGACGACTGGAGCATCGGTTACGGCAAGAACTCGCCCAGCACGTGGCCGTCCAAGTGGAAGCAGTTTGTCTACCACAAGGTGACCGCGGTGCCAATCTCGAAGCCGGGCACGACAGCCGATGTGTCGTCGCCCAAGTCCAGGAACGCGTTCGTGGCGGTTTCCGCGGTCTCGTCGGCGAACTACAACGCCAACGACTGGAGGAAGAACGACGCGGAGGAGACGATGCGCGAGGACAACTTCAGGCTGGAGGAGGCGGATCGGCCGAGCGGGCAGATTCGGCCGGAGAGCGAGCGACCGATTTACGCGTGGAAGAAGGACGGCTCGGAGTTGAATAATGGCGGCCGCGGAAAGAATAATGGCACCGAGCCGCTGGAAGGCCAATTGGAGGCCCTGAGGCAGGACGACTTTTGGCCGTACAAGCGGAATAGAGCCAACGAGGCCAGCGAGGTAATGATCCATCGCAATTTTTCATACGCACGGTATATGAGCGCGATATATACACGGTGACATACGCAGAGTATATATGCACGGTGACACGTAAAGCTCAACAAATTAATATCCCCGAGAGCGGCGGCGCGCGATCGATGCTTTTTCATCGTTCCGCTCTCTCCTCTCTCTCTCTCTCCTCTCTCTCTCTCTCTCTCTCTCCTCTCTCTCTCTCTCTCTCTCTCTCATCGATTCCAGGTCCCTTTAAATAAATCTGCCTCGAGACTCGCCCCCTTCGAAGGGCGGGGACCATCTTTGAAATTTCTGCCGAACTTTAAGATTTCAAATGGGTAAACTTCAGTGGACGCGCGTGATGGCATCGCTATTGACCCAACTGTTTCCGCGTCACCTTTCGCGACGCGAAAAACGTACACATGCTCGCTCCACGATGACGGAAATTTGCCGGTGTAGAAAATATCGTTACATGCGCGTACGAAGCTCGAAATTGTCTCTAAGAATTCCCTGCTCGGTCTAATCGTTAATCCTTTGTATCTCGGATTTTTATATTTTTATATATTATTCTTGCGCTGCGTTTGATGCAACGTATTTTTTTTCACAACAATGGCCATTTGACGATGAAAAATGGCGCTTACACGACAGCGCGACGTGCGTGCGATCGTTGCTCTTGTGTGCAGATGTTGTATCTTGAAAAAAGTTTCTCTCTCTCTCTCTCTCTCTCTCTCTCTCTCTCTCTCTCTCTCTCTCTCTCTCTCTCTCTGTTTCCCGGCATGAAAAAATCCGGTTTGGTTATCATAAATAAAATTTTCATGACCCAATCTGTGTCCCGCATCTGACAAATGAGCGCAGTTTCCCGTTGCGCTTGGACGCCGAAGGCTCTACGCTCTCTAAAACTTCGGCACTAGGCGTCGTTAATTAACCCTTGTCGAACAGAAGCGACGCCTGAAGCTGGCGCTGAAAAATCTATCGGAAACTGTAGATATTTTATGTCTATCGGAAAATACTTCTCGCGCGAAACTAGTTGGCAAGTGTAACTTTTTAGTGCCGCTAAAAATTCGCTATTGCTCGCGCGTCACAGTTGTGAGGATACACAGAGTACCTGCGGCGTGCGCGCTGGTTTATGAAGATTATTGCCAATAGAACGTCGCTCATGGCTCTGATGCAGATGACGAGCTGTGATAAACTCGCGTGATCCCGAATTGTTACGAAGCAAAGTGACCGTTCGTGCACACACACACACACACACACACCATCCACACGCACACGAGCGTGCGCGGTAACCTTTCGCCCCTTTGAAGCCCCGTAAAATTTCCAGAAAAATTCGCTTCCTGCCGTCTCGATGTAGAGATCCGCGGACCTCGTATTATGTAAATATGTCGCAATGTATCACGAGTAACGAACAAGATTCTCGCCCCGAGAGTCGCGTAATGGGCGATCCAACTGGCACGAGGAGAGGATTCCGTATGCAGGGAAGGAGTCGAGCTGGCAGAGTAAAATTTTTAAATAGAGGAAGGAAAGGCGAGGAGGACGACTGTGTCGAGTGTTTTAAGGCGCGCGCTTCGTGCTCGCGCGCGAATGAACTTAACGAGCTTTCGCGTTGCCCCGGCATCCGCGGGGATAAGAAATTCGGGACACTGGAGTATACAGTGAACCATGCGGCGTAGGCGACCTGCCGCCTACGTGCTGCAATTTCCCGGATTCGTTGACATGAACGTGCATGGACTGTGTAGAACTATAGTAGCCTAGCTTCCAGTCTAGACGTGAGCGATGGCCTCTATTCAGTTCGGACCTTACGTGATCTCCCGGCTGATTGCCAAAGTTCGCGAAACTACGGGCGTGCCTTACATGAAAGCTCCAATCCCAGTCGGCGCTTTGTCGGACTTTGCAAACCCGAAAGATTGCAGCGCGAAATGCGCTGCAGCCCTGTGCTAATATAAAATCGCTCATACCGCGCACACAACGGCCAACAATGTGAGAGATCCGGCGTGGCGCCACCGCGCCGGCGGTGCAACGTACTCTCGGCTCGGCTCGAGGGAATGTCGGAGTCTTCAAGTTTGATTACGCGGATGAGACTTCCTTTTTGCAGCACTTCGCGCGCGCGGTACGACCACGTCGGATGACGGAAGATATATCCCGAACGCGAGGACGCGAGTGTATAAAAGAAAAAAGGTCGCTGAGATCTGACGCGACGGCGAAGGAACGCCATCGAAAGGCGGTTCAGCGGAGGAAAGGAGGATTTCTGGTTATTGCGAAAATCAAGCTCCTTCCGAGGACCAAAAACGCCGTTGCCCGCAACGCGATTGGCTCGTCGCGTTAATTCAATCAAGCTTTTTCCCTCCGTGCGTGGATTTGATATTTTTCGCCTCTCCGCTCGTGGAAACCACAGCGGCCAGGAATTGCCGGGGTTTCCCGAACCCACGCGTGAGATTGGCAATGCGGCTGAACTTGATCGTCGGAGCCTTCCCTTGTTCTATTTGTTATTTCCCTTCCCCCCCCCCTCTCGTGGCGGTCTTGCCGGAGTGTTTATTCAAATTATTGTAACAACATCGGGACGCGCTTTGAAAATTAGGCTGCACTTTAGTTCGATTCAGATTCCATCGCACACAGTTTCTACACGCACACGCCCACAATCTGCCGCCCATACTCGCGAGCTCGCATTCAATTCCGACCTCGGGATTGCAGCGGCCCCGTCCTACTTAATGACGTATACACAGAGCAAGTAAGCGCGCGTCTAATTAATACCAACGTACAATTAATTATTCATGCACTCTCTCGTGACTGTTTGTTAAAGGAATCGACGTACGCCGCGACATCAACGACTCAGCCAGCAATGGTAACGAACTTCACGACGATATCGCAACTTCCGCAGAAGCTGATCACGTCCAAGGCCGTCGAGAAGCGCGGCCAGATCTATCAGCGGGAGAGCCTAATGAAATAGGATTCGCAGTTGACCTAACCCTAACCCAGTCCGATAAATAGCGAGATACTGTTTGCTCCGGCCGAGGAACGGCGCGAAAGTCACGACGCTGGCGAGGGAAGATAGCGACGCGAGAGTGCTTTGCATCGTTATGTCGCGATGATAATAGCTGATTTCTTCTTCTAAAAAGGGGGCACTCAATCTCTCCCTCCTTGTACCGTCTCTGGTACGAGCGATCTCGGTCCCCCGGAAGAGCGAACGCGGAATAATACAACGAGTCGGTGGGAAGAAAATTCGTCTCTCACTCGGAAGGAAGAACGAAGTACAAATTTCATCGTCGCCCACGTCGCTCCCCGATGACCCCGCGCAATATTTCAGGCAGCTCGCGAGATAGAAACTCGTGAGTCGCGACGTGCCGCTACGCCCGAGATACCGATAGTGGCGAAATTAAAGGAGGACCGGAACGAACCAGAGACCGGCCAGTTGTGCGCTTCACTCACGCACCGCGCTAAAAACTTTCCCACCGACCTAATGGACGAAGAAAGTTTTTCTTATATCTTGGGTTCTTGAGCGCCCCGAATCTCTTTCTCTCCCTCCTCCCCCCCTTCTCTTAATCTGTTTATCTTTTAATGAGAGGATGTTGAGCGATTTATCAGCGACGTCCTCTCGGTACGCACATACGCGGGGGAATTATTTTAATTACATTCATATCAATCGGATACACATACATACACACACACACACATACACACACACACACACACACACACACACACATATATATATATATGTACACAGCACGTGTACACAGAGCTCCTCGCATCGTGTATTGCAGAAGATTCTTTTGCCAGGGTGTGCGACAACGTACGTGTAGCCGGTGAATTCTGTGCTACTTGAAATGCGCATAGCTATTGTTCTCGGTCGTGTGGCTTGATCCTAGGACACAATAGGAGGTTTAAGGGAATTTACTTAGCAAATTTGATTGCGCGCACACACACGCTCCATTATCCTCACGCGAGGCGACGTCGGACGAATTAGTTTTTCTTTCCGCCGGTAAGATCATAAGTCCTGTCCTTCCTACCTGCATTTCTATATACTTTTTGCACGTGATGTAAAACGAGTGCAACGTCCTGCTTCAAGAGGGAAGACGGGAAAGAGAAGAGACGAGGAAGGAAGAGGAGAAAAGGGAGAGAGAGAGAGGGAGAGAGAGAGAGAGAGAGAGAGAGAGAGAGAGAGAGAGAGAGGAGTGTAGCTACAAAAGGAGCAGATCTATACAGTAACATCGCCGCATTTTTCGATGATAGAAGCAATAGTGATATCAAATATGACGATTACTCATTTAATAGTTATTTTGTCTAATAACAATTATACAGGAGAATTACAATTAGTTCTCTCGTGAAGAACAAAAGGTACGATGTCACAGTATAATCACTCGATTAACTTGATGATCGATTAACTTGATGAATATGTTTGTGTGTTACTACGTACATTATTCAATGCACAATAATTAAGATTACTGTAATCATCAGCTAGTCTCTTATCAAAACTAGTCATTATAATCTCTAGTCAGACGAAACATTGAGATTCCCAGAGAGCTAGGAGACAAACGGAACGAAAATGTACGTTTAATAAATTCTCTAAGAAATTTAAACTTTGGGACACGAGGAACCTGCGAACGTCATCATATCCAGAATGCGTAAAAATATCGCGAGAGCAAAATTGATAGATGTGTTTAGTGAATTGCTTAATAAACGTAATATACTATGCGACCACTATGATACGATATATAAATGTGACGTTATTGTGTTAAATGACGAGAAGTAAAACATTTTTGTAACCTGGAAATATTCTACCGGAATTTAGCGGGAAGGAAGGCATTTTTGGATTCCTTGGAGCCTGCTTTAGAACTTGAAGAAACTGCACAATCGAGATCGATTACACGAGAGAGGAACGCGCATGTAATATTATACGATAATTATAACGTAGATTATGTAATCGCTACCACACATCCACCACGTCCTAGAACAATAGTGGCTAGGGCTTACAAAGCTTTCGAAACGGCCTTGAAGGTGACCCTCGTCTTTTCAAGTCTCCATTCGATAGCCTGGGTTGCCCACAATTCACTGTGTATATCCGTGCAGCTGCAGATGTGCAAAACTCGATAAATTACGACCTCACTTATTATTTAATGTGCAGCACACCGTTGTCGTATAAAGGTCTGTGAAATATAGCCACTAGAGAAAATGGTTCTGTTGTAAATTAATGTCATCCTTGTATATAGATATAACCGGGTGTTCCGAAATAGGGTATAACGGTGTTAGAGTATCGTTTTAAGACCGGATTACGCGTATCCGGTTTTTTTCGAAGAGAGTCCTTCGTCTAAGTTATCTGAGAAATATTTATCGCGATATCTCCATCAGGGAACAATTCTTACGATTACTGCGAGAGAAAACACGAAATTTTTCCTCCCGCTTTATATCATATTAAGTCCTAAATATCTATAAACGATAAGTCTGACTCTTTATTCAAGCTGATCGTAATAAATTCGGTGAATCGATAAAAAAGAAATTGAGTCGATCAATTACGCGATAATAAATTAATTATCGTACGAAAAAGATTCGTTATTATTTAAAGAGTTTTGTCATTGGTTTCGTATAAATTAAAAATTCCGATCTCTTAAATGTAAATGTAAATGTTTCAATTTACCTGAAAAGCCTCGCTAGAGAGAGAGAGAGAGAGAGAGAGAGAGAGAGAGAGAGAGAGAGAGAGAGAGAGAGAGAGAGAGAGAGAGAGACAGAGAGAGAGAGAGAGAGAGAGAGAGAGAGAGAGAGAGAGAGAGAGAGAGAGAGAGAGAGGGAGGGAGAGAGAGGGAGGGAGAGAGGGAGAGAGAGAGAGAGAGGGAGAGAGAGAGAGAGAGAGGGAGAGAGAGAGAGAGAGAGAGAGAGAGAGAGAGAGAGAGAAAGAAGGGAGGAAAGTATTTGATTGCTATTTGACTGAAAAGGGAAAAATTTGATATTTAATACTTATTGATCGAGAGAAATATATATAGAAATACTCATAACGTAGAGGCATTATTTGAGGATTGATAGTGATCTTAGTATTTATTCAGCCATTGCACTCTTAAAAGTAATGATACATAAATCCACGAAGGAGATTTAATACAGTTTAATACCATATAAAATGTCCGCGCATCTCCCGGAATAAACTAAATTTTAATGACAAGTTCCGCGACGCTTTTATTTGTAGAGAAATTTAATTAAATGCCATCTCTTTTCACAATTTTCCATTTTAAAGATAACCGTGTCTCAGAATGAAATTTTCTGAAAAATAAAACCCACATTTACATGTCTGACGTAACTTTAAAACGAGTTTGTATATTCATGCGCTCCGTCATAAAATATGAACAAGAAAGTATATTTTAAAGACTATATCGTGCCACGAGCTGGCAATCGGTCTGGTACTTATTATCCGGAGGATAATAATGTTCAACGTTGACAGCAAACGAGCACGGATGTCGTTACTTATCAAACGTAACATTTCTCGCGAGACATTCGTTTACGTGACTTCGTGTTAATACTTTTGTACACAAAGCAGTAGCGAGAAGAAGATCGACTCGTGTAAAAGAAGAAAATGTATATCGATCCATTTTACAAAAGGAAAAAAAGTAATAATAATAATAATAATAATAGATTCAGGTCCTCCATTTCCTCTATTTATATATAGGCGGAGTCGACAGCGACGATAGCCTATTTGTCTCATAATGGATCTCGACAAATCCTGAGAAAAGCGAAACAGAGACTTTCACCGCTGCAACCCGATAATAAATAACAGCGAGACAAATAACACGAGCTTAGAAACACACTCGACTCGACTCATTCTGTAGGTCGCGTTCGGATGTCTCCGCTGGAGTTATCGCTAGATACGCGTTCAGCAGAATAAAGTAGCGCACGATGACCGTGATTAGCGCGGATGATTAATGGTTCTGAGTGATTAACACCTCTAAGCATCCAAAAGCCTAAAAGTAAGCTAAGATATATACCTTGCGCTTTTCTTCGCAGGCTCAACGAGTGTTTGTTTGTTTTGCTGAACGCGCTTGACGATAGTGCCGATTGTTTATTCACCAACGACCTATCTTTCTATCGGAGAGGACTCTTTAGTATACGATTATATCATAAATAGAGACGGTCTAATTGTGTTATACCGCGAGTCGAACGCTTCTGCGATGTTGCGTCTTTTCGAGAGAGCGGACGTTTCTGCAAATTTGCAGTAACATTACGGCAGCAGTCGCGTATATCTATGTCACGCGATCTTGCCATGCCGAGCATTTCTGTAACATACCTACAATCAATATCATTACATCACGACGAGCGTACTTTCCGTAATGCTCCCTCGAAATCGTACAAGATCAAAAACATATCGATTCCGTTCCTTACGAGCGTTGCCAAACGCGATCGTTCACAAACTATCTCGAGAGGGAGATTCATTTGTCACTTTTCAAAGTGACAAGTGAATATTTTTAGGCGCGTAACAAGCAGGTGCGATGTGCACGAAGAGATAAAATTAGGCGTTACTTTAAAGCCTCTCTGCAATGTTAATTATAACTTGTGATTATAATTAATGTCGCGAAAGGAACCCCAGAGAATGTTGTTATTATTATTATTATTATTATTATTATTATTATTACATTTCGTATTATCACACGCATATATATATATATATATATAAATTCTATGAGAAATCTTTCGTGTCGCAGTGTTTTGCAGCAAAAATTGTGGCACAAGCGGCGACAGGGTGACTCCTCGTACAAAAGTTAGTTACTAATGAATTATCGCACGGCAAACCTTTCGGTTCGCACGAAAGACGTGATTGCTTTCAGGAGAGTCAATTTTCGAGCTTGGAATATCGCCGATGTATTTCCGCGCTTCTTTTCACGTTCGGGCGCTCCTACAGCGGGCGAAGCTGTAATCTCGGGCGGTAACAGCGGATCTCTGTATCGCACGACCGTAATACTCTCTTGCTATATCCGCGGCAAAAATCTCTCGCTCGTTGCTCGCTAATTCGAGTTCTCTACTTATTCTACTTAATCGCGTTATCTCGGAAAGGAGACAAAGCGATTCCATCATCATAACACATGACGGCAACCTCGTCGTCGAACTAAATCGGAAGCCATTATCTGTTTTATCGAACGCGCTCGTCATACTGCATCCAACATCGATGATATCTCGCGAAGGGATTTGCTTGCGGCAGAAGCATGTTGATAAAAAGCTTTTCTTACTATACAGCGATCCAATGTCGTCGTGAACCGTGGCGAGCCGCGGCGAGTCCAAAGTAGCCTCCACGACGTTGTCACGTTGTAATTGACCACACACGACGACGTCCGAGTATACAACTTACTTAATGTAACGTACAAATTCTCCACGGATTACAGCCGCAATTCTCTCTCGCAAACTCGCAAAATGTAAAAGTAAATTTGCGTATCGATTATTATTCTTGCGTATTGTTTGATCGGATCGGCCAATCAACGCTAGACACGATAAATAAACATAATTAATTGAATAGCTGCTACCTAGTATATTGATTACATATAATTAACCGCATTATATATTTTTATATGCAGAACGGGGCAGCTAAGCAGGGACATGTAGAGCTCGTATCGACACCGCATATTCGGGTACGCAACAGTAACGGTGACTCCTCGAGAAAGAGTAAAGGGTTTGAAGATATATACAGGGTAGGCCATTTTAATCTACGCACTGAAATCTCGCAAAATCCATAAGTTTAAGACAAAAATGTTTCAGACAAAAGTTGTTTGGCTTGAAGGGGGACATACGACGTAAAACAGCGACAGCAGTTTGTTTATAAATGGCGCCACTTTCGCGAGATATTCACTGATCATCAATTTTTTTAAATAGAAACCCCATTTTTTATTATATCATCTTTTTCTACCAATTAATTCCAGTAACTTTTGTCTGAAACATTTTTTTATTTGCTTAATATATTTTGAGATATTTAAGAAAAACTTGGTAACTTTTCTAACATTTAAAACATTTAACTTACGATATCTCGCTAACTATTCGTCGAAAGAAAAAATAGTATTAGACTTTTTGACTTTACTTACTGTCAAGAATATATTACTATAACAGTGCTCTAACTTTTGTTAATTTGATAATTTTGAAATTTCCAAAGGTCGGTAAGTTAACAAAAGTTAGAGCACTGTTATAGTAATATATTCTTGATAGTAAATAAAATAAAAAAGTCTAATATTATTTTTTCTTTCGACGAATAGTTAGCGAGATATCGTAAGTTAAATGTTAGAAAAGTTACCAAGTTTTTCTTAAATATCTCAAAATATATTAAGCAAATAAAAAAATGTTTCAGACAAAAGTTATTCGAATTAATTGGTAGAAAAAGATGATACAATAAAAAACTGGGATTTCTATTTAAGAAAATTGATAAATTGATTGACTGATCAGATTGAATATCTCGCGAAAGTGGCGCCATTTATAAACAAACTGCTATCGCTGTTTCACGTCGTATGTCCCCCTTCAAGCCAAACAACCTTTGTCTGAAACATTTTTGCCTTAAACTTATGGATTTTGAGAGATTTCAATGGCGTAGATTAATATGGCCTACCCTATATATATATATATATATATATAATATTTACCGCAATCGGGAACGCACGCGCGCGCGATGAAATATGTTCCCTGAAGAAAGCCACTCTCTTCGAGGTACTCGAAGGTCGGCGTCTGTTTCCTCTTTAAATGGCAACCGCACATTATTACTCGCCACACATCCTTGTAGCGCATAGAGAGACGAATCGAACGACACAACATAATGTATCATGTTCCGACTATCCGATCTCATGAAATAAAAAGCTGTTTAAGTAAAGACCGACGCTCTTTGTTGATTATACGCACCAATCTCTCGATCGGGTCGCTTCTCATTCGCCTCGTCGTCCTGCTCACCCGGCACGACGGTGACGCGCGCGCTCCACATCGCCAGATCCTCGTCATTGACGAGGATCGTAGGTTGGAGCTAACTGGAAGATCAGGCGGCGTGTTCTCCTCCAAGTCGCGAGTTGCAAGGCCAAAGGCTCCGGAAGCCGAAGGAACGTGTGCTCTTTTCACGTGCACCCCGCTACAGATGAAACTCATGTTTCCGTACGATCGTCTTCCAAATAACAAGTAAAAGCCCGCTGTCAACGTCGATCGAGCGCGGGAGCTTTATCGTCGCGACGCATCGATTGTCAGCGATCCTGCTGACGATTCGCCGAGGCGGACATGACAGGATCCAATCTGCGAGGAGTCTTTGGTAACTCGACGTCGCCGAGTCGCGGACTCGTCGCAAGGCAGAAGGGCTAACACCTGCGGAATTTTATTTTCCGGCAGACTGCATCCCACATCGAGCCTCGCCATCAGGAAAGGATCTAATCGAGCAGTCGCATCAAGGGTGAGAAAGGGAGAAGCCGCCACTACGTTGTAAGGCCAACGTAGTGGCAGAGCCTCATGTTGAGGGAGTTGTCGACGATCCCCCTTCTCTCCTCCGCGGAGTACCCCGGGAGAACCGGGGGAATTGACCTGGACCCGGGGACGAATCGTGTTGGCTACCCGGCTGGCTCATCTCCTGGAGGAATGCCGGGATTGCGAGGACGCCGTTCATATCGGCGCATGAGGAAAGCGCTCGACCGGCACCGCGCGCGGCGCGAGCTGCAGACGTCTAGGTAGCGACTAAAGCGGCCAATAGGGCTCATGTGAATGGGCCAATTAGGATAAAGGAACCCTTGCGTGTTCCCGGCTGCCGGTGCTGTTCATTGTCTGGCGATCGCGCGAACAGGGAGGACGGCGCACTACCACCAGACCGGGACCGAGCGACTTGGAGTACGGAGGCGCGCAGGACCTGAGAGATATCGTAAGTCCTTTGAATTTTCTGCCGAGCTGCCGGCTGGACTCCAGCCTGCGATGATCATCGATGATCCGATGATCAGCTTCTCGCATCGTGCTCCTCGGTCGCCGATCGCGCGTTTTCCATTCGACCGGCGAGTCGTCGTCCTTGTGGAGTCTGTGCTCTTTCAAGCTTTCCTGCGAGGCTCGCTGATTGCGATTGTCAAATTTGCCCTGCGCCGCTTCGCGCGCGAATCGCGCTGCAATCCGCGTTGCAATCGCAGAGCCGGTCTCGCGCGACCTTCGACGCCTCGCAATCAGACGCGAACCCAACGGCTATTTTCTTCTTCGGCGAGCGCTCTCGATATATCGGTCCGAATTATCGCTCCCGCACAATGAGGAATTTCGCTGCAGGGCCGTCTCGCCGTCTCTGTAGCTGAAGATCTCCCTCTCATTGTGGAAATATTGATTTTACGTAGGAAGTTCGAGCGAGATGTCGGAGCTGCAGGAGAGAGAGAGAGAGAGAGAGAGAGAGAGAGAGCAGTTGCGGCAGGTTAAAGTTTCTTCTAGTCGTCGGAGCCCAGTCAAGTCGCGATATTGCAAACACAAACGTCCTTCCGGCCGAGATTGCGCTCGTCGAGCGCGATATCCTAACGAGATACTCTCGGACTTTAACGAACGACTCGTTAATTTTGTGTCAGCGCCGTGTCCATCGACGTGTCTCGACCGATATCGAACGGCGACCGCGACGAGTTGTGTGCACTGTCTTCCTCTCTCTCTCTCTCTCTCTCTCCCTCTTTCATTTTTCGATATACTTTTCGCCATTCCCCGTCGTGATTTCCAGCTCTATACTCATTTCACGATAAGCAACGCTTTCTTTCTATGCTCAGCCTCAGGTTCGCGCGGCGAACCACCCCCCTGCTACTATTTTGTGTAGATGCTGCGTCGGACAGCTGCCGGACATCTGCCGGACAGCTGCTGCCTCGCATCCTGCGCGATCCCTTAGTTTTTCGTTAGAAAAATTGCTGCGGCCGGCTTTTCTTTCCCTCGGCGCCTTCCTGCCATTCGGCGTCAATATGACGGCAATATGGTGCGTTGAATTTTCAAACAGATAGCCGGCTATCTCCAGCCGCTAGTCGCGACTCCGAGGAGGTCGAACAGAATGGCTGAGAAATTCATCTGAACGCATCGAACAAATTCCAAAGTTTCTTGCTCGGTTTCACAATCGTTTAATCATCAATGAATTCACTCGATAAATCGACATGAAAATTTTGTTCTCTATTACACTTGGCGTGCGCTTCTCTCTCTCTCTCTCTCTCTCTCCCCCTCTCCCTCTCTCTCTCTCTCTCTCTCTCTCTCTCTCTCTCTCTCTCTCTCTCTCTCTCTCTCGCGTACTCCATCGATACGGTCTTAATCGCGCGCGCCTTCCAACCTTTTTAACGCGAACTGACGCGTGATAGCGAACCTAAACTGAAGTTTAAAGAGGAAACGACCGGCATCAGAGCGGATTATTCGCCATTAAAGCCCGTGGCAATAATGCGATAAATGAAGTATACTTCATTCCAGACGATAGCATCCTGCGATCCGTTGCGTCTGATAATCCGTAATTAATCATTAACCCGCTGTTAGAGTACGCCAAAGGTAGAGACCGGCTTGTCGCGTTTAATTGCATTAATGCCAAGTAAATCGGCGTGGAAGTTACTAGCGTTCTGTTCTGCACGACAACCTTGCGTCAAAGATCCAGCTGATCGTACTCCTGTCACCGAACTTGAAGAAGAGGAGGAATCGAAATGATGCTGACGAAGCCGCTGATGATTTTCCTGCTGCTCGTCAACGTGCAGCTCCGCGAGACTCGCGGTTACGTGAGGCTGGTCGAGCCCTCGAGCAGAAGTAGGATCTGGATGAAGAACTTTCCGGAAGAGACGAAGTCAGACGAGGCCGACTTAAACTGCGGTGGGCCAAACGTACGTACACACACACACACACGAGTCAAGCGACTCCTCTTTCTCTCCGGCTCAAGCGCGTCGAGCTATCGATAATCTCGGAGTTGCGAGAGCGCTCGGAGACGAACTCTCGCGAGAGCTGAGGGTTCTCTCCGTTTAATTTCGCGAGTCGATCTCTCTCCGCCTTCCGGCCGGAGGAAGGGCCGCTTAATTAATTTCATACTTGAGGCGAAAAATAGCGGTACGTTGGGAAGCACGTTCTCGTTCTCTTTTTCAGGCACAATACGACAAGAACTACGGCAAGTGCGGCGAGTGCGGCGACGATTACTCCTTGGCCCGGCCGCGGCCAAACGAGAACGGAGGCACCTACGGCAAAGGAATGATCAGTCGTGCGTGAGTATATATCGGATTCGTAATCTCATCGCGAGCAAAGAGGAGAGGTGAGGCTGGAACGGCGTCACACGGTGGTCTAAAGTCGTAAAAACTTGGCAAAAAATCAATTTTTCTAATTCGTTCAAACATCATTGAAAATTATCGCAATTCCAAGAAGAATAGAAGCAAGGAACAATTTCTTGAATTTTTATTTATTTGAATGTTTGAACGAACGTTACCTTGAACGCACAATACAAGTGGATAAAAATGAAGAATTTTTAGTACGCTTGACATGCAGCCTTTTCTGCACTTTATCTACATCAGTCTTTAAATTAGTTGGTGGTTTACTAAAATGTTTTAATACAACATATTATTATTTCACATGCATACTTTAAGTATTATTCGCAAAATTGACAAATGAGCTTAGCATATCATATATATTCGATGTAATTTTTAACTTCATACAACGCTTATAGAAAATCGATACCGCAACTTTATTTATGTACGATTTACAAGCTTTAGTCATCCTTAGCCACAAGAAAGTTTTATGGTCAAGTTGATCAGAATATATCGATACTCTTGAAGCATGTGAGGAAAGAAGTTGCTGCTTTCATTTGCCGATTTCGTTTCTATAATAAAAAATCAGGCAAAAATTAAGTTACAGTCGTTAGCTACATAATTGTAATTTTTGTATATAATTACAAGAAAACAATAACTTTCTTCATATTTTCCTTGTTTTTATTAGATTTTCCAAGTTGTAGTAAAAAAACTGTTAGCGTTATAGTAAACATAGATAACGCGCGCGCGCGTGTGTGTGTGTGTGCGATATTTAAGATAATATTTAAAAAATAAATTTATTTATATTTTACCGAGCAGATAGTCTATCTCATTTTATCGTTGTATGTTATTATTATTATTTTTATAAAGATATTGGTGATCTTTAAATTTCGAAAAATATGAGCTTAACGATAGAAATATCGGCAACGATATTTGTCTTCGTGTGACATTTAATTGTAAAAAAATAATCTAACTCTTCGACGCTTCGATCTTCAACAATTACAGACCAACAATTATCTCGTACCCCAAAAATTAAGAGCCCCACACTGTATATAACTTTTTTACATCGTTTATATCATACGCGAGTTATTGTCACTAAGGATATTAATTTTTGCCAGCCGTATCTAGATCGGCCGTATTTAGACCACTGTGCGCGTCAGCGGTGTCGCATGAGCTCGCTTGACCGCTACACGACACCGTCATCCCTCGCAGGTACATTGCAGCTTCCGTCATCGGCGTGGTCATTGACATCTTAGGCTACCACCAAGGTCACTTCGATTTCGACGTCTGTCCGTTGAGCACGGACGAACAACTGGAAACCAACGTGTGCTTCTACAAGCATCATCTGACGTTGGCTGACAGTAGCAACCACGTCTTGAACTTCACCAGCACGCAGTGGAGGACGTCGATCTATGTCAGGCTGCAATTGCCGCAAAATCTCACGTGCAAACATTGCGTCTTCAGGTTGGGTCTGCAAGTCCTGAATATCTTGATTTTTACATTCCGCTCGACCTTAATTCCGCCGGTCTCGAGTTTCGTTCGAGTAACATGACTTCGATGTCGCGGTTTATCGGCAAGACGTAACTTAACGACGAATATCGCTAAGGGGGGGGAAGGCGTTGAATCGAATTCTCGTTGAGAAACTTTCTCTCTTAAGTTCCATGAATGAAATCCACGAGGATAAATTTATTAATGGGATATCCAGGGACACGGAGCGACCTCGCGCGGTCCTGCGTGGTTACACGTCGTGTGTAGCACAACACTGTTCAAACCGGAGTTAGGTACACAACCGGAAGCGGAAAGTGGATCATCGTTATAGGATACCGTACGATAACTCGCAATATTGTTTTAACCCTGATGCAGGATGCACTTTCGAAGCAAGGACAGCGACCTCGACGACAACGAGCTCGTGATGAACAACCTGTTCGGTCTGTCACCGACTTGGAGAAATTGCGCTGACATCGCTATCTTAAAAGCCATTTCAACCGACAGAGGGAATCTGCTCCGACGACTTCAACTGGACCAGTATGAGAGCGAGCAGTCGAATTCGTCGAATTAAGAATTTTGGTAGAATCGATAATCGAGCAATGGGAGCAAGTGTCGATCGGTCTTCAGTGGGAATATGAAGGAAGTTAAATGGCAGTGGGAACCTTCCGACGCGACGACGACGAGGACGGGGGATTAGATTCGAGCAACTGTTAAAATTCGGGCAGGTGAAACCGATGAAATCGTCACCGCGCAGATTCAGAGCTCCGTTTAGAATATTTCATCGTGGAAAGGGTATTGTATTCTCTCGAAGGAACAAAATGCTGAATTTTCTCACATTATTCGCATCATTTTAACCTCACGTTTATCCTCACGTTGTGTCGTTGCTACGATGCGAACACGTCCGATTTGAATAAAACCACTTTTCGACAACGACACTAATGAGATGCGTTTCAAGGACTACTCTTCCGTTTATCCGCCTCGAGTAATATTAACCGGGAAATAATTGGAAAACAAGAGGGTAAAAATGTCGGTTGCACGAGACGATAGGGAGATAAAACGTTTCCGCTGAAACGAATCTCCGGATAATCGGCACGAATCCTCCGCATTGTGTGTCATTATTCTCGAAAGAATTTCTACCGTAAGATCCAACGTGGTTTCCCGAAAAGGACAATAATCCAGCGTTCGATAACATAGCGGTGATACGAAACTACCTGCCTGTAACTTGATATCGCGACAACGCCGCATTGTTTAATGATTTCCAAACAATTGGCATCGTGGCAGTAATTAACTGAAACATCGTAATTTCAAACATCGTAACATTGTATTTAATGCAATTCGAGGCATCTGCTATTGCGACATCGTGAATTTCAGATGTCAATTGAATTCTCTCGGATGTTTATATGCACCGTTAAACAAGAGATGATTTATTGCATATTAAACACAGCTGCCGCGTTACGTGTACGTGCGTACGTGGCCGGGTGCGTGCATGCGTGTTTCTCGTCGTTTTGACGTCGTCGAAGTTCAAACCTGCGCATCATGTCAACAGTGGATTAACGAATTGTCATACGCCCCGTATATTGACGAGAAGCCCGCATGCACGACGTTGTTTCACGTGAAAATTTCAAAAATCTGTCCTTTCGTTTGTTGTTTTTTTTTTTTTTCCCCCGAGATCTACGTGAAAACTCAATTATAGGAGATAATTGCGGCACTTCCAATTATAGAGTCGGCGATTACAAGAATACCGACTCTCTCCACCCACACCCACCCACACACACACACACACACACACACGTCTCTCTCCTGAAAAAAGAAAAAAACGGCATATTTGAATGGATATAGCGCATTGTTCGGCGAGCCGCGAGTTAACGTGCACGTTATTTTGAACACCTTGGCGTGAGGAAAAATAACTCGATTGCATTACGTCTGGCGTGCAAGCCAACAAAATAAAGCAAATATCGTTGCGGCACAAATTAATTCACGCGTAGAATTCACGCAGAAACGGCATCTGAATCCACAAAAATTCGCAAGTCTCGTGTTTATACGCGCTCGTCAATATCGCCGCCGTCTCCCTCCTTCCTTTCCCGATAAATACTAATAGTTTCTTCATTATGCTCATTTTCATCGCATTATTACGCGTTTGTACACGTTGATACACAGCCGACTCGTCCTTATCGTATGTGCCTCTCATTTTTCGCCGCTTGACGTAATTCGCAACATCTGATAAGACAATTGATAAGCAGCGATCGTCAACTCGATGCGGAGCGTGCAGGGGGCAGGCTTATCGGAAAATGCGCGGCTATATAAAGAAAATGAAGGCGACACTCTCATGTTACATCACGGAGCTCTACCTCGTTTCCGTCGACCGAAGAAAAACGCGGAGAAACGGAATGGCGTTCGCGAAAGTATTGGTCCTCGCGCTGGTGGCCATCATTCATTTGCAGGAGATTCACGGCCATGGGATGATGTTGGAGCCCATAAACAGAAGCAGCGCCTGGAGGAAGGGTTACCCAGTAGAGCCCAACTACACCGACAACGAGCACTTCTGCGGCGGACGCACTGTACGTATACACAGAGTAACTTCCAAATAAGTCGCGCCGGACTTGCCAGGAGTAGCCTTTGATTGATCCAGAGCCGGGTTTATCAGCTAAACGTTGCTCCGGCGGGATTTTACATAGACTTTGCCCGGCGGAATCTGCCCGGCGCGAAATTTCTCTCGCTGAACCTTCCGTGTGGAAAGCATAAAAGCGCAACGACGAGACGCGCGTTTGCCGAGTTTCTCGACTTAACGCGGGATAACTCGGTAAAGATTAATTAATTTGTATTGATAACAATCCAACAAATGTGGAAATTACAGATTTGTCCGTTGCATAGAATATTAATAGCAATATACGTGTGCGGAATCAAAACGAAATCCGCAATCAAACGAGACTTATTTCACAATTTTATAACAATCGGTCGCTTTGTCCGCGATATTGCTTGTTCCGTGAAAATTATACAGATTGGATGTGTTTTTAGGAGATAGGCGAATATTGAAACACGAAACAGCCCGTGTCTCTCGGAAACGGAATATATTGATCGTTTATGTGGATGTTTATATGAATATTTTCATTATTTCCGCATCATGTATAATCCGATATGATCTTGTTCTCGAATTACCATTTGTTTCGAGTTTCATCGAATAATTACGTGTTCGCCTGTTTTTAGAGGAGGGAAAAAACATTCGGAAATATATGCTTATATATAATACGTATAATTGTAATAAGCTTCTTTCCCGGCTCTTTCGTCGAGTTTGCACAAAGATGGAATATATATTGAATTCAGGGAGAGAAAATTTTAAAAGAGGTGCTGCCGCTCAAGGAAAGTTATAGCGTTCTATATTTCTTCTTTCTGTAAATCACCGCGATTTATCTTCACTCCTGAAGGAGGCCACCAGACAAACAGCGGTGTATAAGGGAATAGGATGCGCCGATGCGGTAGAGATGAAAGTGGGACGGTATTTACGATTGAAAACTGACACGATTATTCGTTTAATGAAAATAGCAACGTACGCATAGACGAAGAGCGAAAGATCCCGGCGAGTTAAACTTTAAAGCTGCGAGTCGACGTCAACACTAATTCCTTGCTTTACGATACGAGCGGACTTTGCTTTGAAATATTTTCGCCTCGTGAGCTCGCTGCACGCCGAGACGTTTCGTACGAACGCTTCCGGAGACCGTAAGCAATGACGAATCTTGCAATCGGATGGGTATTTCTTTTTCGTCAGGTTCAACACGTAAACAACAATGGCAATTGTGGAGAATGCGGTGACAATTGGGTCCTACCTCGACCACGGCCGAATGAAAATGGGGGCTTGTACGGAACCGGTCTCATTACGCAAAAGTAAGTAAAACGTATCATAATACGTATCAGGTGTGTCTACAACGAAAAATATCAGACACTTTAGACAGAACGACGAACAGAAAGACGACGAAAATATTTCTCTCTTTTAGTATAATTTACTCTCTAAAAGTGAATATCACTGTCAGTGAAACTCACTGTCAATCAGCGATTATCACTGACTGATTGTCGGTGCTAAGTGTACCACTGAAAGATTCAGCTGAATTTTTCATCGGTATACCGAAGATAGAACATTTACTTGCAAATGAATAAATTTTGCTCAAACGTGTTTGCACTGACAATCAACATCACCAATCAACCAGATGTGTCGATCGCCTGACTCGATAGTAAAGTAGTTTCATGAGAAAAAAGGCGTGAGACCGCCACTTGAATCCGTTCTACTACGTAAATTTTTTTATTCAGAGGGTAAAAGTTGACATTTGCGGGAGCAGTTTATTTCGTCACTTTTGCTGCTTTGCTTCCGTCGCGCGCATCCGTCGCAATTGATCACCAGACAAACAAGTTTCAAATTTTTTCCAAAAATAATTTTCTCTCAAACTGACTCGCTCGCAGATATAAGGAGGGTGACGTCATCACTATAACTATCAACCTCTCAGCCAGCCACTATGGTACCTTCGAATTCAGTATCTGCCCGTTGAAAAACACGAAAGAACTGGAAACCGACGAGTGCTTCGAGCGGTATCCTCTGCCGTTGGCCGACGGTAGCGGCTACAAATTTCCTGTCCCGAAAGAAAACAAGAAATACTATATCAAAGTGGTCCTGCCGAAGGGTGTCACGTGCGAGCACTGCGTGCTCAGGTGAGAGTGCGAGAAGACGCGTTTGGCCGACAACGGCCGATAAAGAAGTTGGCCGAAACCAGTTCGAAATATCGTAACATCGTCGTAATAATATTCCATCAATTCCGATTTAGGTGGCACTACCGCGCCGGAAATACCTGGGGAATATGTCCGAACGGAAGAGGAGCAATGGGCTGCGGTCCTCAGGAGACTTTCAGAAGTTGCGCTGACATCTCCATCGTCTCGAAGGACCGTTGGTCGTCGGATATGACCATTCCAATAGTGCCCATCGAGGTGGTCGACAATCGCGTGTATTACGATTAATGAGGAAAACGAGTAATCTCGCGAGCGAGTAAAAACGCGAGCCTCATCACAATGTTTCATTTGACGAGGAAGTTTTCCACTGCTTACACCCAAGACTCGACCGCGGACAAACGAGGAAATGTGACAACGGCAAATATTTCTGGAGCATGACGAATTAAACACCGGAAAGCCGATGGGACGTGAATCAGATTTGCGAGTCTGATTCGGTGCCTGCGGGCATTTCGAAAGAAATTGGACGCTGCATTCGAATCCGCTGCCATCCAAAGGCTGCGCCTCATGAGGCTGGTTATTGGAAAAAATATACATTGTTCGACCTCTGTTTGGAACTGTAATTTATTTTGTCATATTTCCTCACGGCGTATATTGTTCCCGACAACGATGGCGCGCAGCGAGAAAAAACGCGCATTGGCCTCTCAATAAAATAAAATAATACACGGATAGCCGGCATTAGAAAGCGTGCAGCGCGCGTTTTGTAAAATATCGGTATGTGTTCCCAGTGGAGCGTACGAGTCGACGTTAACCCTTCGTTGGCACACTTAATTTTTTCTTGCTCAGTTTGCTGAGGCTCAACAACGCTTTTTTGGCGTGTCCTCGTTTCAGTATCTCGAAATATGTATTTATCACGAATGTACGGATGTGTATTGTAGTTTTAGGAGATGGATTCGAAAAATTGGTCGATCCTATCCTCAAAGTGAGTAGATTTAAGATATAATAGAGAAAAGAGAGAGAGAGAGAGAGAGAGAGAGAGAGAGAGAGAGAGCATTGATTTCACGGCAAAGGAAGAGAAACAAGTAAAAATTTTTGCATATTTTAAGAAGCGAGTTCCTTGCTTTCATGCGCAATAATCCAAGATTCGACAATTGTTCGCTCGTTCGCAATTCGCGATCCCGCGACAACGAACAAGACAGAGTATGCGTTCCCGCGTTGACATCAGGATTGCAAAAACGGATCTGGCGTGGGTATTTCCAGCGGCGACGCCACGATAAATAGGACACTCCGGCCACAAGTCGCTCTATTCGGAGAAGGATCCTCTGGAAGCATCAATGCGTCATCGCGCGTAGAATGTTTCGGGGGAGACGGTGAAAGGACGGCCGTTCATTTTTTAGCAGTCTCGTCATCGGGATTTCGTCGGCAACCGAAAATCCGGTTGTCGTCCGCCAGCGACGTCCGCTCGCTTCTCAGCTCGAAGCCCAGCGCGGTTCTCTGCTTCGCGCGGTGAATACCGTAAAAGAAACCAGGAATTACGGTATATCGCCTCGCTAACACGCGCGTGACGTCGAGCGAGCGAGGAGCTATTAGCTGTTCTATGACGTCGATTGGAACACGCTTCCTCCGGCTTTTACGAGCAACAACATTCGCGCGATCCGCGAGCGCGTTTCTCCCGGAGGAGGTTTCTCCAGCGCGCGCGCGCGCGTCCAGATATTTATGGTACCTAGCGTACCTACGGCCACCGACCCGCGAGCAAGGTGAGTTCGAGCGTGCTCCAGCTCCAGCGGTAGAGGACGCACGTTGGAAGCCTCGCATTGGCTTGCCAGGCCCGTCGCCGTCGGAGGCAGCGACGACAGCGGCGGCAGCGGCGGCGACGGCGACGGTACCACCACCTCCTCGGCGGAGGGGAATCCCGCTCACCGCTGTTGCAGTGCACTTCACCTCCGGCCTCGGCACGGATCGCGAACACGGAGGCGAGAGCGAACGGGCCAGTCGCTCGCGATCGGTGTGTTGTACGCGTCGCCTCCAGCGGTGTCCCCGGTTAGTGTTTCGAGGACTGCGCGCGATTCCTCCGAGAGACCCGTCCTCCGCACAACTCCTCCCGCTCCGTTCCCCTCACGTGCGCATACACGAGCGCGGATATATTTACACACACACACACACACACACACACACACATATATATACATACACGCGCGCGCGCGCGCGCGCACTCACGAACGCTCAGGTACATACACGGAGAGTAGACCACTCTCTCTCTTTCTCTCCTCGTCTACCCCGTACTTTGAAACCCGTTTTGCAGTCGGCCACGGGCTTGTCCGTTGTTCCCGCGTTGTTGGTTTGTTGCGAGCGCCAGCTCAAGTCCAAGAGGTGAATTTGCGGATTCGAATTTGCCGTAACCCGGAGCTATTTTCGCGTCTCTCCAGCAAAGTGCCGAGAGGGCAGTCAGTGGCCGCGAGCGCGCGTGTGAGAGAACCTGTGAGAGAGAGAGAGAGAGAGAGAGAGAGAGAGAGAGAGAGAGAGAGAGATCGTAGTGTGCCCGTCTCTGTGTGCAGGTCTGTGCAGAAGAATGCGGTAGGATGCGTGTCCAGGAGAGATGCTTCCTGCTGGCGGTGGCGGGACTCTGCCTCCTAGGCGGGGTCGCCTATTCCTTCACGACCGCCGACGTCGAGGCGCGGATCACGACCACGACGCCTGGTGAGTGCCTCCTGCTGGACAGGTAAAGCAGCCGTGGCTCTTACGGAGAGCAGCGCTCTCGGGAGACACGCTCCGACCGCTCGGAGCGAGCGGTCAGCGTGAGGTGAAGAAACCTCCCCCCGTCCCCCTCCCCTTCCCCACAGACGTGACAGACGGCGCGAATTTTTCACGCTCGGCGAACGGGCATTTCGCACCCGCGCCGCTGAAAAATCCTGCCTCGGGACATATTCACCGTCCTCCTCTATCCCCCGCCCATTCCCCCCGTCTTCTTCACGCTCAAGCGGAGGAACGGTCGCGGGAAAATGGAGGAACGATTATGTAAATTGTCAGAGCGTAAGATAGTATCGCCGCGGCGAAACCTCGGCATTCTTTCGACGAAGAAGTCGTGACACGATTAGCACCTCGCGCGCGCGCGCGTTCAGCTACCAACAGGTCGGCGCCAACAGGAAGGGAATGACGAATGCTCGAGGAATTGTCACGTCGTGGCGAAGGACGTCAATCCGAATTAGGGGACAGGTGGAAATTGAGTGGCGGCGAGCGCGCGCGCCTTCGAGACGAGAGACGAGGAATGAAAAAAGGAAAACGGCTCGATAGTTAACGAGCGATGCGACGAACAAGATGCGTTCAAGCTCTCGCGCCAGCGTATATTCGCAAGTCAGCTCCGCCGCGTCGTGTAATCGTTTGTAAATGTTGCTCCGACAACCGCAATTTCCTCCGGAGGATGGCGCCGTGGAGGCGCTTATTACAATCACCTGCGACGAGAGATTTTTTCCGGCGGAGCGCATTCTCGCGCTCAATGGAACGACCGCGCGCGCCGGAAATGGAACGTTACTCGCGTCCTCTCGCCCCCCCCCCCCTCCTATCCACTGTCGGGAGCCCAAATTAAACATCGTTAATTGAAGATGATACGCCGCGATGATTATCGCGATGAACATTTCAACTCACTCGAGTCGCGCGCAGCGGTGATCAGTGATTTTCAGAGGCGAACGGGGTCGTGATTATTCGTATGTTTTCGCGGAGAACTGTCGGGACTTTGTCTGAAGTGAGGCAACGCAAATCCACCGATGAATCCGGTAAATAAATAATTGATGGTCTCGGTGCGCAACATTGTCGGGTCCCTTCGCGGAGCCCGGTAAATTTGTTCGAGTCTTCTTTAGCGCCTCTCGTCGTCGCCGGCGAACTGCCGTTACTCGTCCACTCGACGCTTCTTGACTCCGTTATACTTTGTGACATAATTAAAAAGCGACATTATTAGCGCGACACACCCATGCCGCTCGTTTCCTGGCTGCAAAGTCCGAGGAACAGAAAAAGCTTAGTGTTATCAAGGTAGTTGGTGACGCGGACGATCCCTCCAGATAATAAAATGTTCAATCCGTTGGCGAGATTTTTCTTACGGTCCGAACGTTTTCCCACATTTCCCTTGGAAATGCAGCACGCACGTGAAAACTTCGTCGACCGATTTTCACCAATTACATCTTCAACGTGCAACCTTTGATCGAAAATGCGGACGAATGCGCAGGTTGCTTTAAAGCGAAATATTAAATTCATCGTGTGTGCTACGTCCGACCGCAGCTCTAAATCTCAAACGCCGGCGTAAAATCTAGAAACATGAACGGTACAACCGGTCTCGGGACCAGATCGACGTATTAATTACCTCAGGTTGAGCAATCGAACAGCTGGAGCGGGAAAAGCGCCGAATAAAGTGCGCGCGCGAGAGGGAAGCGACAACGAGTTTCGACAACGCGATCCAGACGCGATCTAGCCGCGCATTCAGACCGCCTTCCGTCGAGTTACGTCCAAATGCAACCATTCTCTTTCTCTCTCGCCATGAGAGAGTCCAATCCCACGCATGGATCGCACGCAATCTCCGTGTCGACACACTTCTCATTCACACGGCGAGAAAAGATTTGACGAAGTTGATCAATTTCTTCACTTCCCATGGCCGCGCGCAGTCTCGTTAGGCTAAAATAAATTTTTTTTAATTGTGCGCCAGCTCTCTCTCTCTCTCTCTCTCTCTCTCTCTCTCTCTCTCTCTCTCAATCTCTCTCCGCCTATCTATTATTCGTTTCATCGGTCCCACCGTTTGCGCATGGCGAAACGCCTGTATGCGCGTGTGTGTGTGTGTGTGTGTGTCGCATGCGGCTGAAGAACCCGTCGTCCGTCGTTCGAAGAACAGAAGATGCATCCGGATCTATGAATATATAAACAAAGAAAAAGAAGGAGAAGAAGGAGATGGAGGAGCGGAAGAAGAAGAAGAAGGAGGGAGAGAGGGAGAGAAGAGACTACGACTTCGTTTCTTGCATGCGCATGGCTGTACACGCGATCCTAAGCGACCGAGTATGACCGGAGTTCATGGGCGATCCGGGATTTCCGGCGACTGAGAAGCTGAGCGAAGCTCTCCTTTCCTCTTAGCGCTCCACGAGCTGTTCCCTACCTTTTGCGCCTAATACCCGGCGGGTTAACCGCGCTGCCGCGGATCGATTATGCGTATGTCGCCAAAGTCAATGAATTTCAGCAACACGCGGAAACAGCGGCAACGCTCTTATCACATAGCGGCGGCCGATCGCGTTGCGCCAGCGACGCCTTCTTCGATACGTCGATTTACTGATATTGCATTATGCAAGAGATCTAATGCAATTTCCTCGCGCGGACAGTTTTCCTCCGCGAGCTGCTTCGCAAGTAATTGCAGGCTGCACGAGCCTGCAAAAAACTGCACAGCCTGCGCGTCGAAACGACAGAAAGAGACTGGAATATGGAATAAATGCAACACGGACGTCACCTCTTGGCCGGATATACGTGCGCAGCGAGAGAAAAAATTAGTTGAATTAACTTCACGTCAAAACGATGAACAGAGCGAACGAGTTTCGAAGGAAACGGAATCTCTGAGATTTCTGGACCCAAATTTACTGTAATGCTTTCTCCTTTTTCCTTTTTTTTCTATGACTCGTGATATATTCTCCAATAATTTTCCCCGCTTAGCGGAATACATTCAGCGCATTGGCAAATAAATGTTCTCGAGGTTGCAAGCAAGCTTCTCGAACGGCAAGTTGAAAATCCCGATGTCACCGAGGCGATTTTCGAAAGGTCATGCCGCTGCCGTCTCTCATAGGTCTCTCTCTCGTCGTCTATCAGGAACGGCGAAGCATACCGAAATACCGTTTACCGGAATGGTCGGCAATTACCAAACATTAGCGAGATATACCGTAACTCGCTCGCCGCGATTTCGCTCGTCGGAATGCAATATGCATCGGGCAAATAAAACGCGCATACGGTCGACGGTACCGGATGACCTTCGACGCCGCGGCGGATAGTTTCGTTCTCGGGCTAAATGAGTGCGCCGAAGAGAAACGCTTCCTCGCCCGAGAGCGGGTGGATAATACGGAAGAGTTCCAGCGTGTTTTGTTTATTCAACGTGATTTTATATTCCTTGTGCGCGCGCGGGCGCGCGTTTCTCAGCGTGGACGTTCTCGCGTCGGCGCTCTCGTCAAGGCTCCGGCTCTCGAAGCTGTCGGACGCAAAAGTACGCGACGTCAAAGAGCAGAGGAGGGACGCGCGAGAAAATGACAATTCCTCGCTCTCTCTCTCTCTCTCTCTCTCGCGTGATGGAAGAATCGCCGTGCAATCGGCCGAAGACCCCGCGAGCCCGGCGAGAAATTTCTTCTGGGACACCCCGTACACCGAGTATCCGTGAAAAGGAGACCGCCGCCTACTTACGACGTCCTTATAAAGTAGATTCTGTTAGTCGAACGCGCGTCAGGTGTATCCTCGTGACGAATATCGCGTTCGTACGAACCGGTCGAACCGTTATGGTTCGCCATTCATAGCGTGATAAAAGTTGCCGAGGGTTCCATTCGAAAACGCTCGATGGACCCGCTTACGATTGAGTCGTCGGCTTTACGATAATCGTAAATTAAAGAATTAAATGTAATTGCGGCTATCCGTCGTGCGCTCTCGTGAAGCAAATGCGAGCGCAAGCGAGATGAACGGGGAGAAAAGCGTCTCGGGATCTTTCGGTAACACTCATCGCATATATTATTACATAACCTGTGAGGGATATTTATACGATGTGAAACATGTGTCTCATTCATTACAACGCTACTTGACGCGCATTATGCATAGGCAATGTCGTAAATACGAATTTGCAACTTGCGAATCTTGGGAAGAATAAACAACGTAACACGTTCCAATTTTGTTTCTTTAACGTTTAAACAAATTATATAATATGTGTTAATTGAGAGCTTTTATTTTATATATGGAGAAATTATGATATATTCAATCTAAATTTTCCTTGAGGAGGAGAAGAGAGAGAGAGAGAGAGAGAGAAGGAGAGAGAAGTAAATTTGCAAAAACACGAGTATGAATTTTTTCAAAATATTTTACTTTAAAATTGTATTAAATTTTTAAGTAATTAAATTACGAGGTCTGAAAGCAAAATAACCAACTCGTATAAAATACATATGAATTAATACGCGGACAAAAATCAATAACGCCGCGCAACGTGCAGTTTTATAAAATAATACCAACAAAATGTAATTGATTTTGGTTTGAGAGAGTTTTACGATTGAATTTAATTCTTGAACTTGATGTAATCCAATACCCGGCGCGTTGTTCAAACTCAGCCGATACTAAAATATTTTATTACATCTCTCATCTTCTTTTTTGTATTTTTCTTTTTCTCCTCCGAACTTTTCCGCCGAAGTCGCGCGTGCACTTTCTCCCGGTGCGTCCGCTTTCCCCTAGGCGCGAAAAGTCTCCTGCGATGGAAAGAAGTGCAGCGGGTGGGGAAAAAAAGTCACTCGCTCGCCTTGTGATCACGTTCGTTCTCGTGTATAATATGCCTCGTATAATATGCACATTATATTATGCGGCAATGTAACGGATCGGATCAAGTCACGTGCTCGGGTGCGACTTTGAGTGCATTCTCGCTGCACATGCATCGTCCTCTCTCTTTCTCTCTCTTTCCTCCCCTCCCTCCCTCCCTCTTTCTCTCTCTCTCTCTCTCTCTCTCTCTCTCTTCTCACCCCGTTATTAATATTCTCGTTCCTTTCATGCACAACACGAGACAAATCGCATGCTCGTGCCTTATCAGCGAGTCTATACTTTGAACGGCGCGGCAAAGGGAATTATATAATGAATGCAACGGTGATCGAGGGGGAGGGGGGATGCGCGAGGAAAGTATAATGGATGCAGTTGAAGAAGTAAATTGCATAAAATTCGAGAATTAGCTGGTCGATCCGACGATCGAGCGAAATGAAATTTTCAAGCTGAAGCGTATCAAGAATTCCATTAAGCAAATTGCTTTATTAAAATGTATAGAGAGAGCCTTCCTCTTTGTCAGTTAAAATTATTTCGTCACCAAATTTCTAATCGCACGGGGACACGCACGTACGTACGCGAGAAATCGGATTGTATTAATTGTATCCCGCACATTTCGCGGCGAACGTAATTGTATCCTAATAAACTCTCTCGCGAAATATATAATTACCGAGGAACTCTCGGCCGACAAAAGAAACCCGGCGCGCGCGTTTCGAAGCCCCGTCGCCCCCCTCTAGGAAGTGAAACGCTACTCATGTAAATTCATGCCGCGCGCACGAAAGAAGAAAAAGAGCGATATTATCGATCGGATTTATCGTTTCCGTCTCGCACTCGCACTCGCGACAATGGTGACAACGACCTCTCGGTTTACCTCGAGTCGGTCGTAAGTCTTAACCCATTATACACCGACGGGATTTAAGAGTCACGAGGAAATGCCTCTCTGTTGGCTCTCGGATTTCCCGCGAAAGTCAGTTTGCCCGCGACGACGACGGGATATTACCGTCCTCCGAAAACACCGTCGACATTCAATTTCGCGAGCGCTCCTAACGAGAAATACCGAGGATGTTATTTTTCTTCGTCACTCGTCCCCCCAGCCCGAGTGAGTGTGTATCGAAAGGACCGAAGGTAGGAACGGTATTGATCAAGCCGAATGGAATGACGTAACTCGCAGCATTCATGAGTGGGATACATCCAACGACATTTCCATTTGTTCCGAGTTGGAAACTTTCTGTCGCGTCGCCGTTCCGCGCGTCGCGACGCGCTGTCCGCACGATTGAGCCTGATTTTTCAGAAATGTTTGAAAGACAATCTGAAAACAGACAAATTGTAATAAAACTCGGACCCACACTGGCAAGTTTCCTCCGAGTCGAAAGACAAGCGGAAGCCCTTCTCTCTCCTTCTCTATTGTAAAATAAAATATCAATTTAACCCGAATGCGAAAATTGCCCCTCGAATAAATTTGTAGCGAAGGGGGATCGTCGCTTCGGAAAAGTGACATTCGCGAAAGTGTCAGAGAGACGAGCCAAGGACAATAAGATCTCAAGTAGATCCGGCTAAAGTTCCTTCAGAGTGTGAGGAACAAAGAGATCCTCTCTTCTCTCTTTGCGATAAAGAAAATGTTAATTCATCTAATTGCACAGGCATTGCCTTTCGAATAAATTTCTGGCGTGCGTAACAATGAAGATACACTTATCGAGGGATCGCCAATCACGATGAGCTGCGAAGGTAGCGATTCGATCCTGGTTACCTTGAATTTCACCGAGGCCGGTTGGATATGATGTGTGTGATCGATAGGTACCCTTAATTATCCCCCCGGCTGTCGACTGAATTTCTAATTTAATCGACTTCGATATCGGGTTCACCGTAGAAGCGGTAGTTTCACGTTTTCCTTTCCGAATCGCGATTAACCGGAATCCGTGTCAAGGATGTTCATTCGTCGGGGCTGGTTTATCTTCTCTCATCCGCCCGGAACCTACTTACGAATTAACTCCGCTCCGCTCCGCTCGGCTCCGCTCGGCTCGTCCAGCGAACGGCTTCCCAAGCGGTACCACTCGGTCGGCAATTCGCCTGCGCTTTGCGCGACTATTCGCCAGGCCGATAGTCGAGAAGCGGGTCACCGAATCGCACCGAATCACTCGCGGTGAATCGTGCAACCTGAGCGAGGCTAATGAGCGCTGATTATCATTCAGGAGAACATTCATCGCGCTCGCAGCGCGTCGTCTCACACACACAACCGTCCGACGCGCTCGAATTTATTACATCTTCGGCCCGTCAATTCCATTTATAAACCGCGTTGTATCACTCCCCCCTCCCTCCCCGCCTCCCCATTATCTCTCGTCGATATCCGGTACGAAAAGTACAACGAGCGATCGTCGAACCCGCAATAGCCCGGCCCGGCCGTTATAAGGAGGCGCAGTTGCATTCGAGCCGACCAGCGTGTAATTGTTATCACCGATGCAACGGCGAAACAATGTTGCCGGACCGGCACTCGCGTGTACGTAACGGGAATGTGGACCGTATGCGAATGCAGGTGTGATTAAATCGTTCTCGTTAACGGCCAACTATCGTTTATCGACCAGCGTCTCTCTTCGTGTCTCGCTTTATCGGAAGCATCGTGCGACCGCATCTTCACGGTCACGTTCGTGGCCTTTGACTTTGGGCGCATGTTGCAAAAACCGCAGCGACTAGCCAGGAACCACGTTCGATTTATGTTCGCCGACTACACGGGGACGGAAAACTGACGAGACGAGACGAGACGAGAGATGGATGTCGACCTGCGGATATCGATTCGCAGATGCGCCACCGGGCTTCATCTGAGATACCCCTCCTCCCCGGCAGAGCAGCCTGTCTTCTTTCACGCGCTTGTACACTCTCTGTCCCAAAAATAAAACCGGAATGGCTTGAAAAAGAAGCAAAAATAGTTAAGAAATCTCAAGACAAGAATCATTTTATTTATTCATTCGAAATATTCTCCCTTGGCAGAAATACAACGATTTGCACGGTCAAGAAGTGCATCAAACGACCTTTTTATGTCGCTGATTGGAATGGTGTTGAGATTGCTCGTCGTTGACCGTTCCGAATACCTTCAATTGAGGCAAAACGGTTTCCTTTCATCGCCAAATGCAGCTTAGGGAATAGAGAATAGTCGCAGTGTGCCAAATCGGGTGAATACGGGGGGGGGGATGTTGAAGCAATGAAATTTGATTTTTGATCACAAAAAGTCAGTGACAATTGACGAACAATGAGAATGTTGATTTTCTGTTCTTTATTCATTTTTAGACCAAGGTATCAAACTATTGTCACTTAAATGCGTCGTATCTTGGCTTCTAGTGAACGAAATGAATTTTATAGGTTACTAAGGAAGATTGACACTTCTTAACTCAATTTCCTACCGACGAAAGGCGCCACTAATTTCGTTAAAATAGAGCCTTTTTGGTTATTTTTGGGACAGAGGATGTAGATCAGACAGACTCGCCAGGCCGGTGCTCGTGGCCAGATTTTACGTCTCAAAACGTTTTGGGTTCTCTCACCTTCATCGGTGTTCTGTGGATCATTTTGTTGGTTAAAAAGTTTTGTTGCTTTTGGTTGGTAAAGTTTTTAAAGGAGAACTTTTGAGGATGTAAAACATGATGAATTTGACTGCAAATAATGGTCTTTGGTTGTTTATGTAGACATGGAGAGAGAAATGAAAACTCTTGCGCCAACACTCAGCCTTACGGATGTGTCTCGCTGTCGATAGTTATTAAAAGACTTTGGTCAAAGACCAAAGTCGTCATTTCGTCGATTAATCGAGAAAGCGGCGAGGTGTTTCCAAGGAAAAAGCAACATTTCGTCAGCTTAAAGAGGATCGATAGGATTTCGAGAGAATTTCCGTATCATGTACATAATGAAAAGTATCTATTGCAAACAAGGCGAGAGAATTTTCGGGGCCCTTATTCTCGAAAATTTATGAAAAATATCGTGTACGATATTTCATCAATGGGGCAATTTGATTGGCCGAAGATCGTGATATCCAGTGATATTCATGAATATCATATCCAGTGATATTCATATCATATGCGACATTTTTCAAGAATATGGGCCGGGTATAATTATCAATTCACGATCGATGGCAAGGCATCCGTCCGACTCGTGAGAGATCGACGTGTCACAGACGTGCGTATCGATGCCGATAGCGAACGTGTTAACGCGAATTTGGCTCGTCCATAAACGGAGGCTATCACGCGGCGATACCGCGAGAAGCACGAGAAATTAGAGATTACCATTTTGTTCGTAGATTCGAATGACGAAGCTGCCGCGAGAATGCAGTCACCGCAGACGGAAGCGCGAGATGAGACGGCGGAATCGAAGAGCGCATATCCGACGAAGGAGATCGACATCAAGGCCACGACGGAGGCGAAGAAGAAGCCGGTAGTGGATTTCAAGGTCAAAAGCGATCAGAAGTATCAGAAACCTATTAGCAAGGATGATGACGCCAAGAGACCGGCGGACGCCGACGTGTCGACAACGCTCTCAATGTCGCCCACGACGTCCTCGATGAAGCCCGATCACTCTTCAGCGACCACCAAGCCCATGGATGCGGCGGGTGTGACGATCCCGTTTCTTTTCCGCGGGGAACCGATCGTCGGGGTCACTGCGAGCGTACCGACGAGCGACAGTCCCACCGTCCAGGACACGATGAGCAGCATCGCGGAAACGGCGCGAGTGACGGAGGAAACGACGTCATCGAGAGGCAGAGCCTTGAACATCTCCGCTCCGGAGCCAACGAACTCCTTGCACGCTAATATTACGGATCTCAGTGACGTCAGCATGGACGAGGACGACAAGGAAGTGGAAGGTAAGAAAGAAAGTTGTAGGACAGACATTACGAGCGCGTGCGAGCGCGTGCGCGCGCGCGCGCGCTTCGTATCTTCTCTTTTCTTTTCTTCTTCCCCTTAGCAGTCACTGATGTTCTTTCAAATACAATTTCCAAGTGATTTTCCGTAGAAGTGAAAAATGGCCGACAAAATGTCACATCCTGTGTTTTTGTCATCATTTACATAGGCAGTTACGAGGCACTTTGTCGAGTCGAACGTGGCGGCTGAAAAATTACGCTTTTAACACGTTCATTGCCAAACTGAAAATTTGAATTTCGTGTGGAGGGCCAAAGTTATTTTTTCTTTTGTTTATTTTTAGTCGTTTTTTTTTTTGCACGATTGAACTGGCATTGAACTGAGTCTTTTCGAGGGTCCTGGTTTGTCACTCATAATAAAAAACAATCGCGTGAACGGCCGATTGGTGGAGGGGCCGCAACACGCGATATCGCGTGAACGGCAATGAACGTGTTAAAGTAATATTTTTAGCGATATGATCTCGAGATAATCTTCAATAGCGTTCGTTCCCCACGAAGATATTGAAGAAGATTCGATCGTCTGTTTTCACAGGCGGAGAGTACGTCGCGTCCCATAACGAAACGTCCGTCAACATCTCGTCGACATTGCTGCCGAAGGTGGCAGTGTGCGTTGACGGGAATCGCACCTACTCCTTAGGCGAGAAGGTCGTGCGAGGTTGCGAGGAGAAGTGCGTGTGCACCGAGAATGGCATCGTCAATTGCCAGCCGCTGTGCGTGCATCCTTACGTCAGAGCGGGCAAGGGTATTGAAGATCCTTTGTGCCAGGAGAAGACACTCACCGAGGAGCCATGTTGCGCCGTGATCCTCTGTGCCGCGGATTCCGGTACGTTTCGATTCGACTTTTTCCTCGACCTTAAGCTTCCCGGAGATTTCCAAGAGACCTTCAACGAACGTTTAGAAAAAAAGAAAAGAAAAAAGAATCTCTGGTAAAGTAACGATTCTTTGAAACGTCTAAAAAGAAGCGCCTTTCAGGACGCCTGAGGAAAGAAGGATCTGATAAAGTAAGATTCTTTCAGATATGCCTTAGAAGCGTCTGAAAAAAGAAACGATCCATTGAGGGTAGGCTTTTCAAAGTGTGTCTGTGGGGAGTTTGAGCCGCTCGCTCGTTGCTGCCTCGTCGAGCTGCTCGTCGATTCGCAATAATTTGAAAACCCATTTGCAAACCGCAGCTCCCGAGCCGGAGGAGACGTGCGTGTTCGGCAATCAAACGGTAGCCAGAGGGCAGCGTGTCGAAGACGGCTGCTCCAGGGTGTGCATCTGCGAAGCCGGCGGCCACTTAAAATGCCAAGCCAGGTGTCCGCCGAACGAGTCCAGCTCCATAGTCAACCAACACGACCGCTGCGTCGCGTTGGCTGATCCCAGGTAAGGGTGAGAGGCGCCTCTCACATCGGGCGAGGTCGCGGACGATCGAACCGCGTAGTGAAGTGAAGCGGCCCGGAAACAAGACCTAACAGCCAATCGCTCGCTCTTCAGGGATCCCTGTTGCACCATCACGCTGTGCGATGTCACCTTGGGCGATCACGAGATCAAAGCCGAGAATTCGACGGACCTGAGCGTGCACTTGATGGACGTGAAGGTGTTGAATTCGACGGCGATCAAACTGCGCTTGTCCGCCAAGAATCCCCAGGACGTCGTCATAGAGATCTCGCAGAACAATCACGTGTGGAGGCAACAGAAACCCGACAAAGGTAGGCAAATTTTTCAGCCCTGGACGGGACGGTCATTCGATGAGGTTCAACGGCTCGCTGGCGTGCATCGTTCACGCGTAACGCGTACCGATTCTCGGGGGAAATCGACGTCACGTGTGTATGCGTGACAACGATCATTTTTTATTCCTCAATTGTCGGGGACAAATTCTCTCGCTCGGCAGATTTCGAGAGGATTCGCGCGGATTCTGTCTAAAAAGACGTTCTCTTTATACACAATCCATAAAAAATACTTTATATACTTAAAAAATACCTTGTACTCTCTACAATGTTGCGAGTATATCGAATGTTATTATCGAACGAACTTTCAATTTAAATTCATCATCAACGAGAAACTTTCACAGGGTGACGAGGAGCACAAAGTCACACGTACAAAGTACTTATTAATATTCATACTTATTAACAGAATAATTAATGTTTGTCACACACAGCAGCCGCTTCACTTTGTTACAATGAGATATAGACTGTCTGCGACGGGCGACTTGCCTGCGCAAACAGTGGTCGAGCGAATGTGGTCAATTGCGAAAAACTCAGATTCCCAAGGATAAAGGAGCCACCGTGTATGTTGCAGACGGTATAGTCTCGACTTTGGAACCTGCGCACACGTATTACGTTCGCGTGGCGGAAGGAGCACGCACGAGCCCGGCGATTCAGGTGTTCCTGCCGGCCGAGGTGGTGAAGGTGACGAACGTCACCCACACGGAGAAGATGTCCGACAAGAACTCCTGCTACTACCGCGGCAAGTCCTACAAGCTCGACGCGGAGTGGTACGACGAGTGCATATACTTCTGCGTCTGCATGGAAAACGGCAAGAACGAGTGCGCCTCGATACAATGCCCGACGGACTTCGGCCTGGACGTGCTGGACCCCCATTGCGTGGACTGGGAAACTGTGCCCGCGGACTTTGTCCCGAAGGCACCGAACTGTTGCCCTCAGGTACTCCCTTCGTAGTCCTCCTTCGAGACTCTCACCCGCCGACGAAAGTTCTTGCGTTGCGACAGCTCCGTGTTGGAAAATACTTCTACTTACGTACTTTGATACGTGGTTTATTATTTCGCTGCTTCTCGCGAAAATAAGCAAATATCTTGCTAGTCTTGTCACACTGCCGGAGACGCTGGAGACGCGAATCGGCGTCTTTGGCTACTTCTGAAGCGTCAACTCGCTTCTTCAGGGGCCGGAGGAATGTGAAGGAACCCACTGAGGTTCAGATTCTGTTTCTGCGCTCCTTCATGAGAAGCAACGTCCTATTGAGGGGGAAAATCATGTTGGAAAATATTGCTAGCGCATTCATCAATTTTTATATCGTAATATTTTAATATTTCATACTTTATACCTCTCATATTTTAAGTAAAATGTTGCAACTGTATATTCGCGGTGTGTTAATGTTATGCAATATTCATATTATATTTCACGTTATATCGTATTACATATGAACATTACATTAAAATCTACATCGTATTATAGTTCTCGATGTGATATTGATCGAGAGATATCCGTGCGTCCTCGAAAAGGGAAACGTTTCTCGCGCACGGAATCGTTTCCCCTCGTTGACGAAAATTCTCCGCCGGGATTTCCTGCCGAGTTTGCACTTTCGCATATCAACGAGTCGACACTCTGCAGGAGGTGCGCTGTAGAAATAACGGCTCCTGCCTCTATAACGACGTCGTGTACGATAACTGGAGCAGATTGCCGATGAACGTCACCGGCTGCGAGAACGACTGTTTCTGCGAGATGGGCAACGTGTCCTGCCGCGCCGCTTGCAATCCTGTGCCAGCCTTGCCGCCTGCCAACCTGCAGTGTCCTTATCCGCCGATAGTGACGACTCATCCTGACAATCCGTGCTGCCTGCAATGGAGCTGTCCTCCTTCGCCAGCACACTCCACACTTCCAGGTAAATAACGGTTCAGGTGAAGGCGAAAACCGCACCTTCCAACGCCTTCCCGGCCAGATTGTTCTTAACCGTTGGGGCTGCACGCACTATTTGGGGTGCGAGACGTCTTAGATCCGCGCAATTCCCTGACTGTTGTTGACACGGTTGACTCGGGCGCGTGTCCTTCGGAAAACTCACCTCTACCGCTGCGACTTGCTGGAAGGAAGACGAGATCGTACACATGTAATCATCTCTCTCTTTAAGGTCTTCTAAGTCTCCGCGTATACGAATGCACACGGTGAAAAATTGCGTTGATGCTCTCTCCGACTTGCAAGCACACCGTCTTGAATTTTTGCAGCGATGTACACCTTAGAATCGGCTCCGGGTTTACTCGTCGGACTCTCGAGCGCCGCGGCCGATATTACGTTAATCTTAGACGTGCATTCAGTGAGACACCCCCCTTGTCTTCCCTCGATCATTCCCTCTGTACATACTCCAGAATAACCGTGGGCAAAGCTGTAAATGCATGCTTCATGTCAGCCGCGGCTGCGCTTGAAAAATGCGTAAGTTGGTTCCCGCTGTAAATATGCATGGACTATGGACAACCCGTGACCGATCACTGTGACAATCTCTGTGACAATGGACTTTACTCATTGCAGGAATGAACGTGACGACCGCGTACCCCGGCCCCTTAGCCACAGACACGTTCGATCGGCAAACGATTGACAGTAGCAAAAGACCGAATAACAAGTCGGAAACGCTCAGGCCCAGCCAGGAACCGGAGCGTGGCGCTTCCTCCCTGTGGCAAGACCCGAAAACCTATAAGACCCAACCAGACGTCACTACTCACGGACTTCCTCATTATCCCATGGACCCAGGACATCCCACAGTGCCTTACAATGGACCTTACAGTCCGGATTACGTGCCCACACACCCCACCGTGGAAAACGTCTTCCACTTGCCCGAAAAGCCGATGTCGCCCCCGAAAGAAAAGTCCAAGTCGAAATCCGACAGTAAAAAGCCCGTGGAGCCGGTAAAGCCTCACAAGGAGACGATCGATCAGTACTTCCCCGGTCCGTTAGCGCCCAATAGGTTCCCCGACAAAGGTTCCACTTCGACGTCCCCGTACTCGGTCAACGAGAATCAACACGTTCCAGGTTCGGTGAACCCGAACAAACTGCCCCCTCAGCAGAAGACCCATCTGATCGACCAGCCCCAATTCATTCCGTTGAATCCTCATCCGGATACGTCAGCAGTCTCAGACTTCCCTTACGTTTCTAACAACAAAGGGGGCATTCCCCCAATTGGCCTCAACGGCCAGTTCGATAGTCCAGCGGCTGGACTATCTCCCTATCGGGGCCCAGTCCCCGTCAAGCCCGACACCGTCGACCCCAACATAATCGTCCCGACGCTTCCGAAAAAGAAGGCCACGCCGAGCGATTTGTTTATCGACATGGACAAGTCGAAAGCACCCCCGGCCGTACTGCCTGGTCTGCCGAAACAGGGTCAGAGAAACCCCGAGCAAGAGATCTTGCCGGAGCAACTGTACCACCTGATAAACCTGCACCCCGGTTTGCACCAGCTCGATCAGGTGCCCCCTTCGGGCCACCCGGGTCTGTACGACCTGCACCAGCAGATCTCCGGTCAGAAACAGCCGTCCAATGACCGCGGGCAGTCCGATTTCTTCGGGACGCCGGCCTCCGCGTCGAAGAAAGCCGCCACCAAACCGCCGCGCATCTTCGCGCAAAAGAACGAGAACGGGCAGACCACTTATCACATTCACACGCCCGACATCCCGAGCTCCCCGCAGCAGATCGAGGAGCTGTTAGCGCACATCAGCCAACACGATCCCAATCCCGGACCCTTCCAACACTATCCCGGCCAACCAGCCATACCTCATAATGTACCGAACGGCCCGCCGCCGCCCACTCTACCGCTTCACATAGACGCTCACATACCACATTCAGGACTCACGCATTTGAACCATCCGTTCGCAGCACAAACGCCAAACCAGTCAGGTTCGTTCCTGATTACCTGAAGAGATAAGGCGCAGGACTTTCGCGGTGGCAGCCGCGTTCTAGTGAACGCGGCCGATGTTCCTCGCCGGGAGACCGAAACGATTCTTACGCTGTCGACCGCTGTTGAGCCCGCTCGCGAGTCGCGTCGAGGAGATGAATTTTTGCGCCGCAGAAATTGAGATTTCCTGCAAATCCGTCCAGCGACAATCGAAAAGTGCAATTCCGTCGGTCTGATCGCAGCGCCCCGAAAGCGAAATTCGCTGGGATTCTTCTTCTTCGGTCTGTCGCGATTCGTAAGCGCGTTTCCGTGTGACGGAAGAATCTCTTCAGTTTGCCGTAAGGAACATCGGCGCTTACACCAGATACGTTTGTTACCAAAAGTCTTGTGTAACTTTGTGTACAAGGAACATCGCGTTAATCTCGAAGCAGATCTTTTGCGAGTGATCGGAAATTTACAGAAACGCGTAGAGACGAACGAGTCGTGAGAGAGAATAGACTTCGCTTCAGACTTTGTGAGAACATACGATGAATCTCAGACCAAGGAGTGGTGAGAGGGGTCGATAGCTTCGGGGGGGAGGGGAGGGGGGGTAACAGCTCGCGAGTAACGCGAAAGAAGGAAACACAGTTGCTCATCGAAGACGACGCGATTATCAGAATTCATGAAGGAGAAAAGAAGAAAATAAAGCAGTCTCGAATGATTCGAATAATTCGAATCCTAAGAGAAAAGAGAATTCGATGCTATAACTTTGATTTGATGCTAATCGGGTTAATAATATCAATCGGGTGTTTCTCTGACGAAAAAAATTAGCTCATGCTCGTCATGCGTGTTATTATTACGTCTCACCACTCGCTGTGTGTCCTCACACATCCCTGCGTGGCGAGATCGACTCTTGCTACCACCGTGACGCAACGGGTAGCAACGAGAATAACAGGCGTCGTCCCGGCATATTTTAGGTCTGGACCACAACATTGTACCTCCAGGCTTCCCACTGGCCGGGGGTATACCTGGATTCCAAGCTGGGCCACCCTCCAACGAGGTCACCGTGCAAATACTGGAGGCACTGGATGAACATACAGTTCGGCTGGTGTTTACCGTCCCTCAGGTGCTCGTGGGACTGCACGGCAGGGTCGAGCTGCGATACACCAGCGACAAGACGTGAGTACACAAGACGTATGTGTATACGTGAGACAGATTAGCTATCATTCTGTAAGAAATCTCGCTGTTCCGCAGGAATTTCGATCCATCCATGTGGAAGCTACAGGTGTTCGCTCCCCCTCATGACCTGATCGCGACGCAGCAGCTGGAGTTCGAGCTGGGCGACTTGAAGCCGATGACCGAGTACAAAGTGAAGATCACGGTGAGGCTGAACGACCTCAACAACAGCCCGAGCAGTAAGATCTACAGCGTGCGCACATTGGAGAAACGCGCAGAGGAGACGACCTTACCGCCGCAGATCCCGATCGACGCTGAGCTACGGGCGATGGAGACTAACTCAAGCTGGGTCAACGTCATGTGGAAGAAGTTCACGGATTACGAGTTACAGTTTATCGACGGGGTGCAGCTGAGGTACAAGGAGCACGACGGTAAGGTTTACGCGGCGACCCCGCTGATTCATCGCTCCGTCACGAATTACGTGATTGAAAACCTGAGGCCGGCGACCAAGTACGAAGTCGGTATCTACTTCATACCGTTCGCCGGACAAACAACGGAGCTAATTAGCGAGAAAACGGTAAGACATTTGATCGCGATTATCGCGCCTTGTGTTTGGTCTCTCTCGATGGTTCTCGTCGATTGATCGTCCATGAAAACGGCTTAATCAAGAAACTAAACGACAAGTCTGGACTCTGATGCGACTCGCGTGCGAGAACCATCGAGGAATCTTATCGAGGAAGCTGATCGAAGCTAGAAAAATCCTTAATATCGTGGAGGTGTGTCGACACGATATTCTCCTCCTTCACAGATCAACGTAACTACGTCGATGGAGCCCGACCCCTACTCTTTCGACGTCAAGGTCGAGATTAAGACCGTCAAGTCGACGGACGTGGAAGTGTCATGGAGCGGTGTACCTTATCCGGAGGACAAGTACGTGAACATCTACCGAGCGATCTACCAGAGCGACACCGGCAAGGAGGACACCAGCACCTTCAAAATCGCCAAGAGAGACTCTCACGCCAAGACCGTGATTAGCGACCTGAAGCCTGGCACCAGATATCGCTTGTGGCTCGAAATATACCTGACGAACGGCAGGATCAAGAAGAGCAACGTCCAAGACTTTGTCACGAAACCAGGTGTCCTCTTACCAGCCACTGTGTCCCAACAAGGTGACGATCTTCTCTCGAGCAGATTCGACGTATTTTCCTTATTTCTTTTTCCTTATCTCAGTCAACTCACATCGTTAGACTAACCGTCTTTTATCGCTCAGCTGGAAAACTCGCGTCGTTCCCTCTTCACGAAGGGGACTACTACGGTCCTCTGGTGATAGTGGCCATCGTGGCCTCCCTGGCGATACTATCGACCCTGATCCTGCTGATGATGCTAATGAAGAGACGGACCAGCAGTAAGGCCGACATATCACCCCGTAAAACGACGTCGGCATACGACAATCCATCCTACAAGGTAGAATTACAACAAGAGACTATGGGTAATTCGCTGTTTTTGTTTTCTACGTAGTGCGAGATGAAAACGCATCAATACGACCGAACGCTCGCGTGTTAGTACAAGAAATTATGAAGATTTGTGTATGCGTCTCCTTTTCTATGAGGATTTCTCGTGCGATGAAAAACATATGGCCTTTGGTGCGTTTAACTATCGACAAACCTGTCTTTAGTCTTAACGAAAGATGAGCACTCGAGTGAAGAGTACTGTTTCGCAATGATGCCAACACAACATTGAACGTTGCCCATTTTCAGACCTGTGAGGACGCTGTCACGATATCCAACGGGAGGAACAAGATTACAAGCGACCACGAGATGACCACCATCAATTCGAATGCCAAGGAAGCCGCTTAAAGTTCTATAATTTATTGAATCTATATTTATTTATATATCGCCGCGCACACACGCCTCGCGAGAATCCGTCTAATGAGTCCGTCGTATGACGATGTATTATACGTACGTATATGTTAAGAGATACCGCCGAACGATCAATTAACAGTCGCGCCACTTACGTCGAGAATAATCGCAGGAAGTGACACATCCGAGCAACACATACACGCATACACGCCGCTGTGGAAGATGCAATACTTTTATCGATAGTTTCGAGATACTTAAACGGCAACGCATTTATGCATGACTCGCAATTTCATGCTGGTAACCGATGATTGAGATTGATCACACAAAGTTACGTTGTATTAAAACTTGTATATAGCGTAGATGTCGCACGACATTGACGATTTTAAATCTTCGATCTCGGGAGAGGATCGATCTCGGGAAAGGAAAGAAGAGGGAAAATAGACGAAGAGAAGGAAACACGAACAAATCTGTCCGACTTACCTGTACTTATAAACATTTTAATATCCACTTTTATATATATATATATATATATATATATTTATGTATATATATGTGTGTGTGTAAAAGTGGTATCTGTACTTAAACATTGTAATATCCATTTATATATATATATATATATGTATTCACGTATACGTTACTTGGTTAATACGTTTATTTTTGATGTATTTAATAAAATTAATTACTTAACTAAGACACCGTATAGGTAAATAGCTTCACGCGTCGTGTCTTATTGGACCGAGCGCGAGAGGATTTTGTACAGTTTATATTTGTATTTTTAGAGAGAGGAAATTTATAAAATAAATAACATTATTATATAAATTTGCGTCCGAGTCACACACCCGAGTAATTCTCCGAGTAATAATTCGGACGACGGTGATATACTCGTAAAATAACTTTATTTGCATTCTCCTCGAGTACAATGAAACATCGTTTAACGATATAAAGTGGCGGGAAAACATTTCCACGAATCTCCTTAGAGAGAGGTTTACATAATTGTGTGCGTTTGTACCAAGTGCCTTCTTAGTAAATGAGGAAAGACGGAGTTACTGGCGATGGAGGTACGCTTGTGTACCTTTGAAAATATTAGGTGTGAAAAGAAGAAGCGCACAAGAGAGGAGAACCATACCAAACTTTAAAGGTACTTCTTCAGAGTGTCTTCCATATCCAACGGTTCTGTATGCGGCTCAAATCTGCTCACCACTTGGCCCTTTCTGTCCACAATAAACTTGGTAAAGTTCCATTTGATTTTGCCATCTTTTTGCTCCTCCAGCCATTTCCACAATGGATGGGCATTCTCTCCGTTCACGTCGATCTTCTCGAACATGTCGAAGGTGACGTTATATCGCTGCACGAAATTTAAGATCTCCTCGTTCGTGCCCGGTTCTTGGTTAGCGAATTGGTTGCTTGGAAACGCGAGGATTCGCAAACCTTTCGTCATGTACTTGTCGTAGAGCTGCTGCAGCTGATTGTAATTTATGTCCGTGTAGCCGCAGTGGCTGGCGACGTTGACGATGATGAGCACATTGCCGCGATATTTCTCCAGGGGTACATCCTGACCCTTGATGTCATTTGCGTGGAAGTCGTATATCGAAGTAGCTGATTGATAATCGCTGTTCTGGTCAAACGTCTCTGACTTGACGATCTTTGAGAAGACGGCGAAAAGCAGGAATAACGACGTAATTCCTGTATTTGTGCAATACAGTCATCGGTTAACGTTATCACACCCGTGAAGAGTGAAAAACTAAAGATCATATCACGATCTTCACACTTCTTAAAGCAATATCTTTGCTATACCCGAGGCAGATTTTAAATACTTCTTTCTATATACAAAATAAATTTTGTACTCTTTGTGTTTGTTCTTTCCAAATCTTTAAATGTTTGCCTCAGAAATGAACATCGCAAACGAGAAATTTAAATACGAGAAAAAATCTCAATAAAAGCAACAGCAAGAAAATTTGCTTCATAACCAGAATACAATAAACAACTTAAAGGGGACATCAAAAATGAAAATGTGCTTTTGAAGTGCGGTTTGTTGCAATAGATAGTCCTTTGTGTCTATATTAAGAATATTAAGAATTCATACATTAGCTTCAGACACCTCTTACTTTTTTACAAGTTAAAAAACATGGAAATGTTGATGTCATCCGATTCAGTCGCGCTTGATAGCGCGATAGATTTCAAGGAAAGGAAAAAAAAGTGTTAAGTAGCAAAATGTTCCAAGTTTTTATAAAAATCGATCTTTCTGTCGTGCCACATTGATATTTCGGCTAAGACGACGTATGTTGCACGTTATTTCTAAAAAAAAATTAATATTACAAATAAAATACTCGTAATTTTAATATGGATCAATACAAATTACGACAGGTAACTCCGCAGGAAAATTCCAAATTGAATATAACTCGTGCGAATATGTTCTACCATTCGATTTAATCGCGTTTGTTTATTCGTTTAGAAATGATAAGTGTAATAAAATCAAATATTTTTAGCTACTTGTTGAGATAGACAGTTGCGATAGACGCAACTGTCACGAAGTAGCAAAAAAGCTAACTTGCAACGAGTGACTGTGAAACGAATGAGAATAAAATAATATTTTCATAAGTATACAATTTGTATATATTTAATAATATATTTTTTGTATAAATTCCCTTTCCCTCTCTCTCTCTCTCTCTCTCTCTCTCTCTCTCTCTCTCTCTCTCTCTCTTTCACACATATACATATAGACATACGAGCGCGCGCACGCATACATTTACAAATCTTAAATACTGAAATAAATAGAAATTTATATACACCACAAATATATAACATTTATAAAAATACAAAAATATTTATTTCTATTATTGCAACAAACCGCATTCCAAAAGCGCATTTCCACTTCTAGTCTTCCCCTTGTTAGTCAAAATTTCAGAATTTTTGTTTTTATAACCTTTGTGTTCACGTAAAACAAGGAAAATATACAGAACACATTTATAAAATATTATACATGACAATTACACATATCAATATATAAAGTACTAATGATGAAAATACATACAAACACGTCACAAGACATCCTGAAATAATCCTGTATGTGTTTAGAATATCCTAAACACATAAACACACAATCTCAAGATGTTTCGCGTTGTTTGTTTGGCCCATTATAAGTCCCATTATAAGTGAGATAAGAAAAGAGAATTACGCAAATTAAATTTCTCATTATTAAATTATTAAATCGTCATTAGCAATAAAATTGCACATGAGGAAATAACAGTTGAAATGAGCAACTAAAAATTCGAATCTTTCGGTCTACTCACGCAACATTCTGCAGGAAGCAGCAACTCCGAAGGTAGCCAAGCGCGTACTGAGGCTGCTCAGGTGCGGCTACGTGATATATTGTTACCGTAAAGCACGTTTATCGCTAAATAGAACGGCGTCACGATCGTACAAATAAGACGAAATTACGCGCGGTAGACACGTAATTTGAGTTATTACCTCCCAATAACATCCGAGCCGGAGATTCGGCAATATACACAAGCTCACCGATGCGCGCTCTTTGTTGCCTCATATTTGCTCGTTTTGTGGGACCTTGAAGACACATTGACCCACACCTACCTTTGTTCCCGAGGCGTATGCCGCGCCACGCGTTTGTAACGTCCACGCGATCGATACCTCGATACTCACAAGGCTATTTGCAGCTACGTGCAAAGTTAAAGACCCATCCAGGCAGAATCGCACGGTCGCGTAAAGCGTACGCGCACAGCCGGCAAAATCGATAAATTAAAGAAAAATCAAGTAAAACGCACCGTATCGTTACGCGCGTTACGAGCTGTATGAACGCCGATTGACATTTCGATCATAACGGTGGCTTTCGTCACAGATTCGATTTCAACTAACCGACAATTACAACTCAGCCGGCAAAGTTATCAACATGGAGGATAAAACGCTGTTTATTATTAAAGAAAGGTGTAAGAAGATTCTCTTGTTCTCTCGTTACGTTCTTTCATTGTTTGTAATGTTTTTGTCAGTCGAATATATCGTACCGCTTTATTTTGTTAACATACGCAAAATTATTAATTGTTTGGTTATTGGACGAAAAGTTACACAAATACAGAAAGTACTACTGCCGACTCTGTCGGTTAGTCGTCGCTATAACTGGAGTTTGACATAACTCACTCTCATGTCGTAGAATTGTCAATGAAACTGTCTCGCAAAATATGAATTGTGTGAGGCGGACTTAACTTTGGTCGAAGATCATTTTTTACGTTGCGCTGCGATGGAGTCGGAACCGGTTCTTTGCTTTAAAAATGTGCTCTGGAAATCTTAGGACACAACTGGTCCCTCCGACTTGAAGATGGGCGATGCACGATCGATCGATAATCGATTCTTTCGTCTCGTTGAAGGATCGATTGTGCTCTCGATGTTTTCAAATTCTATTAATTTATACGTCTTTCGCCAAGCTCTGATTAATCTGACCGACAATTAATTGGCAAAATAACTAATTGAAATGGGTTGCTTGAAGCGACAAGAGGAAGATTACATGGCGCCAACGTATGGAGAATACGAAGGCCTGAATGTTTACCTTTCTCTGTTGAATGTAATTTAAATAAAGCGTAGTGTCAGGTACTATCTTGATTCTTGAGTTTCTAAATCTTTTTTTTATTACTCCATATCTGTTGCTATTTATTTTGACCCACAGCTTCATATTTTAGCCGCGATAAGCGGCTAAGAGAGCGTTAGCGCTCAGCGAGATTTTTCTGATATTTTAAATCCTGTAAATTTGACAGTCTTTAATAGCATCTTATCTTATCTTATCGGTGATTTAATTTTTTTCTGGACAAACTAACGGGTTTTTTGTGCTATCGTTAGATGGCGTTAGGTAGGCTGTTGACAAACTGCATAGTGGTACATAACCTAGAAATACAAACACGACCGTTCGCAAAATGGTAAGTGGATACGCTAAATTTTATTATTATGTATTTTTTAAATATATACGATTAAGTGATATATTTGACGTCATCTGATAAAATTTATTTTTCTTCAGGCACGAAATGCGGAGAAGGCTATGTGAGTATATGCAGTTTTTCACTTGCATTTTCAAATTTTTTACACGACCTATAAACTGTTAAACCGTTTTATGATTTTTAATTACTAATATCGCTGATACTTTTAGGACAACGCTTGCTCGTTGGAGAGCAGCGCAAAGTAACGAAGGAGCAAGGAAAGAGCAGGAACGGAGACCATACCTAGCCTCAGAATGCAGAGATCTGCGCAAGGCAGAAAAATGGAGAATGCAAATAATTAGAGAAATCGCAAAGAAAGTTGCTCAAATTCAAAACGCCGGACTCGGAGAATTTCGTATTCGTGATTTGAACGATGAAATAAATAAGTTGCTTAGAGAAAAGCGACATTGGGAAGCACAGATCAAAGAACTCGGTGGGCCTGATTATTCCAGAGTTGGCCCTCGCATGTTGGATCATGAAGGACGTGAGGTAAGTGATTGTAATTTGTATAATCTTTACAACATGCTTTTCGTGACTCAGTAATGAGTGAAAAACTTTTTTAACAAACTTTGATCTACCAACAGGTGCCTGGCAATAGGGGTTACAAGTATTTCGGAGCTGCCAAGGAACTACCTGGTGTCAGAGAATTATTCGAGCAAGAACCGCCGCCACCTCCTCGGAAAACTCGCGCGGAATTGATGAAGGACATCGACGCGGACTACTATGGTTACATGGACGATGATGACGGTATTTTGATACCACTGGAACAAAAAGCGGAGCAAGAAGCAAGAGAAAAGTGCATCAACGAGTGGGTATCTCACGAAAAGGATCCGGAATCCACGGACATTGAGATCACGGCGCAGAAACCCATTCCTACGCAGCAGGATATTCAGGAAGCTTTATTAGCTAGGAAGAAAAAAGAGCTGCTGGACAAGTATGGCTTGGACTGAGGCCTGAGTGCTGAAAGCAGTCCGCGCGATCGTGTACATAACAGTAATTATCTTTTATATAATTGAACAATAATAAATATATATTCGTAAATTTATTGGTTTAATTATATATTAGAATACATTTTTATAAAACGCGATGGGGGGGATATGATAATTATTGTTAATTTATAAATACGTAATAACATTGATTAAGGTAATTAGTTTGTGCAGTAGACATTCAAACTTGAATTGATGCTTATCGAGAGAAAAAACGGGTGCTGTAGATAAAATATAGATCGAAATCCAACGGTAGTCTGTTTATAATCTTCGCGACCTGGTGTCCCCTTACTTAATCTCGTCTTCTCTTCTCGTACCTCCTCGTGACAGGAAAATGGGTGAAATACCGTAATAAAATAGAACGACCGGGGCAGAGTGTACGCGGTACGTGTAACGTCGTAACTCCGTAATGAAATCTAGAAATCGTCGCACACACTTATTTCTCCCGTAAATGTATCCTCGTTATGTGTTGCAAGATAATCAACGTGTTGGAATGCTCGACTTTGTCACTTGTCGTCTCGATACTGCAAGCATCTACCGACAGACGAGTCCTACCTAATTCTGCAGCATGTCCACTATACGAAGCTAAGGTGACCAGATACCCGAGGAAAGGAAAAATAATGTCTTACCGCTTATTGTGTCTGATGTTTCTTACACGTACACGCACACGCACGACTACTACGCACACTCATACGTCATTTCTAAAACTTCGATACAATAACGGAAATTGTACTAGCCGCAAATAGAAGGACAAGTCAATCGTTTAATTTCAAAGCTTGAACGGAATCTTACTTCGATGCTTGAATGCTAGGTGCAAGAAAATCCTCGCACTTTTTCCCGAGAATGTCTAGAAGGATTCATTAAATCTCCTAAAAAAGGACGGGGAGCTCCACGGGACCCCGGTGTGGTGACTGAAGGTAAAAAAACTAGGACGTCTGGTCACCCTATACGAAGCCAGCGGCGTCGACTTTTTATCACGCGAAGTGTGAAAAAACGCTGTTACGGTAAGATTAACATTATCACGATTATGTTACATCAGATTCGAAGAGTAAAAGGCCTAAAAATTACCCTGAAAAACTATCCGCTAATGAATTACTTCATGCCGACTGGAACTCTTTGAGAATCCCACTAAATTCCAGCTCGCGTTATACAAAACGAATGATCAGTTATCTCGAGAGATCAGCTACCTCTTTTAATTCATTTAGATAAACGTAATTCTCGTGATCTCTTCAGCATCGTGTCGTTTATAAACAGACTGTACATTATACGATGATACATCGCTAGGTCTCAAAAGTGCTCTCTCTTCCACTCTCCAATAATACCAGCTATGTAAATCATACTAATGCTGTAAGGACCGGAAGGAAGTTGTTCCAACTTCTTGGTAAATTAACTGATAGTTATAAAATCATATATCTGTCTTTGTTTTTCCTTCAACTTAGACGGCCCTGAGTGTGTCGTAATTTATATCTCGTATTTAGCACCAAACGAAAGCTTTTGCATTCACAGCTCAAGGTACGTCCCATTCTCGCACAAGACAAGTAAAATTCGCGATTGCTACCACTTGTGACACTCGACTCTCGAAAAAGAATGGGACGAAAATTAACGAGCATCTTCGAAACTCCTTCCTTTTCCATCGAGAAAACGATTCAATTTCAAGTTCCTCTCTGAAACGCTGAATGCAGATGCGGAAGGAACTCGCGCTAGAAGAGCATGATGAGAAAACCTGCCGTCGAGGAAGCACTTGGGAGACCTCGCGGTCGCGGTTTTACCCCTAAGACGTAAATGACAGAATAGTTCGAGCATGGATTAATAATCACGATGAAAATTTATCACTAGAGGCTTGAAAAAGTCAAGCGTTAAATAATTCACAGCATCTGTTTGTCCGTTAATCAGTCACCGGTTTCGTCCGTTGATCCGGGGGTCCCCTTAATATTATCCCTCTTTCTCTTTTTTTTTTTTTATTTTCTTTTTTCTTCTTTTGGTCTAAGCCTACCCCTCACGTTGCATCACCACTGTCATCTCCTTTGTATCCGCCATGACACGGCGGTAACTATTCGATTCGGTTAATACGAATGTTCATACGGATGTTGCAAGGACTCGCGTGGCTGGAGATCTCCAGACGCCTCCTTTGAACATATCTGAAAAGCAACTCGAGTGTGTACTCATAACTACTCTTTTTTCAGACACTCGTATCGACCGAGGAGAAGCGCGCGGATAATCAAGAGTCTATGATCTCCGTTGTCGAGAGTAACAGCTAGGCACCTGATACTGACAGGCGCGAGTTTCTCGTACAAAATGCCCGAACAGCGAAAATGTTACTTATGGCGCGACATATCGAAATCGCGACGCCTTAACGGTACAGTGTGCAATAAACGCGGCGGGAACCCCCGTTTGCTCGTCGAAAAACTTTCTCTAATATTAACGTTACTGATTATAACATCTCTATCTAACGTACTCATGTACTCGTATATGTTTCTAATTCGAGTTACAGTTATATCGACTCTACAATCACAATCTGCGTTTACGGAGTGCGTTTTGCGAGTCATTGTGCGTCATTGAATTGTGTGAATCCGCCCCGCTCGTACAAGTCATCCCGATCACCCCCGATCGAGGTATCTTGGCCTGAAATCACCATCATCGTCATCGTTGTCAACATCGTCATCATCGTCGTCGTCGTCGTCGTCGTCGTCATCGTCGTCATCGTCGTCGTCGTCGTCGTCATCGTCGTCGTCATCGTCGTCGTCATCGTCGTCGACGCCATGGCGCCAATTGCCGCCCGCGCATGTATCAATCCATTCTCGAACCATCTCAAGACACCAACACCCGTGTTCTTAATCTCACAGCTTAACGCCACTTACTCGCCGCTTCTAAGCCCGTTCCGATTCCGAACTCCTTCAGACATATCTGAACGAAGCGTAAGATGCCGGATTTGCATTAGGATGAAAGGTCTCGCGGCTAAGTGAACCGAACTAATCTAAAGGTTAATGAAGACCGTCGCGTTATGTATAAAAATGAACATAAACGCACAAGCATAGCGTCTTGGCGAACGGGACGGCCAGCATGATCGTTGCCAGTCGCAACAGGGACTAATAGCGAGAGCCTTCTCGGTATTGGTCAGGTGGCGATTCAGGGCATATATTATGGATACTTGTCCAGATGCGATTTCGATCGGAAAATAATTCCGTTTTCCCTAGAAAACACGATAGAAATCTAGAGGATAACTTAACTTAATTCCGAGCGAGTCCGTAATACGTGCCCTGTAGTGCGATTCTTTAACTTGTTATTGGAGGAGTTAACGACAGTTTCGTTATCGTTGCGCAGCTTTTCTACGGTATACAAAAGCTGCGCAACGATAACGAAAGTGTCGTAAACTCCAATAACGAGTTACAGAATCGCACCATTGCTGTGTTATTCTTCAGCCGACAAGACGAATTGCCGTGTATTATTTCGCCGAGTTCGACGTTTTCATCGACGGCAAGTGGCGGTCGACCTCCTTCTCTCGGGATTGACTGTCGAGGCACTTGCGCTCCGTTCCGGTAAAATGTCTGATCTCCGGCTAACGATACACCGCGAGTATAATGTCATGAATACACCGAGATACACCGGACAGTGGAAATCGGATAGCTGTGTACGTTTGTACGTTAAATGCATGGCGAGAACACGGGCCCAACGTTTGCAATATCGATTCGTGCGAGCAAACACAAGCAAATCGAATATCCGTCGAATGTACTATAAGATGGGTCAATATTGACAAAACGACACAGTAATAGCGATGATTCATAATTTGAAGAACAACAACGCCGTTGCCGAGATATTCGGACGGTGTGTCCACACAATGCGACTATGCGTCTCGTGAAGTAGAAGAGATTTTACGGAGAAGGAAAAAAGACAAAAAAGAGACTTATAAGAAAAGTAAAGCGAGAACACGTTCTTCGGCGAGGCAGAGACTCATTAACTTCTCTCCCGATGAAATTTCGCACTTAAAGCTTAGAGCTTAAGGTAGCCGAGGTTACTTAGCGATGCAAATCAACAAAGCTGCAAGTGCACGAAAAGCACTGAAAAAGAGATAACGTTGAAATATCGAAAATGCTTATATTATCGATATGGCGTTAACTCGCGCGTTTGCTCAGCAGTTCGCGCATTCGAGTTGCGCGATTGAGAGAGAAGAACGGCAGACCGAGGTGTCTCAACAATTTCGTTATTGTTCTGCAAAGCGTCAGACACGATCGCACGATGACAATTCACTGTGCCGGCTGTCTTGTCTTGTCTCAAGGGTGGACGCACGAATCACCTCCAACATTGTTCTCCGCGCGAGCGAATGCAAAGTCTCCGATGATTCAACTGACCGTCGCACGAGTCGAAAGTTCCGTGCAATTTTACCCCCGGGTTTTTACCTTTCTACCAATACGCACAACAATTTCCCAGTTTCGTCGACTCGAAAAACACCGGCGTGGCCACCCTTGCGGTATCTTACAGTACGGTGAAGTCGAGAGATGCAGATCGCCCGTCTCGGGACGAGACGGCCGTTCGAATCCTGGCCGCTTGAACTCCGCCTCACGTTCCACGACAATTCTCCGTTTAGCGTGGCGCGTGGCCTAAAAAGGGTGAAAGGCACAAAGTAAAAAATAAACGGTTCAGATTGGCTCAGGCACATATCGAGCCGGTGCGCGTCGGTCGACAACACCGCGCGATCACGTCGGGGCCCTTCGACATCGAAGACAACCCACCCGCTCTGCTCCCACCAGCGTATCAAAAAGGGAATGTACTTGGTACATTTAAACGCGAGAGTTTGCAACTCAGAGATTTACAATTATCTCAAACAGCATCCCGAACAACAGAAACAAAAGCCCGAGGAACCTCTAAGAGGGCGTCTAAGAGTTTTCTCCCGCGCGGTCGCAGGGGACATCGTCGGAACATTCCCCTCTGTGGACGCCCTTGAACGGGGGGGGGACACCACTTGAGGAGGGAACAAAGAAACAGAACACTTGCGTTTGTCCAACAGACGCCCGAGAGAACGTTGCTGAGTCGTCTGAATTCGCGACGCCATTCGATACCGGCCGACGACTTCGTCGAACGGACATCTGAGAGATCTAGAGGACGTTTCCCGGACGTCTCCGCGATGTTAACAGACACACTCGTTCCCGTCCGACAGACGTGTGCGAGAAGTTAGCGCAACTTTTTCTAGGACATCATCGTGCGTGCACACTGTTAGACTCGTGTTTGACAAACACGTCCGAGAGATCTCGGGACGTTTCTCGTGGATGGTCCTTACGAGATACTGTTATACGCTCGTGTTGATGGTCTAATTAACAGACATCCAAGAGGTCAACGGGATGTATCTTTATGAGACGTCGTGATTGGACATTTGCGTTGTTCGGGATCCGACTTGCGATTGACAGATCGACTGGAGTATTGACTTCCGTTGTTCTTTGACCGGGCAGTATCTCCGCGAGATAAGGAGAAAGTAGTCGAGATCCCTCTCGAGACAAGTCCGCCCCGCGCGAGAGCGGCTGTTCCTTCCCCCCGGAAATGCGCGTCCGTTTTCTCTCTCTCTCTCTCTCTCTCTCTCTCTCTCTCTCTCTCTCTCTCTCTCTATCTATCTATCTCTCCCTTTCTCCTTTACCCTTCGGCGAATTGCCAAAGTATCAAATCCGGTCCGTCCGCGCTCGAACTGCTGTTTCGAGAATCATCAATCCGTGGCAGGCGCGTGCTCAGGGCTGCTTCAAGGGCGCAACAGCGAGTGCCAACGTTGCACCTGCGTCGGCTGGCGCGCCGTCCGCATGTCATTCCAATGCTGCAACTCCTCGGACCCGGAGCTGTTGAGACCGAGGCAGAGCCAGCCGATCATCTCCCGTCCCTTTCTGCCCATTCCACCTCGCCGGCGATTATACACGGACAAGAAGAGCGTCACATCCCCCAGTTGGAACAAAGCAACCTGCAGCAGAAATTCAGCGTACAGCAAGAGCGCAAGATCCTCTTTGACCTTTTAAACGGTCGTCGCAAACGAGGGATCTAATAGACTTATAATAGATTAGACTTTAAGAGTCATGAAGATATGAATTGAGAAATAATATTTAACTTTATCTTTTCAGAATTATCTTGAACTCATCAAAACTCGGGTTTTTGTCAACGAGCGAGAGTTGGATTCTCATAAAGTTACCTGAAATATGAAAGTTTCCTTGTAGAGAGGATTTGGCTGGGCACGCTTCAGCCCTGTCTTCGACCGGCCCATCTCGTGACCGTTGCTGTCGACCAGGGCCAGCTTCACGTAAGTGTCAGGTGGTTTTGTGTCGTTTCCGCCGCCGCCGCGGAAATGGGAACCCTTGATTATCTCCACTGACAAGCGGCCTGTCGTACCGTTGTATGCCAAACCGATTAGAATCTCCGCGACACTGCCGCCCTTCATGCTGCTGCCGTAAGGTGGTACGGCAGGTGAGGCGTACGACTGGACCGACTGCTGAGATCCCGTGGAGTCGCTGCGAGTAAGACTGCTGGTGGTCCCCCAATCCTGTGCCTAGAAACATGATGCAATTATAATACCATGTGCACGATTTATCAATTATGTCAATCGAGATACGGTAGAACACTGCAAAAAGATTATAGCTATAAGTGAATATATAACTCTATTATATATTTTAACCTTTTTAATATAATTTAATTTCTTACGTGTAGCTGACTCAGTTTTTTTTTATCGTTTCAATTTGGATATTATTATAAAAGTATATTTCATATAATTATAATATACAAAAGAATATCGCACATTCATATTGAAGAAATACATTACAGATCATCAGTCACGAGGAAGACTGGCGAACTTCTTACCGAGGAGGAAAGCGGCGGCTGAAGAGTCAACCAGAGGGTAGTTTCTAGTTGGAGATTGATCTGGTCGAAAGACACCCTGGCTTCGCCCAACAATCTCTCCCGACGCATCATCCTGCCGCCCCAAAGATATACTCTGAGCCGCACTCCCATCGCATTCACGTCCTCCGGATTCACACGAGGAAGCAAGAAGCTCTCCATGTACTGCGGGGACGTCCCTTGGCGGACTCGAGTTTTGCGTCTCTGTTTCTTCGACGGTAAAAGGACCAGCCGTACCTGGCTGCCGCCGATGCCGGGTGGATAGTTTCGACCTTGCAGCACGTGAACCTGAGGGAGACAATGGATCAGTCGAGAGGATAGTAATTGGCACGGGAGAGTCGTGCGAATTAGAACTGGAACTAGATTTAATGTCATGAAGCAAGTATACGAACTGTCATCTCGCGCATCGGGGCGTCGTATAAGAAAGCGACTTCCAGACCGCCGATTTCCTCTGTAGTCGTTGTGCCCATCGTCCTGATGACGTCATTAGTCGTCGGCTCATTTTGCTCGACTTCTATTTCCTGCTCCCTACTGTCGAGTATAATGCTAGAAGCTCCGACTTCCACTACGCACTACAAGACAAAACGAGAGACATGATGAATTCAATTTTCTTTCCTGCTACGCTGCCACGAACGTCTTCTTCAAATCAACGTCACTTCAAATGCAACTTGTGTGCTCTCAACTGTATTAGACCGTTTTGCCATATTCATTTAAAAAGAGTATATAGAACACATTGCCACACATTTTAAAATTATATACTTGAAATTATATTGGCTAGTTGGCACGAGCTATTTAGATTAGAGATGATTGTAAAATTCTTCAAATTATCTTCCTGATTCCTCAAACGATATTCGAGGATATTCTTTTCAAACGGATTCGAGAGATCACCTGTTGTTGATCTGCCGGAGGGTGTTCCTCAGTGCAGCTGCTGGAAGTCGTCCCAGCATCTAGAAACAATAAACACATTGGCAAACCGGAGGGAAACTATAGTTGCTAGTTATTCCTAGAATACTAATTGAAATTCAGTCATCTTCGCTCGGTAGTATCTTTGCTTTTAGAATAGAGTCGCATCAATGTTACTCATTATTGCCTATTCTTAATATTCCAAGATTAAGTTAGATTGTGTCGCGTTGTTACTGACCCACGATGGTGGTCGGTCCATCTTCCGCTTGGATAGTCAGCGTATCCGGCGGAGGATGCGAGCGCGAATTCAATCGTCGTAGGGCGTCTTCCTCTGAATCGGAGCTTGTTTCAGGATCCGAGTAGGAGAATGCCTTCCCTGTCGGACGAATGTGCTGATTACTGCGAACTGTTCGCGCCTCGAGGAGACAGATATCCGAAAATCCCCAGGAATTTGGCAAGCAGTAATTCACCGTGATCAATTATACAATTTCTTCGGACTGTTTGCAACGTGACAGTTTGTCGGATAAATTTGGAATTGACTGTCGCGGAAGCTCGAGGAGACAAGATTGAGATTATTCCCCGCTCAAGAGTTCCAAGTGGACCAAATCATCAAAAATTAATTGTGCGCGCCGAGGGGAAAAGTTTCATCTACTTTCGGATATCGTCGAGACAAAAGCGAGCAGGCAGTTTACGAGATCGCCGCGGAGATAAGGACGGAGGGCGGAATAAACCACTGGATCATGTACCTATGTTTTTCGAGATTTGAGATGTGGAGCTGTTGGTGGACTCACAGAGAGGCACACAGACTCCGCCGAAGAGCGCGGTGGACGAGGGCGGCGTGAAGCACCACTTCCGGGATAAGTAGAGAAAGAGAGCCAGTAGTAGGACTATGAAACCAGCAACGGCACCCAGAACTGCAGTCGCTTCCACAGGTACTGAAATAGCCCCGAGCGAGGATCGGCTTTAATACGATTTGCATAACGGACAAGAAGCGCGCCGTCGGATCCTTTTTTCCTCCCCGAGTGTGCCGATCAATCTCCACGCTCGGACAGAGAGAGAGAGAGAGAGAGAGAGAGAGAGAGAGAGAGAGAGAGAGAGAGAGTTTATGTGAGAAAAGTGAGTATCAGTTGCAGGTTTCAACTGCGGACTACGCGGAGCTGGAGAGACGTTTCGGTTTGGTCGAGCCGGAAAAATATCGAGATTTTTAAAATGATTCAATTTCCCGAAAACCCAACTTCGTAACATCGAACTCCGAATATTCAGACAATTTTACCGAAAGTACAATTTCATCGAAACAATCATTGTTTAGTGACGCGTATACGACAACGAGAGGGCAGAAATAAAATGCAGGTGTTTTGATATCTACATGAAGTGTGCTCAAACGGGGATATTAATACACTTGTATATATTATTTTTGAAGTAGTAGTCTTCAGAACAATTGTACACTTCGAGAAAATTGTACTTTGAGATATTGTCTCGAGAAGATCGATCGAATTAAAACGACGAACATATTTTCTCGTGGAGATTTCTGTTTCCCCGAGCTGAATTTGCTTCATAAGGATGAGGAATCCTGGTTCCTTTCAGCAAAATGCGTTTGTTTCCCTCGTCGTTCAATTCATTCATCATCGAACTCTTTCCTCCGTGCGACTTATCGGGAAATCGTTCCGCTTTTCGAACTTGGGAATTTTGATTTTTCAGGACAACCGTACGTTCGCCAGATACTACGTCGATTGATCGTTAATCCTGCGCCCCCCCCCGTGTTCGGATCACCCACGATTGACCGAGCGGCGAGGGACTACGGAAATAGCGTTCTATTTCGAAAAACGCAACGAAAGAGAAAAAGCGACAATCAAGCGAGGATTATCCAACAATCGTCGTCGAGCTGAAGCGACATTTTGCAAACTCGAGACGTGACTCGACACGATCTCCTCTCCCGATAGCCGCCACTCTCTATCTAATTTCTCAAGAGACACCTTTTAATTCGTGACATAAGAGAGTATTTGCTCCGGGGTGATACATATTTTCTTACGACGTCGGATGCGCCGTCACGTGCTAATGAAACAGAAACTTCCGATAGCCCATTAGCGCGATCAAGTTTATATTGATCCTGCTACGCCTGTAGTACGTCCTTCCGACATCATCGATTTTTTTCTTTTTTCTCGCGAAGGAGGACGCGCGTCTCGAATATTCGAGTGCATAAAACGCTCCGAGCAGCCGCCGCAGAATCTCCTGTTTCCCCTTCACTTCTCCTTCGTCTTTCCACGTGCCGCGTTCAAGCGACTTCGCTCGACATCGGCGGAAAGCGGATTAATTAACGCACGCTCCGCGGGCTATCGCGCGTGTGCCCGATAAGCGGTTATCGTGAAAGTTGCCGCGCACTTTAACGATTCATTACTTCCGCGCAAGATCCCCGGATGAATATTTTGACCGAGCGCCGGGAGAAACTGCACAGCGGCGGCCGTCGACAGTTTAGCCGGCTGATCGATTCAGCGATTGTAATCTTTTCTTAAGTAATCGATATGTAATCCTCCGCCGCTTCATAATTCAGCGACTCGTATGAATAATTTAAGTACGCACACACTGTCATATAATATACAACATTAGAACTCCCTCGGCGTATTTCACAAATTTCTCAACGTCGAAGCGTCGCTCGGACGGAAGTTCCTCGGCCGCTTCATAGGCTTTTATCAGGTTCGTTCGCGAGATGTTAGAGTCTTGGCGCACAGAAAAATGTGAGCGACTTCACCAGCCGTACTTGATTACTCTCTCTCTCTCTCTCTCTCTCTCTCTCTCTCTCTCTCTCTCTCTCTCTCTCTCTCTCTCTGACCAACGAATACTCGACTACGACTAGCTAATTTGCTTACTGTTTACAGATTTCTGCGCAACGTGAGCCTTACCCGGTGACATCGGCAACAGAAGAACCGTACGTCTGTGCGAGCGGTAGACGATAACAAACACTACGCTACGCGAATCGGCTCGCGAACACATATCTACCGGGTGTCTCACGAGTTCTTTCTTCTCTTTGCCGCGAATCAGTGCGGCAAGGTTCAAATCCTCGCGATCGAGCGAATTTCGTGGCCGAGCGGGGAAAGAAATGCGGGGAGAATCGTCCTGTTACAATCGAGAAACCGATTTTGCGAGTCCCCGAGGTCGCCGACGTGTCGAATCCTCCCGTCTTGCTTCGGACTTGGGATTTTGGCCAACTATACACGCATATCCGACGTATATATGTTGTATCGAGCGCGTTAACGCGGCGACGACATATTACGCCGTAATGACCTGGAATAATTTATTATCGCTCCAGTTGTGACACAAACTACCCGCGGAGTACGATATTGCGCAGCGCCGGCACGCACGTTCCCCGTCAACGTGCGACGAAAGGGAGTAAAAAAAAAAGGGAAAAGAAAAGAAAAGGACGGTAGGAATTATTCACTGTCGCCAGCCGCGGCCTGTTCGATTTACGACGCGCGCGATCGCTTCGCCTCGACGACGCTTGTCGCCGTTGTCCGTCGGCGTCTCGGTGCGCCGCGTTCTTTCCGTTGTGTTGTTTCACCTCCACCAGCGTATTGCACTTTCTCCAAATTTGAGAATCCGCTTGCGCAATGCGGATCGCTGAGACTCTCGATCGTCCGGAGCCGTCGAAGGCTCCGCAAAAATCAATGTCGAATTATCCGACCGACCGATAGGGCATTCGGAAGTGGCGTTGCCGACTCCTGACAGCCAGGACGCGACCGTCGACGCGTCCCAGCGATGCGGCGACGGTCGCGAGCGAGGTCGAAGCCGATGGCTCTCTGAGGGACGGGCTCAATTTCTGAATCAAGGCTCACGATTTGCACTGTCATTAACGCTACGTGCTGATCGTTCCCGTTCACAGTATCCCTTCGTTCGCAATAGGACAGCCGGTATGCCTAAGCACGGTCTCTGGGATCGTCGTCGAGGTGACATAGACCCGGCTGAATAGTGGACTTACCCGCTAAGAAGTGGTCTGATCCAGCCAGAATCATGCTCGTCCGCGGTGTCACGTTAAAGTTTCCTTACGTGGCGCGGTAGCGCGGCCCGTGGTTGCCCCTCGTAAAATAACGAATGCATCATCCGCCCTGGCTGTCCCTAAGCCAGGCGGTTCCCCGTCCGCTCGCGAGATCGGAGGAAGCGTGGCTGGCTGGCTGGCTGACTTCGGGCTGACCGCACAAAATAATACGTGGGCGGGGGTGTATACACAGCACTCTGTTGCTCGAACCGCGACGCTACGCGACGACGGGGTGCGTGCGCCTGCTGCACCGAGACCCGATATACACGCCTGCGCACACCGCTCCTGGCCATAACGGCTACGTGTGTCGCGTTGCCCGCCCTCAGGCGCAAAGACCGCAGCACAGGGGCGCGATTAAAAAGTTGTGCGATGGAGAGCGGTGACTTCTACTAACCCTAAGAAACTCGGAGTCGCGTGATCGAACCGTTCGAAATGTTCAAGCCGGTGCCGAAGTACCGAGTTTTCCGAACGTTTCAAGCCGCTTGATCGATGACGAACGATCAGATCGATTGGCATACAGCAATCGACAGCGAGCTTTCGCCGTGTCGGACGACGTTCCAGTATTCATTACGAGATTAATATTCATCGTGTACATGACAAATGAGCAGTCTTTGCTTATCCTTTATTCGCGATACATATCCTGATTTTGCTGTTGTATTACATGAATTCCCGCTCCTATCTGCTCGCGCTTCAGCACGCAAATATCGATACCTCGGAATCTCCTTACTTCGCACGCGCGCTACGGCACGTTCGTGTGTTCATTCATGTTTCGAAGCAGTGGCGACAGTGATGTCCGGCGTGAGACGACAAGAACAGATGATGACTGCCTCATGCGTGCGCGCATAACTTTCCAACCAAATACATATTCCACTGAAATAGATATCAAGAGAGGAAATTTAGCGTATTCATTGAACTTTTGAAAGAGAGAATAGCAAGAGATATGAAATAAAGTATAGCGTAACTATGAGGAAGAAAATATCACATCTCATTAATGTAAATAATAATAATTATTAATATATTGCGACTGCAGTTCAATTACAATACAAACACCAATATTTCTTATAAGACGTGAGAGGAAAACTTTAAGAAAATTTTATCAGAACTCACAGAAATTGTTACATTATACAAATTATAAAACGTGAAATATATAATTATAATAAAAATAAAATCTTGGTTCTTCTTGGGACTTTCCTGGAATTTGATTCTAAGCTTCTATAATAAGCTAAGCAATACATTAAAATCTTAAGTCAGATGCAAGCCGTTAATTGCCCCAATTTTTTATTACACCGTCTTTTTCTATCAATTAATTTGAACAACTTTTGTCTAAAACATTTTTTTATTTGCCTAATATTTTTTGAGATTATTTAAGGAAAACTTGATAACTTTTTCAATATTTAATTTACGATATCTCGCTAACTATTTGTCGAAAGAAAAAGTGGTACTAGACCTTTTTACTCTATTTAGTCTCAAGAATATATTGTTACAACAACGCCCTGATTTTTGTTAACTTACTGACCTTTGGAAATTTCAAAATCATCAAACTGATGATTTTAAATCGACCGATGAAATTGACCATTAAAATAACACCAAACACGTCATAAATCGCATAATTTTTAAATAGATATGCAATATTTGTATTATATATTTATAAATTATTTATAAGTTGTCCGATTTGTGTCGTGTTTGGTGTCATTTTAATGGTAAAATATCTCATTAAGCCATTGTAACCATTTTCAAATTTCGATAACACGCAAAACACAAAAGTTATAATTTTTATGTCATGAGATATTTAAATTCGTGAATTCAGTGCTGCAGAGAGATTCCCAACGTGGCGAAAGCGATAGCGAAAACAAGAGCAAACGAGATGTCACTATGAAAACCGATACGTAAACAGATCGTCGCGAGACTTCGGCACTCTTTGATAATATGTCATCTCGCTTGCTCTTTATTCGTAGCATGTTACGGTCGTGCGGGATAAGGAATTATGTGGCAATGGCGCACGTGTTAGAAGTCGAGATGCAGCTCACACGCATACAATCAAAACATTTTCGTTTTTGATTGTGTACGTGTGCCGCGTCTCGAATCGGGAAGGAGTCGGCCGATATTCTCTTGTTTGGAAACAGTCTCCGTGTCAGAAGAAAAGAAGACTGTGTCAGCCTTGGTCTTTTCGGTGCCTTGGTGAAGAAAAGAATGAAGATCAGTGTTACATATAAAGTGCTTGCTTGTAGTAAGAATACCAAGATGTAAGTTCACCTCCATTATTATATTTTTATTTATTTATTATATATGTGTATACGTTATAACATAAATTAATAACATTTTTAAATTTCAGCAAAAAGGCAAAGGCTCTATATATAAGAGAAAAATGTCAGCGCCGGAGGCGCCGGTACCGCCATTGGTTTACCCGGCAGAGACCGCGGCAAATAATGCGCACATGCAGAAAAAGGTGAATTTCTGTAAATATACTTGCGTGCGTGCGTGCGTGCGTGCGTGCAATATTATGAATTTAAATATAATTAAAGATAATATATTTTTATTTGCAGTTATATCATAAGGAGCGGCGGGCGCGGCAGCGGCGCAAGAAAATGTCACGCCTACCAAGGCCTATACCCCCGCCCGTTAGATACGTTATCCTTCCAGCATCGGCTGGATACATTCCCGCATCAGCAGGGTACGTTCCCCCACCAGCAGTGTACGTCGCCGTGTCAGCAGGATAAGTTCCCGCACCGATCAAAAGATATTTTTGAGAAAAACAACTAATACATATTAAAACTATATATATATATATAATAGAAAAATAAAACTATATATTGTAAATTTACTCGTCCAATCCTTTCCCCCTCCATCATCTCTCTTTCCCATATCTCTTCATCATGCGCTTATCAGGCCCATTGTATGTCGTACGTACCAATCAGAACCTCATAACCGACACAAAAATCAAGATTGTGCGCATGTGTACGACACACGACACGTCTTCTGACTGATTATAGATATTATAGATATGGCCTTAGGCTCATATCACGCTATTGGTTCACTTCGGCTCCAGGATCCCTTTAACATTATCTTTCAATTAAATTTTTACATTGAAATATTACGTCTATTGAAAATATGATAATTGCATTTTAAAGAAAAAAAAAATTAACTTGAAGTTTTCTATTCGTTTCTTAACAAACTTTATATATAGATTCGTTTGTTTACTGTAGCTGTCACTTTTGTTTCAATCTTAGTTCAACAAAATAAGCGCTACAATTGTACGCGTTGCTTATATGCAAATTAAACTGAAATATTTATTCTTTTAAATAATATAAGTATTACTTATGCGTATTTTTGTTTATGCCGCATAATTCGATCAATTTGGATAAAAATTTTTGTATTTAATAAATTTCAAGTTACAATCATATAACACTTAAAAAAATATCTATTCAACTTTATATATATTTATGTAGATTAAAAACTTCAAGTTAACATGCTTTCCAACTTATCTTGTTATTAGCATTTATTATAATAATTTATTACGGATCGTTAATTTTTAAGAAAATATCACTTGTCAGAAAATTCATATAACTTTGGCTAAATAACATTTAGACATTAGTATTTTATTAAATAAAAACAGCAATCTAAAGGATAAATATTTTTAATTTAATTTATATTTTTACCATAAAGAGATATGTGCTAAAAATTATATGCAATGATTCTAAACTTTTATATATATATAAACATGTTAAACGTATATATATGTATGTATGTATTCTTTTTTTACTTTTATTTATATAGCAATTTGTGTAATATCCTAAAACGTAAACTCTTATTATCGACTTAATCTAATACCAATAAAATTTGTCTGATACAACAGAAATTCTCCAGATTATAATCCATTATCTTCCTAGACAGTAGAAAACCTCCAAAGGATGTTTCGGGAGATGTCCTAGAGACGTTTTTAGGACATCCTTTAGAGATCTGTGCTTACTGGGTTAATATTTTATAACACATAAGGAATTTATATTAATCATTTTAATTAATAATTTATTTTATTATATGAGATGAAATTTATTGATAACTCTCCAATTTCACATATATGTGCTATATTAAGAAATCTTACATATAAGACCACCAAGACAAAGACAAGAATTGATTAAAATCTATCCAAGTTATATAATTAAACTTGAAGATATCTTAACAAGTGAGGATTCTTTACTGATTCTAAGAAAATTATTTTACAAAATACACTGTTCAAATATAACATAATAGTTATAAGATAACTTTATGCAATATTATTATACAACATATAATAAATTTATTCTGATTTGTATAAACAATATTAATATATTAAATCTCTCTGCAATTGTAATATTAATAAAAGATTCGATTATAATTTAATACAGCTAGGATTCAGCATAGACAAAGAAATTTAAAACATAATTAAATAGAAATTAAAATTATATAAGCATATTTTTTGTCGAATTGTTCCCTTTCTTGCTGAATTATATACATAATTATAAGTTTATAGATCTTTAAAAGTCATCGAGTGTGTGCATACTAATTGGCTAACATGCATGCCAGTAACACTTCAGGTGTAAAATAAGAATCACTGAGATTATAATTGCATTTATAGAGTTTCTCGTAATAATTACAGTCTATATTATAATTATCTGTGTAATTATACTTACAAATACTAGGCTTTTATTTCGCTCATTACAAATCATCGAGTATTTAGAATGACTGGTACCCCAATGGAACCCACAGTACCAAAATTTTGTATGCAATGCTGAAGGGAAGTTACACGCACTGTACTGTTAATTTTACAAGTTATTTTTAAGTGATTTTTAAAACCAATTTACGAAGGAAATTAATTTAAGAATAAGAAAGCTAAGAGAGCAAAGACTCTTTCGCCTTTAATTACTATGGTCTAATTACTAAAATTTATAATTTTATCTATTATTTATAAGTTTATAAGTTCCGTATTGTGTGTACTCAGTCATTCGTCATGCAATTTATAACTTATACATGGAATAAATAACAGAACAAACGCACAGCACATACATATTCTCCTTGAGAGAACATTGTGTGAAACTTTGATAAATATTTGAATGTACTTTGGGTGTACATATAAATGTGATACATGTAATAATTGCAGCTTATGCCAGATATATGTACTCGTTACACCCGAAAACAATTACATGTGTGTGAATATAATATAATATACATCTATCTACAACAGACTCTTATTTATTTAGTTACAAGTTTTGTCTATCAGGCTTGCATCTCTTGTAGTCTTCTACACGAAGGTGTTTCGAGACTTTTAGCTTTCAAAAATAGATCTTGGTCTCCAAAATTACGGGCTTTCCACATCATAGTTTCCCCTATGTCAACGTTATAAAAAGATTAATTCAGGAAAGTATTATAAAACATTCTCTCTCTCTCTCTCTCTATCGAAAAAGCTACTATATCAGTTACCATATTAGAAATATATCTAACATTGGAGAAAACAAGAAAATAATATGTATACATACTATAATTCTTCTCCCTGACACAAGTTTGTCTCAAACTATTCATGAATTCCTCTTCAATTGAAATTTCTAATCTACGCAGACTGCCTTGATATTCACTATGAAAGTTTTCCTTAACATAATAGGGTATTTTTAAACCTTGAGTTGTTCTGGATACAGAATATTTCCTGTGAATGAGAAAAACATCAATATGAATGATCAAAATCATCAATATGTGAATGAGGAAAACATCAATATGAATGATCAAAATTATCAATATATGAATGAGGAAAACATCGATATGAATGATCAAAATTATCAATATATGAATGAGGAAAACATCAATATATCCTAATTATGTATCTTATGAGAATAAGATTTTATAACCACACTCAAGTATTATTAACTATACTTACGAATTCGAATGTAGACTATAAACTGGATCAGATATGAAAAAACTACTCATCATGGTTAACAATATTAATAATAAAACCGGTAACATCTGAAGAAATGTTGTATATCCATTAGCTTGCTAAAAAATAATTTATTTGTAAATATTTTTCATTGAAATCGTTGAAAATCCAATTATTGTTTCACTTTACCTGGGAATGAGCATGTTGTGCCTGTGCATCTTGCTGTCTCATCCATCTCCCACCTGGTCGACGCATATAAAATTCTTGCTGTGGGAAACCGACACCAAAGAACATGTTGAATAATTCTTCAGCTGTAATATCAGCTAAAATGGAAAAATATTTTTATGTACAGACTAAAGAAAAAATTTATTTAACGACATAAATTTTCCTTTTCTTTTTAAATACCTTCAAATCCTCGAGTATAATTATAATGTGTATGGCCTTGACGTTGGGTTTGTACATTTTGCATTCGTTCTTCCTCAGGGCCATACATATCATATTGTTTCCGTTTTTCAGGATCAGTAAGAATGGCAACTGCATTTCCGATTGCTGTAAAAGAACAGATATTATTTCACAATTTTTGTTATAAATATAGTAATTCTAAATTTTACTTTTCATAAATAGATTGACTTACCCTTAAAGGCTTCAGCAGCACCTGGTGCTTTATTTTTATCAGGATGTAATTGAAGCGCTAATTTTTTATATGCCTTTTTAATATCACTGTCAGTAGCTTCTTTGGTGACTCCTAAGATTTCATAATAATCCTTGCATTTCTTTATCCTGCAATAAGCAATATTCTTGTTTTAAATAAACATTAAAAATATTGATGGTAAAAACTATAAAAGCAATATAACAGAAATATATATATCTATTCCTTAGATGCTATGAACTATGAACTATGCTATGAACTATGCTATGAACTATGCTATGAACTATTCAAACTACTGAAATAATCTTATTAAAACAGCTACCTTTCCACATGTTCCATCTGATCTTTCGTGTATTCACTTGCAGTTTGAGGATGCGCTCCATCTTTAGTTACATTCTGACGCTTTCTAACAGTAGGTTCAGCAGACTCAGGCTTTTGGTTTTGCTTCAAAAGTATTGATACTTCTGCTAACAAGTCTACAAACACAATTAATTAATATTGACAATGACCCTCCTGTTATAATATAAGAAAATATTTATATAGAAGCTGTCTTTATCCTAATGAATAATTAAGTTTATTAGCACAGTAGAAATATGTATGAATATAGTATAAAACACTGGCATTAACCACTGATAGTTCTGCTGTCCTAGAAATCTGATATCTACGTACCATCGGCCTTTTTCATCGGATAAAGTTTCTGAGCTTTCCGAGCGAACTTTTCGGCCTCCTCGTATTTTTTTTCTCGCATATAGCGTCCCGCGAACTCCATGCACCGCTCTGCCTCATCTTTATTGCTATCCATCTTGTCTGTCGGGCCGAGCAGTGAGTTTCACGTTATATTTAATCGCAGTGACAGAGCAAAATGGTAAATAAATCGCTAAATGAGAAATCAACTAACACATCACTATGGTATAACTTAATTACGTCATGAACATCGTCACGAGAGTCGAGCGGTGGTTGGAATGCAGACGAGCACACGAAGAAAGCAGTCAAGTGCCATTAAGCGCGATATGGACGAAACAATAATCAGAAATGGAGCAAAACGTAATATTTCACGAGCTCGGCCGTCGTACTTGTTAAACAAATCCGTTTAACACCGACGACAAATCTCCGTAACACTGTAAAATTTCTAATTTTCGACACTCAATCTTGACTCGTTTGGCTTCCGGAGTTACAGAAGTTCTGTCAGACATCAGCCTGAGAATGACATTCCAAACGTAGTAGTACTTGTTGAATACGGATTGGTTATCGCATAGGAATTTTCTAGGAATTACACTTTGCAGCTCGTACGTCTGTTCTTTTTCAAAGAACTTGTAAACTATAGCGCAATAAGTTAGAGTGAAACAGATATGTCTTCTCTCACTCTAACTTATTGCACTAGTTTGGAAGTTTTTCGAAAAAGAACAGACTCTGCATCGAAGATGTGAATTTTTGATGAAGAACTTGACTAATCAGGATAGAGTCAGCAGAAAAATCAATTTTCAATTCACACTTTTCAATCTTCAATAAGTAACCTAAAGCCCGTATCAGACTATGGATTGGGATTGAGATTGGATTGAAATTTGACCAATTGGAAAAAAGAAAATAATCTCAAATATAATAAACTTAGCCCTAATTGGTTAAATTCCAATCCAATATTCAATCCCAATCCGTAGTCTGATACGGACTTAAGCCCGTGTCACACTACGGATTGAAGGATTGCGGATTGAAGATTGAAATTTGACCAATCGGAATAAAGCAAATCAAAAGCGAAGTTTGTTGATTCGTCGAAATCTAATCTTCAATCCGTAATATGACACGGGCTTTAATCGTGGTTGGATTTAAGTCCCGTCTACAATCGAGGATCTGTTCTTTATAGCTGTACTGCTGAACTAATGCAATAAGTTAGAGTGAGAAAAAATATAGTTGTCATGTCTCATTTTAACTTATTGCACCAGTTCAGCAATGCAGCTATAAAAGCCAGATCCCGAATGTGAGGCAAATGATCGACTATGATTGGTCAATTTCTGCGCCCTGCGAGCCATATAAACGAGCCTTTAAACTGTGTGCGTTCAGCGAAACGTCGAGTGCTTTTCTATAGAAATAGTTATACTAGGCTCTTCAATAATACGTCCGCGTCTCTCGCTGGTCTTTCAAGAAACGCGAAACTCACGACAAACACGATGGTGAGTTCGATGTTAGTTATCTGTTTATTTCATAGTCATCTTGTTATTTCGCATATAAATATACTTACAAAATATATCTACAAGTTTTCATTTGGTTTCGTTTGTGTTTCAGTCGGCGCACAAGACGTTTATCATCAAGCGAAAGCTTGCTAAAAAGTTGAAGCAAAACAGACCGATCCCGCAATGGGTTAGAATGCGTACTGGCAATACTATCCGGTAAGTCTGCCTTCAATTTTAATTGATAGATTTGTTTTATTTTAAAATTTTACGTAGATGTTGGATCTTTCCGAATACAGATTTAATATTTTAATCATGCATACTCATTGCGAACATATATCTTAAATGTTGTATCTCAAATATGTATCTATATGAATGTCCCAATTTTGTGTAAAAAAAAATAATATAAAATTAAAATAACTTTTCTATAATATCGATATCATAGTTGATCTTTTAAATACTATGGATATTTATGCAAGTAGAATGTTCATAGGATTATTAACGGTGATTTTTCATTGTTTCCATTGTTTCCAGGTACAATGCAAAGAGACGACATTGGAGAAGAACCAAGTTGAAGTTGTAATAGGTTTCATCTATTCCTTAGTGGAAATTAAATTAAAATGTTAAAATAAAAAAAGAACTTTATGTTCATATGTAACTGTGTTTATTATTTCCTATATACCAGTAATTACAAAGTATTTGGTATTTTACGCTTCTTCATGTTTTCTAACCAATTGTTCAACAATTCCTCACCACTTTTAGGATATGGCAAATAATAATATTTAGGAGGTGGCCCTTCTTCCAAGCGTACAAAATAATGGGTATATCTGTAATGAATTACTCCTGCACGTACTTTAGCGTGTCGCCGTAAACCTTTGATCACCACACCTTTAGTAGCAAATGATTCAGCTGCAAAATCAGATTTGTGTTGTCTTGGTATCAAATTATTACAACTTTGTTCCGGAGTATCACGCATAATAAAATTAAACTTTCTTTACTCACCAACCCACAAATTACTTTTATATTCCACATTATGTTCTTCTACAGCTAAGCGTTGAGCTTCTAAGATAACTTCTTTTGCAATTGCAGCACCTTTTTTATGTATAAAACTCAACTGTTTCACAGCTTCATCCACTGACATGCCTCTCACAAAGCATGCAATATACCACATATTCTTTAAACTATATTTAATATTAGCTTTCATATGGCATACATACTAAAAAATAAACACATGTACATAATTGGTTATTACAGATAAATTATTTAATATTATACATAATATGACATACAGCAAGCCTTCTTTCTTCATCAAGTTTTTGTGGTGGAAAAATTTTCTTATTATATTCACAAAATCCTGTCGGAGACTTATAGTTTGCCAAGTTTTTGCATACCAAAGGAGAAAGATGTAAATTACATATTGGTATAAAATTTGTTGCCCTTGTTACACTTGATAGGACATTTGTCTTATTTATGACAGCTTTACTACATGATGTTAGAAACTGTACACACTGGCGAATACTCAGCATTTTCTATAAAGATAAACTTGTTATATTAATTTACATATGTACAAAATAAAAACTATATATAAACTCAGTATATTAAATTTATGATACAAGTATGAATAATTATTAGCGAAAACAGAAAATATAACTGTTTAAATATTTTTTTAACAAATGAATATCATATAAATAAATTTTGTAATATATTTTTTTAACAAAGGAAAATGTAAGTAGATTTTATAATGTTCTTTCAAAACTTAAGAAAATTTAACCTGTAATAATCGGTTTATTTACAAAATATAATCAAATGACTAATTTCCTAAGGCAAATATAATACCTTTGTGGAAAAATTATCAATTTTACAATTATATTCACATGGGTATGTCGTTTTATTTTTTATAATATGAATTTCTATCAAACTTTATCACAAGTCCGAACGAAATTTTCATACCGCTTACATACACACGGAGTACCAACTAACCTCAATATAAGTTGATCAGATCAAAATAGAACCAAGGCGGCAGTAGTAAAAGAATTAAAAATTCTATATATTGACTTAAAAGAGGATATAAAAAAGAAATCAAAGCAAAAACGATGAAACAAAAGAAAAGAAAAAGCAATTGGAAGAAGAAGAAATATTTCGTTAATTTTTTTTCAGTGAAAAAAACTGTACACCCTTAGTATAGAAAAAAAGAAATAACAGAGAATGTGTAGTACAATAATGTATAGTACAAGAAAAAGCAATTGGAAGAAGAAATATTTTGTTAATTTTTTTTCAGTGAAAAAACTATACACCCTTAGTATAGAAAAAAAGAAATGACAGAGAATGTATAGTATAATAATAAATAAGATGAAAGCAAATTACTATAACTTAAATGAATTACTGGGATGAAAAAGCTTTATTGACACAATGAAGCATGAGGCAGAGATAAACAATATTAACTATATATATGATATTCAGGTGAAATAAAAAATGTGGAGAGAAAGAAGTAAAATGGATAAGTTAAATAAAACTATAATACTTGAATTTGAGAGGATCACACACGGAATAAAGATTGAGAAGTGCTGTATGTAATTTATAATTATCTGAAGAAAATTGGCAAAATAATACAGAGAATCAATAAAAGTAGACAAAAGAAATTAGTTTTTAAACATAATATACTGTTCTAATCTGTAACAAGTACATTAAAAAATTTTAATTGCACAATTATAAATGGATATAAAAAGACAAGGGAAATTTTTGATAAAATTGTTATAAAATTTTTAATTACACATATCCTTATTGTATCCTAATAAAATATAGTATAACAAAATCAATCATATAAGAATATACATCTGTTTATCTGGGTAATATATAATCTACAGTTTTTCTGTTAGCTCAGGTACAGCTTTAAATAAATCTGCGACCAGTCCGTAATCTGCTACGTGGAAAATCGGGGCCTCTGGATCCTTATTAATAGCCACAATTGTCTTGGAATCTTTCATACCAGCAAGATGTTGAATTGCTCCAGAAATTCCAACAGCTATATATAAATCCTAAACCCATTGTGAGATTATTGTATATGTATAATAGCAAAATTCTATGTAATTAACCTTTTAAATTATATATAATTAATTTTACTCACAGGAGCAACAATTTTGCCAGTCTGTCCTACTTGAAGATCGTTTGGCACATATCCAGCATCCACAGCAGCACGAGATGCTCCTACTGCTGCATTAAGCTTATCTGCTAGTGTATACAACAACTGAAAGTTTTCTCCAGACTTCATTCCACGTCCACCAGAAATTACAACTTTTGCAGATGTCAATTCTGGCCTATCAGACTTACTAAGCTCTTGTTTAATATACTGTACTTGATTTGCGGTATAACCATCAGTAGCTACATTTTCACACTTAGCATCACCTCCTTCTAAAGGTGCTGATGTAAAAGAAGTACCTCTTACAGTTGCTACTTTCACACTGTCTTTGGATTTAATGGTCTGAATAGCATTGCCAGCATATACGGTACGTATAAATGTATCGGATGTTTTTATGTCAATTATATCACTTACTGGAGATACATCTAATTTAGCTGCAATCTTTAATTAAGATACAAATTATATATTAATGTAAACTAACAAATTTAATACATATAAATAGTATTTTGTTATAAAATAAAATAATATATTATATATACTAACTCTAGGGAGCAAAGCTTTACCAAATGCACTTGCACCTGCTAATACATGTGTGAACTTATGTTCGTTACATAATGTAATTATAAGTGGTGTCAATGATTCTGGAGTGAATCCCTTAAATGCATCACTATCTGCAAGGAGGACTTTAGATACACCTTGGGCCTTACATGCACTTTGTGCCACTGCTTGACATTTAGAGCCAGCAATTAATAAAGTTATATCACCGCCAACTTTTTTAGCAGCTGTCAGTGCATTACTAGTGATAGGTAATAGATTCTCATTATTGTGTTCTGCAATAACCAAAGTGGACTCATAACGTGCTACTGGGACAAACTAAAAAGAAACATTAAGATGATTAGCTATTAGATTCTCACTATTTGAATTAGGCTGTTATCTAACCATGTATTTTTTAAATGCCTTTAGTAAGAATTTAAGGGGCTTCAGCTGACAAGAGTACTTATCAAACTGAAAGTTAACTGCAAAATTTACATTTTATGTTTTATTTTTAATTAATACAATAAATAAAACTAATTAATTTCCTTATAGCGCTTGTTTAATTAGTGAAATATAGCTAATACAAAGGTTTCAAATTTATCTTCGAAGTTATAATGATTAATAAACGCAAGATATAGATCATACGAGTACTAAATAGTGAAACAATTGAAAAACGAATTTGTGAAAACATGTTCACCTTGCTAGTAGCCCGCAATGCTCTAAGGTAAGTGGAAAACATTGTTACAAAAATTTAAGTGTCTCTCTTTTAGTCCTTGAATGCACGTAATATTAAACTATAAGAAGCAGTCACATCAATGTGGCGATTTAAGACAGTAAGTTCAAAGTCCTACATGAAGTCCTACATGTTATAAGATCGAGCAAGTGCATCAGTCAAGCGTCGTCTACAATGGCAGTAAAGCCAACGGTACACGGTGCTTGTTTTCGTGTTGGATTGCTTGCTGGATGAAAATACTGCGTTCTGATTGGTGCATTTCCATCCATCTTCGGAAATGTACCAATCAGAACGCAGTATTTTCATCCAGCAAGCAATCCAGCACGAAAACAAGTACCGTGTGCCGCTGGCTTTACTGTTCACGCTTACTTCTTACTGCTTACTGCCATTGTAGACGACGTTTTAGGCCTGGTCTACAATACGTGTCGTAAGTTGTAAGCCGTAAGAATTGGCGAATCACAGTCGATTATTACAAAAATAATCGGCTATAATTGGTCAATTCTTACGGCTTACGACTTACGACACGTATTGTAGAATGAACTTTAGAAACAGTTGTGATTGCCGGTTAGATACCCCATAGCCAATGAAATGATTTGTACAACATCTAAAGATAAACTTAAGACAATCTTAAATATAAAGCCAGCGGCACACGGTGCTTGTTTTCGTGCTGGATTGCTTGCTGGATGAAAATACTGCGTTCTAATTGGTACTTTTCCGAAGATGGATGGAAATGCACCAATCAGAACACAGTATTTTCATCCAGCAAGAAAACAAGCACCGTGTGCCGCTGGCTTAATTCTAGTCTTAAGCCCCTTGCACAATGTCAGGCAACAGGCAATAAGAATAAAAATAGATCAATCACAATAGATTATTCTTGTAATAGTCGATTGTGATTGGTCTATTTTTATTCTTATTGCTTGTTGCCTGGCATTGTGCAAGGGGCCTTAGCTGTTATGCGTGACATCATCTTGCATACGGTATGTCTGCGCTTGTTTAGACGGAGAAAGTTATTTCACCGACCGCCATTTTAATCGTCTGAAGCGTGTTCGGCGGCTCTAGCGTCCAGTTAGATTTGTGACTCCCAAGTTATTTTCTGCATGTATGTCGTATTTTCGGCTATAAAGAGTTGTACATAAATTTCATCATGAGTACTGACAGTATCGAGAAATTATACAAAAATTTCGGCATCCTAGCAGATGCTAAAGACAAATTGGCACAGGTAAGTATCTTATATTGGTTATGTCGTATGTCCACACTTTGTCGAACACATGAATTGAAGAAATATTATTCTGGATTTTTTATTTATTTCTTTACTTGTAGTCGATATTGTTTTACTATTAAATATTATACAATTTATATCGTGTTTGAGATGTGTCTCAGGTGTGATTCGAGAGAAAAGAATATATGAGTGTCTCTTATGTACATCCGAGCATTTTTTATGCCACGCTATAAATTTCGTAAATGATCACGCAATAAATCAGCGCTAGTAAAGCATTGCGAAATAACGGGACGATTATTTGATTTTATTCAGTATAACTATTTAAAAAATGTGATATTTATATTTATTTCGAATTTACAGCATGAAAAGGAATATTTGGAAATACTTACGGCAGTTAAAGGTTCACCTAAGGAGAAACGATTGGCATCGCAATTTATTGCAAGATTTTTCAAACATTTTCCGAAATTAGCAGATCAAGCTATAGATGCTCACTTGGACTTATGTGAAGATGAAGATTTAGCTGTAAGTTTTATATATATGATGTCCTATTTAATCTATTTCTTGTTTTTAATTCTTTTGGTTAAAAAATTTTGATTAAGAAAATTAGATTTTTTATTGTTAAAAAAATTGCTTGAGACAAAAGTTGTTTGGTTTGGAGAAAGACATGTGATTTTTTCAATGTAAATCATGTTGTAAATGTCATTTTTAAGAAATTTCAAAAACAACTAATTCCTTAAATAGAGCATGATTTTTGTCTTCAAATAAAAATTGTAAATCCTCGAAATAATTTCAAAATAGCACCAAAATTGTCTTTTGCATAAGCTGCTCCAGAGATATGAAACTTTATAATTTACTTAGGAGTTACTTAAGGACAGAACTATTAGTCTTGCATATTGGAAGTTATCTGAGAAACTTAATGTGTACATCCTTTCTGTTGCTTTTAATATTATTTTTATCGTGTTAACTATTTTGGCTGGGCTGAAATAATCTCCCATAATTACCAATCTAATGAATAACTGAGGTAATAAGCTATGAAACTTCAACAAAAATACTTGTGAATGTGATATGAATTTATAGAATGTTCCTAAGTAAATCTTCTGAAAATAAAAATAGAAAAACTCAACAATTGGTAAAATTCTCACAGAATTTTAAATTTATATGTCAATATTAAAGCATTAGATATATACATATAGAAAGCATTAATATTTTATTCTTAATTAATTAATTAAACAAGTTTGACAAGTGATTAATTAATTAAACGAGTTTGATAAACAATCATTAAAGCCTTTTGCATGAATTTGCATATGGAGTCGATAATATGTAAATTTTGAAACTCTATCTTTCTGGAACAAATTATGCAAAAGAAAATTTTAAGGAGTGTTTTGAAAACTTCTCAACAAAATCTATAACTTTTATCTGAAGAAAATATTAAGTTCCATTTAAGAAATTAATTGTAATTTCTTGAAATTCTCTCTCTCTCTCTCTCTCTCTCTCTCTCTCTCTCTCTCTCTCTCTCTCTCTCTCTCTCTCTCTCTCTCTCTCTCTCTCTCTCTCTCTGTCACTCTTTTTTTCTTTTTACGACTTATATTAGGATCATGTTCTTCAAACTAAACAACTTTTGTCTGAAAAATTTTGTCTAGAGTCAAAAATAAAAGTTTTTGGAGGGGCGCCTAAGTAAAATAGAATGTCTTGTACACTTCAAATTAATTTATATATAATTTTTTAATATGATTTAAATCACCTTTCATTTTGGTTTCCTTTTTAACTAAAAATATTTCATTAAATTAATAATGTAAGAATAGTAAAATATAACATTTTTATATTTTGTTGCAGATTCGTAAACAAGCTATTAAGGATCTACCTGCACTTTGTAAAGATAATAAAGAACATACAGCAAGAATTGCGGACATCTTAGCACAATTATTGCAAGCTCAAGATCCTACGGAATTAGCTGTTGTACATAACAGTATTATGTCACTTATAAAGAGTGATCCAAAAGGTAAAAATTTTAATACATTATGATTGATAGGGTTGACATGTATCTTTCAAGATATCTTATTTGGATTCAAAAGACTTTAATTTCAAAAATGAAATTACTATGATTTATGTAACATTTATGTACTATAAATATAACTTTATATTTTTAGGTACAATAAGTGGATTTTTCAGTCAAATTATTAATGGTGATGATGGAACAAGAGAACGTTGTATTAAATTCTTAGCTACTAAACTTAAAGCAATAGGACATGATGTTATAACAAAGGAACCGGAAGATTTATTAATTTCCGAATGTAAAAAAGTATTACAGGTAATATATATAATCAATAATAACAATTAATTATATATAATTAATAGTAACAATAATAATAATTATAACATGAATAAAGGATTCCGCAGAATTCTCATGGGAAATTGCTTTCGGCTATAATTTTTGAAGATTTGCTATATGATAATTCTTGATAATCTTGTATAAATCAAAAGTGTCAGTGAGCCCAGTCAGGTAACAGTTTCCGAGCTACAATAATTTAAAGTTTTGATTTTTATACATTATGCAGCATAGTGAGAAAACACGAATATACTCGGATGTGTGTGTTGGCATATACGCGCGTACACGCACATATAGATATATGTACATGTATACATATTCTTATAGACTTGATGAATTCTTATAAAATTCTATGTTGGAAATTCTGTTTGTAAATATATTCATATCAGAGTATATGTGTATGTATAGATGTATTCACGCATAGTATGTCCCACTTTAACTTTCATATTATAATAACTGAAAAACATGGCATTTTGGTAAAAAATGTTTCAAATAAGAGTTGTAGCGTTCAAAAGGGGAAATTTAATGTAATTTAGGGTAATTCATCATTTTATAAGTACAAGAATTCACTTGAATTTGACAATGTTTGAATTTTGAGATTAATGGAGAACAATTAAATATTTAAAGCTAAGATCACAGATTTACTGTTAAGTAAAGAATAATATTCTCACGTGTCTACTAAACATTTCTTTATTTTTCGAATTCACTTAAGAAAAATTAATTGATAAATTGATTTAAAAATAGGAAAATTCTATATGGTAATTTTAATAGATGATCAAATAAAACACAAAGTTTTTATATATGACCTGTACTAATAAATACAACATGGTTTATAATAATGAAAAGAACATTTGCAATCAGTAATAAGTGTTATGAACGAAAACAAAATTATCTTTCAAAAATAGCTCAATGATTAGAAGAGCCAAAAAAAGTAACAAATAAATATAAGGTTTCCACCTAATTATAAGTACACAAAATATTCTAAGCATAAGTGGATAATAAAAATGCAGGACTCATTGGATTTTGACCAGCAAAAGCTTTGGAAGTCAAAAACTTTTAAGGTCAAATATCTCGAAAGTATTGATACTTTTGAGCTACACATCAAAAACTATCATATAACAAATTTTCAAAAAAATTTAGCCGCAATTTCCTATATATATATATATATCCTATAAGGATTCTGCAAAGTTATTAATTGCTTTTTAATACTCTTTAATTACTTTTTAATTGTTGATTTATCCTTTTATATCATAATATAATATACACAATATATACACATTCTTAATTATCACTTACATATTCTTTTCTTTTATACAGGATGTAACTGCTGACGAATTTCACAGCATTATGGAGATTCTTGCATGGACTAGATTAGGATCTACTGTTACTGGACAACAAGAATTAGTTTATATCACAATAGATCAAGCTGAGTTGGGTATACCTTTTAAACACACTAATATCGAACAATGGAACAGACTAGTCCAATGTATTAAACATGCTCTTCCATTCTTCAGTGTATGTATATATATATATTTTTTTTTTGTTTTGAACATTAAATAATTTTGATTAATATGGCTTTATATGGCTTTATATTATAAACAATGTTTCATACTAATGCTCAAATATTTATATTCCTTTTAGTCGCAAATCGATTCATCAAAGTTCGTCTCTTACATTTGCGTACAAGTTCTACCACATCTCTCTCTGATGACTTCTCCCGATGGTAGAGATATTCAGTTGGAACTATTAAAGTTGCTTGCCGAGTTAACCGTGTTTTGCGGTATGATCGACAAACCAGAGGATAAAGTACAACAACTTTATAATACTCTCATCGTAAGTAACTTGTTACAAGAATAATACGATAGGATTATTATGCAGCAAAATGTCTAGTATTTATACCTTGTTATTTATCATTACTTGTTATTTTCTCTATGTTAGACCTATATGCCACTTCCTCCGGCAGCAGAAATTACTGATGTACCAAAGCTACAGTTTAGTCATGTAGAATGTTTGATGTACGCTTTTCATAAACTATGCAAACAAACTCCCGAATTTCTGATAAAAGATGCAGAGCAGCTAAAAGAATTCCGATTAAGATTACAATATTTTGCAAGAGGTATACAAGGTTACATAAAAAAATTGCGAGAAGCTATCGGTGGAAAAACCGAGGAGGAATTGAAATCAGATGAAAATCAACTGAAAGTTGTTGCATTGAAGACAACCAATAACATCAATACCTTAATCAAAGATCTGTTTCATTCACCTCCTAGCTTTAAAAGTGTTATACATCTCTCATGGAAAACACATTGCAATGACAAGAAGGTAATTAATTTTTTTCAGTCAATCATAAGTGTGAAATGTTTTGTAAATGAGTATAATTATGAACAAAATTTACTTTAGTCTTTAATATATATTAATTTTACTATATTTCAGAACGAAAAGAATTCTACCCAGAAAAGGCATACACCAATTACATTTGGAAATGACAGTAGTACGAATAAACGTATTAAAGAAGATAAAAACAACAAAAGAGAAATATATACGCCTCCTAGTGGAAAATATAGTTCAAATATATCATCAAATTATGGTAATTAGGCACTAATAAAGCTTGATAAATGCATTCTAATTTATTATTCTACATTCTTTTATATTACATATAATAATCTATATTCTAATTTATTAGAATTCATAGATCGATTATAAAATTATGAATATAATTTCATTGATTTTGTTTTATTTTTAGGACGAGTTAGATTTAGGGGTAATAGATCCGGAGGAAGAGGTGGATATAGGTCGAGAGGCCGTGGTACATGGCGGAAGAACTTTTATTAACTACAGCACCAATTTTCAATTAATTACTGAAAACAATTGGAACTGGGCTAACGATATAAGCGTTTGTTTTGTATGCAGAAACAAAGTGCTTTCAAGCAAACACTTAAAATTCATGATTGTAAGTGTAAAAGATGGAATTTGTAGTGGCCCATGTCTTTTTAATAAGTTCAAGATGTGTAGCAAGAAACAAAGTCCAATTTACAATCATTTATTGATATGGCATTATATGAAGAACTTGATTGCAAGAGGCGATTACTACGCTGGTATTTTTATTGTTTCATTATTCTAACATGAAATGCAATCCAAAATCAAAAATATATATTGGACTTATATACAACTATGAATTAGATTTGTGCAAAGGAGAATATGAATGCACAATTATAAAAAAAAATAGTGCTACAGACATACTATAACTACCCGATTTTGTGTGAAGAATTAATAATAACGATTTTGATGGAGCTATTCATGAGAAGAATGAAGACATTTCAAAGTGTGAAATTTACCAAACTGATATTTGAAGAAATAGAAGTAAACCGATAATGACATCCATAAGCAAAGATACCATAATGATGCCAAATTCAAATTTGAAACCATGCAACTGTTTGGAGACAACCATCATTGATACAATATTGTGGTTGCAGAAGCTTATGGAAAAAATGGACAACTCTTTCCGCGTTGAGAAATTGAGCAGACAGAATGCACAATAATATAACCTTATATCCATCTCCTAAATTGACCTTTCTTCCTATATCCAAACTTTTATATTCGTTAATAATTGTCTGTTAACAGGACCTGACTATCAGTAGGAAGGATCTACTGTCAGCTGTGCATAAAAACAATTTAATCGAAGAAACGTCAGATAAATTTCTCATACTTTCTTCTACTCATACTTTCTCTAATTTCTTATATTGATGCAATATAAGTAGAATTTCCTTTTGCCATTTCTGCAAAAGTTGTGATAGTGATTTTATACTCTATATTTATATATATAAATAGATATACAATGTCTTTCAAATGAGCTTTAACAAATCAGAAACCATATATTAAATTTTTTCAACTGGGAAAAATAATAAGTCTATGTTTCTTCGATAAATAAAATGGAGCAGCTCTTATTATCCTTTTTTTTTGCAGAAAATATACTAACAAGAGATTTGGGAATCAAGGAGCCAACACTATTATTTGTAAATTCATGTCACTTTTAATTACAGAGAGCTTCCATGGATGAATTTGGGCCTACGGACAACTTGGATAAATTAATAACTATTTATTACAGATGCTGATGAGGCATGTTGCACATTATGTTTCTTTTTTGACATGTAATATGTGTATTTCTCTGGTGATTGCTGTTTTGCGAGGTGAGTTGAAAAAAAGTGTTCTGCCTTCCTTCCCTTATCCATCATTATCATGTAAAAAGATTGATGTTAAATGCAATTCGTGAATTTGTTTCTAGTTTCAATAAATAACATTATTTAACATTATATGGTGTTTTTTTACCCAATTAAATACTATGATATAATGTTAAAGAAAAAAAGAAAATGACTTAACAGTCGATCCTAAGAGCAAGCAGGTAAATCTGTATGCATGTTTGTCTACATGTATATCTAATCTATCATATATTGTATAATTGTGTTAAATTTAGATGTCCTATAATATATATGTAATATCAATCGTACTAAATTTATAATACGTTATATAATTTGTCAAACGTATGTATCATTAATATACAAATAATAAAATGTTAATTTCGAAAAAATCATTCTATTTGAAGAATACCGATTATATGAGTGATGTTTGTATTCTAATAGAGTTAAATCTTCACCGAAAAATATCTTAATTTTCAAATTATTTGAATATCAATTATCTATTAAAGCCAGGGATATATTTATCACATTTTGCTATTATATATATGTACAATCTCTATAGTATGTTTATCCATTCATAGACCAGTGAATGCTTTGCAGCTAGGGTTGCCAGATGCAAAATGACTACTTCCGCGACATTTTTTAGATTGAAAAATAGGTTGTTGGAGAAGTTTAGTTAAATTCGATAGATAGAGGGGTAAGACGGTTAAGAAATGCCATTGCTTACTTCCAACAAATAAATGTGTGAATTAGGTACCAGCAGAGAGAAGTTTAGACATCAATCATACAGTTGACCTTTTTTATTTTTTTATTACACGAATGGTTTCTCAGGTCAAGTTTTTCGTCCTTATAAATCCCAATGATTGCTCTTACATTTCTCTCTAGTGCCGATTAAAACCATAAATATTACGATTCTAATTTTGTCAAGATTTTGATTTTCCGGAACGAAAGACTCAGATTCCGGAACAATCCCAGAAATCAAGGCCATCTGGCAACCTTGTTTGCAGCAAAGCAACATTTCAAAACAGTCCATTTGAAGAAATAATATCATCTATCACTTTACACATAATACGATCGCTCGGACTACATGGGTCTACAGTTTGTTGCTCAAAACCCAAGTTATCTATAGACTCCATAGCATCTGTGTTTATTGCAAGTTTGGAATCCAGCTCTGTGTCTGGAAGCATCTGTAAGGCATGCTGTAATATTTCTTGAACCTGTAATATCACACATGCGCAATGATAACAATAACCATGAGTAATTAATATTTGTGTACATTGTATTGTGTTATATTTGTATTAATCAAAATACCTTTTCAAGATGTTTTTGGAAACGCATTGCAGTTTCAAGCCGTTGTCTACGCTGTAGTTCCATCATTACACGTAATGTTTCTCTGGCTTGATGTGGTCTAAACTCATTCAATAGGTGATGAATGTGAATAAATAGCAAACTCAAGTCTTCAACCTACAAACATACCAATTATTATTATGTGCAAATAATTTAATACACCTTGAAACTAGTATCTATTAAAATCAACATTTCAATAAATCAACACTGAAAAGTAGAGCAGATTTGAATGATATTTGTTATTGTTTACAACTAATCTATATATATTAATTTTCTACTTGAAATCTTTTCGTTTTGATTTTCAAATTACACGTACGAATACATACTTTTTCTGCACGTCTTGGACTGTCGGGGCATTGAACGAGTAAATCTATCAAATCCAAGAAATTTACAAGCAGAGAGTGGTTGAGCTTCTTTAGTTCGCGCCTACGATCAAAGTGTTGCGGATACAGTCTCTTGATTCCCTGAGCCTCTAGTGGTCTGATGATCGTGTCGTCCGCATTAAACATATTGCCGAACATGGTATAACTATCGTGGATCGGTGGTGGTGGTCGTGGAGCCCGACCACGACGTACATTCTCATCCGTGTACAAATTTATGTATTGAACGGGCGGTAACGGTAAGGAACTGACTTGTATTGCTTCGGGCGCTGCCATATCTTGTTAATATCCGATGTTAATGCAAGCGAGTAACGACGAGCAACAGTTCGATTCGCCGACGATAAATTTGTGGTTACTAAACGTATCAGATAAACAGGTTAGATCGCTTTTCGTTAACAATTATCCCTTCAGTTCGCTCACAAACCATTAATTAAACCGGTCGCAATGCGGTTTATTCTCGTCCCTTTCAAACGTCTGCTCAAAAATTTCTCAAAAGTTCCTCTATGTAACACAAATATTTTAAACGTATGCTCACATGGATAACCATCTTGCAAGCAAGCCAGAGAACAAAACAAAACAACACACGCGACAGCAACGCTCCCTAGTCCGCCATTTTGTTATGTTACAAGTCACACGAGTCAACGAATGTTTTGGATGAACAGTCGCTGGTATCACGTACGCTCCACGGAGCGAAATCTTCGGCAAAATTTCTTTGCAGTATTTATGCGAGGCGTCGACATGTCGAAATGTCGTCTCGTCGTGTCCCACTGTTCGCACACATTTCTTTACTTATGGTGAACCGACTGTCATGTTGACTGACGTAGTGTGGCATTTCCTGATATCTCGTGTATTTCCAACGTCGCCGCGAGACGTCTTCTCGTTTGACAGATTGTCGGTGTGTGTATGCGTCCGTTCCACGTGAATTCTTTGTTGGGCGCCGGTCATGTTTTTGACAAGTATCGGAATCGCGAGGTAGTAGCCGTATATCTGTTGCATGGTAAGTGCTTAGATCCCGCCCAAGTGCCGCCAGCATGACCGATAAACCCGTGTAGGTGGATCGAGTGTTGAATTCGAATTATCAAACGTTGGAATAACCGCGTACAGTGTCCCTCGCGGTGTTGCTCGCACTTTAGCGTACTGACACCTTCGAGATTTCGGCGACATCCGCTCGCGTTTTTTCAACTTCGTTCCGCGTCGTTATGCAAAAGTGCAGCCATCGTTGGCTGTAACAACGAGAATAATAATTGCTCGTTAATTGACACGTGAGATGAATTGCATGACAGGAAGCGGGTGATAAAACAGGAAAAAGTAATTCCGGTATGCTAAATTTAGAAGTGGTTTTGCATCCTTTGTGTTTTTGGATAAACCGGATACACAGTGTACGCCATCTTATAAAGAATTTGAATATATATTTGTATTCCTTATAGATTTTTACAACTATCACAGGGCTTTGTATTTTTTTCAAAAGTTTATCAGATTGGTACATTGTGTCAACAAAGTGTTGGTTGTAATTCTGTGTACTCAGGTTGTACATTGAGATGTTTGGTTCTCAATGAAGCCCCATTATTATGCATAAAACTTTTACTTTTGCTGTTGCTAGGGTGGCCCCCCATCTGTAATGGCTGGGAAAGATGGGAAACTGGAGTCAAAAGATGGGGATGTTATTCGGCAAGGATTCATGATAAAACGGTCCCAAAACAAGAAGCGCTTTACACCAGTCAATTACAAGCAACGGTGGTTTGTGCTAACCAAACGTTACCTTGTTTACTATGATGGAGATGGTGAGGTGAGTTATTTTAAAATTTAAAGCATCGCGATATTGGTGTTGATAAAATTAAGCAAAGTATAGTGTACATACATCCAATTAATTTATCTTTCACTTACACACTGTGCTAACTATATGGCAGTAATGGATATTCATACTAGCTTTCTCCATTCTTTTAATAAGATCTTTTTGCTTCTATAAAATTCATTTTTACAAAATTGCTGTTGAGGAAAGCATAATAACTGAATATTGGAAATGTTACTATATTTATACAGAATATTCCATACTTTGTGATTATATAGATATCTTCCACCGAGGAAAACAATTATAAATTTATTATAGAATTTATTATGAGAATTGAGGCTGCAAATTATGGATTATTTTATAAATTATCTTAAATATATAACAAGAGTAATAATGATTGTGTACATAGTGCACAATTTCTCTTCATATGCATTATTATATGAATTTTGAAATATTTAACTTGAGATTGATATAACAAATTCACAGATTTTCATTGATATAATGAATTAGATTCACAGATTGTTGCCTTAGTTTCTCACCTTAAAAAAAAAATAATGTTTAATTCAATCATAAACGTTACCTAATCAATTGCAAAAATCTTAAGATCTTGGGAGGATCTGCAAACTTTTCAGAATCTAAAACTTTCCTCGGCTCTGTTTTAAATTTTACTACATCAATATAAAATATTAGTCTGTTAGTGTTCTCTCCGGGTATGGAGTTAATTAATCGTCGGTTAATTACACAATAACAACGACCCATTTTGGCATTTCGTTGCAATAATAATCGGTAAACGCGGTCTCCGTGTGTCGCGATTTTCGTCGAGGAACAACGTGCGGAGATTAATCCCGTCTACGTCGCGCAACAACATTGTCCCTTCAATCACGCGTCGGAGGAGGACGGTAGGTAGCCAGTAACTGTCGGCTTGGTAACTACGTGGTGGTCGTGGCTAATATCAATAGCTATCTCCGTAGCTAAGCGAGCCGTTAGGTGGACCGGGCTGCTTTCGGTAGGAAGGGGTGGATAATGTGCACCCGCGTGATACCGTGTGTAAAATTGGTGGCGCAGGCGCCCGGAGTTGTCCGTCCTACCCTCCTTCTCCTCCTCTTCCTCCTCCTCTTCGTCCTTTCTTCCCGCTCCTCCGTCGTCGGGTTCCTGATGCTGCCTGCTCAGTCAGTGGCCGTCGTTCGGGGATCGGTCTCGACGAAGCGCGAACTTACGTCGTCGAATAACTGCTTCCGCTCTGTCTCTCTCTCTCTTTTTCTCTCTCACTCACTCGCTCACTCACTCATTCTCTCTCTTTCTCTTATAAGCTCCTGCTGCGAACCGGGACGATCCTTTGGACGATCCTTCGGACGAGTCTATGACGCTTTAATCCCTCGTCGAGTTCGCGAAGGCGAAGGCACCAAGAACAGGCGCGCGCGTTGATGTTCGATGCACTAGGTGCATCGCTTCCTGGCGGATCCTGATCCGATACTTTTTGGTCCAGGTTCCGTCTGATCCGCGGTATCTAGCGACGAAGAATCGAGCTATATTGTACACTCATCGACTCGCCGAGCGATAGAGCGCATATAGAATATCCGGAGGGGCAGTTGTAATTTCGACTCTTCTTTATTTCTCGCGTCACTCGCCGTTACGAGTTCCGATCTCCCCGATTGGAGCGTCGAAGGGGACGCTCGTATCCGTTGTATCGGATCGTAGCGATCTCAAGCCGAGACTCGTCCAGGCTGGTCCACGTGCGGATCATCCGGGTGACAGACTCCGATCTCGTCGAGAGTTCATCGTGTCGTTCGTAGCGTCGCGAGATCTAACTTGCAACGTGGAGGTAAAGAAAAGTTCAAGTCGCATGCACTCTCGCAGCCCTGGCTCCGCTTTTCCCCGCTTTTCCCCGCTTCCTCTCGCGGCGCATTAGACGCGATCGTCTCGGCCGGATGGATGGAAAATCCATGTTGCGCGCGTACCCACATCACGAATTCCGGTAGAAATGTCCGCGGGGAGGGTCGCTCGATGCCACTCGCGCTCGTAAATTACTTTTCGCCACTGGAACGCGACTATATCGCACTGATATCGGCAAGATTGATCCGTTGCCGTAGCGCAGTAGAAATTTCCTTATTGTCATTCGTCGGGGCCGGCGATGCATCTTCTCGCGGAAGCTCCTCAAAGCTCGCTCTCTCGCGAGCGATCTAAAATTCACGATAGAATTCGGGGCTGATTTCTGCCTGTAATTTTATACGCCACGCTCACGCGAATAGTCGACTTTATATTCCCCGAACGCCCGCTCTCTTTCTCTCTCTCCCTCTCTCTCCTCTCTCTCTCTCTCTCTCTCTCCCTCTCTCTCCCTCTCTCTCCCTCTCTCTCCTCTCTCTCCTCTCTCTCTCTCTCTCTCTCTCTCTCTCTCTCTCTCTCTCTCTCTCTCTCTCTCTCTCTCTCTCGCACAAATAGAATTCTTCTTCTCGCGAGTCATGGATCTGAAACAGACCCAAGGCGCACAAGACCACCGCGAGTTTGAACGACACGAAATCTTCATCATGTGAAACAAACACGAGGGATCTGACACACATATACATACAATAGCGTAATTCTCTAGCCAGGTGTAATCACGCGGCGACGGCGAGCTTCCGCTCCTCCAGAGAGGTGGTCGCAGTTAGCGAGCGGCCGCGAGTGCTTTAATGAACTTATAAACATTAATTGCTGTTCGTTACAGCGCCGTAAGGAACGCGGCAGGATCGCCGTGGAGAGCGTCCACGTGGTGGAAACGGCGAGCCTCGGGAATAATAGCGCCGGTGGCGGAGGTGGCATCGGCGGCGACGTGGCGGCCGGCGATGCGGGCGGCGGAGGCGGCGGGATACCATCCGGGCTGCCGT